>NC_012874.2:53361524-53654315 GCF_000003195.3 Sorghum bicolor
CTTACGTATTTTGAAGCCTGCTTTTAGGTATTCCCTTCTTCTTCTTCCTTTTTGCCCTTCACCTTCTTTAACACCTTTAGGTTCATCTACTATGGGTGTAGGAAATTCAATCGAAAGTGCCTCACGCAGTCAGGCAGATAATGACTTTCACCTTCTAACTAATCCACGTAATCACGGACGCGCGGCCGTGGGCTGTAAGGCCGGATAACGAGGGTGGCTCGACTTAGCTTAGCTCGACTCGACTTGGCTGGCTTGTTATCTTAACGAATCATAAAGTTGACTCGGCTCAGCTCTTACAAGCTCGACTGCCTTGTTAAGCTTATATGATATGTATAAAAAGTATACAAAATATATTATCTAAAGTTTAAAATAGTAATAATATAAAAATAATATATCTACTAGTTTTAAGTCGAACAAAATATTCATATGAGCTAATATATTAATAATTTGTAAAATGTAAGATATAAAGTAATATAAACCTAATATAAGGTATGATAACTTTTTCTTTAAAATTATAGCTCGTTTGACTCGCGAGCTAATTCGAGTTGACTCGTTATAGCTAGCGAGCCGAGTCATGACTTCTCAAACCAGTGAAAGGTTGTTAAGATAACGAGCTGAGCTGAGTCAGCCACGACCCCAGGGAGTTAATAAGCTTCGAGTTTTTGTTCCAGGTTTACACCTTGTTTAGTTTAAAAAAAAAATGAGAAATAGATACAGTAGCACTTTCGTTTGTATATAACAAATATTGTTCAATTATGAGTAACTAGATTTAAAAGATTTGTCTCGTAAATTAGGTAAATTTGTATAATTAATTATTTTTTATTTATATTTAATCCTTGAATATGTTGATTTTTTAGGAGTGGATCGCTTCGTCGGCCGGGCAGAGGCCGTGGTGCAGGTCCTAGTTATTCAAACCGGACCGGACCGGCGGTTCAACCGGTAAAATACCGAACCGGAGCCTTCACCGGTCGGGTTCACCTTAGAGGATCGGAATGCAATCGAACCGGTGAAAACCGGTTGAACCGGCCGGTTTTCCGGTCAGACCAGTGAACCGGCCGGTTTCATGCGAACCGGTGATGTTTTAGGTTTTTCTAAAGTTACCCCTCTGGATGTTCAGAACGACATGGTCTACTCAGGGGTATTCATAGAAATTACATCTTTAAGGCTTCTTTTGGCGCTGGGCGGCTTGGGAAGGGAAATGTCTATTGTTTGTGTTTGTGATTGTCTTTTTAGCATGAACTTATTTGGAACTTTGTTACCAGTTTATCACGACATCATGCATGTTGTTATTTTTTGTATTAAAGAATCTGTGAGGTTGTGTTGCTGCCTTGCTGGCCATGAGCCCGTGACTGTTTTTATGAACTATGAATATGAAATTATGAACTATGTGTTAAGCTGAAAGCTATGTTATCAATATCGATATTCTTCACTACTTTATAATATATTAAGAACATGTCGTTGCATTTGCATATATATATATATATATATGGTAGCGCTTTTCTACACTTTAGGTGTAGAATATTATTCTACACCGCAAGTCAAAACTAACATAAAAAAATACTAAGCAGTACCGAACATCGTTCAATATCATCCAACACTACATCTAGGACCACGAAATACCGAACAATACTGAAAAACGAGTACTCAATGATACTGAATTCTGCTCAGTATAACAGTTTGGTGTAGAATAGTATTCTACACCTATGGTGTAAAATATATATATACCGGTTCAATTATTTTGTGACCGGTTCGATTTATCCGGTTCAAAACAATCGAACAGGCGGTTCAACCGGTTTCTAATGGTTAGCCTTGCCGGTTCGATTTTCGATCCGGTCTAAAAAAAACTATGGTGCAGGTGCACCCATGTGGGGGGCCGGCGTCACGCGGCCGGAAGCGACCGACGTGTACGCATCAGCGCGCGGCGAGCCTACCTGACGACGTGACGGTATCTTTATGCCTGCCTGCCACTGCCAGTGCCAGCCCGGCCATCAGGCCTGGGACGGTGCGCCGCTCCGGGCGACGCGTCACGTCGCGTGCCACCGTCACGTGGCCTCACCGGCCGCTCTGTGCTGTGTGCTACACGCCGGCGTGTTTCGAGGGCGAAATAAAAGCCGCCTGTGCTGATGACGATTACGCGTAAAATAATCAATCGCCAGGATATGGGTTCGTTCGTGGCTCCACGAGTGTGCCATCGTCATTTCGATTTCGTGGTGAGAAGCTAGAGGCTGTTCCAAAGTCGAAATCGACCCGTGGGTTTTCCGTGCTCGACGCATTTTTAGGGCCTTGTTTTGGCCTTGTTTAGATACATCCGAAAAGCCAAAACTTTACAAGATTCCTCATCACATCGAATCTTACGGCACATGCATAGAACATTAAATATAGATAAAAAAAATAACTAATTGCACAGTTTGTCTATAAATTACGATACGAATCTTTTAAGTCTAGTTGCTCTATGATTGGATAATGTTTATGAAATAAAAACGAAAGTGCTACAGTGTCAAAATCCAAAAAAAATTTGGATCTAAACAAGGCCTTAGTTCCCCAAAAATTTTGTAAAATTTTTTAGATTCCCCGTCACATCGAATCTTTAGGCCTTGTTTACTTCCACCTAAAAACCCAAAATTTTTCAAGATTTCCTGTCACATCAAATCTTTAGACACATGCATGGAGTATTAAATATAGACAAAAATAAAAACTAATTGCACAGTTTGGTCGAAATTGACGAGACGAATCTTTTGAGCCTAGTTAGTCCATAATTAGACAATAATTACCACAAACAAACGAAAGTGCTACAGTGTCACGAAATCTTTTCGTTCAGGAAGTAAACAAGGCCTTAGACGTATGTATGGAGTATTAAATATAGATGAAGATAAAAACTAATTGCACAGTTTGGTCGAAATTGACGAGACGAATCTTTTGAGCCTAGTTAGTCCATAATTGACAATATTTGTCAAATACAAACAAAAGTGCTACTATTCCTATTTTGTAAAATTTTTCAGAAGTAAACAAGGCCTAGGCCTTGTTTGCTAGTCGAATTTACATCAATGTATTGGGTGAGTTGTAGTAGAATTTGAACTAAATTCCACCTCAATCCACTTCAGCACATGTGAATTGAGGTGGATACGACAACTTTCAAACAAAGCCTTACCATGATTTCGTGCCCAAGGAACATGTTTTCGTCCGCGAGATTAGACTACCTTCGTACCAAAAACATATACACTTTTATTTTATTTTTCTCAAAAAAAAGTCATGTGATCTCGAATTGATACAATAATTCAACGTGTATATATATAGCCCAAATTGTGCGGGCAAAAAACAGTTAAAAAAGAATAACAACCAAATACACATAGATAGGAAAAACAAAGTCCCTGAAGTAAACAAAAAAGTGGACCAATTTTTCGTTTAACTGTTTTTTTTTACAAATTATAAACTGAAGTCATGAGAATCCACATGGCATTGAAACTTGACCATGTCTAGGTGCAGTTTCCCATGTTCTCTGTCCATCATCCAAGGTCTTGTTTAGTTTTAAATTTTTTAAAACGTGGTTACTATAGTATTTTTATTTTATTTAATAATTAGTGTCCAATTATAAACTAATTAGATTTAAAAGATTCGTCTCGTAATTTTCAACTAAATTATATAATTAGTTTTTAAAAAAGAACTGGTAGAAGAGCTGTCTGTTGTATTAAAAAAAAGAGCCTAGAAAGGCATAGTACAAGTAAAAAAGTAAAAATATATAAGATGTACAAGCGGAGCCAAAGCTCCAGATATCTCAAACTCATCAAGTGCCCAATAATAAATTAGAGATGTGTTTTTGCTCCCGCCATTGCCCATAAACTCGCCTCATCTTTGATTTTTTGGTGAAGCTGCAAAGATGCGGATTTTTTGTGCTCGAAAATTCTTGCATTTTTTTCGTTCCACATCTCCCAACATACAAGAATTATGATGGAGCGTGATTCTCGTCTCACCACGGAAGGGGTGCGATCCAAGTTGTTCCACCAAGTTTGCACCGAGTCTCCTAGCTCCCAGGCGGTAGGTTGCAGCTGCTCGTTACCCAGCCATGTTGCAATGCCCTACCAGATACACCTAGTGTAGAGACACTCTTGGAACAGATGGACACCCGTCTCTTGGTTGCGCCTGCATAAGGGGCACACACCATTATTTGTCCATCGCCACGCTTATAGCCTATCAGCGGTTCAAATTTTGTTTTGGATTGTGAGCCATGCAAAAAAATTTGCATTTTGGTGGTGCCCAAACTTTCCAGATCAGTTGCTTGAAGTTTGTCAGCGTTGCTCTAACGAACTGCGCTTCATAAGCCGATCCTGTTGTGAATTTTCCATTTGGCTTAAATTTCCAGGTAATGTTATCCTCTATGTCTAATTGTAGCTAGATGTGATGGAGTGTGCTCCAAAGCTTGACATACTCCATGAAGTGTTGGGAGATGAAACCCACATGTCACAAGTCTATGTCTTTAATCCATGTTTTGTTGTGCAAGGCCTCGCTAATTGTCTTTTTTTTGTTTTTTGAAATGCGGAAGATGTTTGGCGCTATATCTTGGGGCCTTTAACCTTGGAGCCACGCGATACTCTAGAAGGATGCTCTCGAGCCATCGCCAACTATGATTGATGTTGCTGCAACAAATAGAAGCCTATCAGTTGCATCACATGACATGTCAAGGTTGTTCGTCACCCTTCCTTCTTCCTCCCATTCTTTCCACAACCATCTAAGGTGTAGTGCTCTTGCAAATTTTCCAAGAGGAAGTATCCCTAGGTCTCCAAATTCAGTTGGTATTGTGGAATGTGGCCAATTTACTTTATATTTCCCCCTAGTTTTTCTCGGATCCACCTAGAGGAAGCTCTTCCTGAGGTTATCAATTTTCTTCAGCGTGGCTTTGGAAGCTCTTAGAGATGTGAGGTAGTACACAGTTTGTGAGGTGAGAACCGCTTTGACCAAGGTGGACCTTCTCGCATGATCAATATTCTTGCCTCTCCAGACAATGAGCTTGCTCGCCACTTTGTCAACAAGAGGCTGGAAATCAACCCTTCCCAATCTTGTGTTTGTTAGAGGCAGCCCTAGGTATTTTGTCAGGAAGTGCGTTCGTCTTGCAGGGAAGTTGCACAAGACCTCATCAAGGTCGACACCTTGACATCTTATGGGAATGACAGACGACTTTAGAACATTTGTTTGGAGCCCTGACACTTCACTGAAATTGGCAAGAATATCAGCAAGCGAGCTATGTCGTCCGCATGATAGTTTGTTTTCCCCTAAATTTTGCTAAGTGTCCTTCCATTGCAAGGTCAAGGATTTTTTTTTGCAGTGGGTCTTGACAAATAGCAGGGGTGAAAGCGGATCGCCTTGGCGTAATCCCCTGCCGTGATTGATAGACGCAATGGGGATGCCATTTAACGATGCGAGAAGATGATGTTGATAGTAGAGCAGCCATCCACTCTCTCCATTTTGATGGGAAGCCAAGCTTGCTCATTAGGGTGAGTAGGTACTCCCAACAAACTGAGTCAAATGCCTTTGTTATGTCTAGCTTAAAAAATAGGGCTGGGTTTTTGATATGTGGAAATGACGTACAACATATCATACCCACATAAAGTTGTTATAGATGCTTCTTTTTTTAATGAAGGCACTCTAGCTCTTGGAAATCAGACTATTCATGTGAGGCGCTAGATACATTGCTAAGACCTTTGAAATAATCTTCGCGAAGGAGTGTATTAGGCTTATGGGCCTAAAGTCCGAGACCAATTTTGCCCCATACTTTTGTGGAATTAGCATCACATTTGCTATGTTGAGTATAGATAAACTGAAGTAATACTCGATGTATGTGTCATAGATTTATTGTGATGGGTGAAAAGTTTTGGACGAGGAAACTAAACAAGGTCTAAATCTACATGAACCAAGACCATATAAGCATCTTCAGATGCAGGTCCCCATTTTCTCTGACCTTCCGAATATCAAATGGACTCTGACCTCTGACCTCAGTGCCATATCCTAGATCTCTCATAAATCCAAAGCCTCAAACAACTCCCAGATTCAATTAAGTACCTGACTTGGTCGGTGCTGTACCATGTTGCCACGTGTGCTCGTCCCCTTTCTCCATCAAATCGAGACAACAGCAAGCGAACCTCCAATAGCGCCACGCCAAGTGTCCTCTATCCCTGTCACACTACTGTGCTTCCATAGAGTATTTATTTCCTATATATATTAAACCTCAGCTTCCCCTTAACCGAAACACCACCCAAACCCAAGCAAGCAAGACACATTTGGCTCCGTCACACTCACTCACTCATCTGTCCGTCCATCATCATCTCTAGCTAGCTTCCAGTGAAAGCTGCAAGCGACAGCACAACCAGCTGAGAAGAAGTTTGTAGAAGATGGGCAAGCTCTGGACGATCCTCACTCACCTCCACTCCCTTGCAGGGTATGAAGTGCAGTTCATCTTGACTTGTTTTTTTGGTATAATAATGTTGTGCTTCTGTTTTCAGCTTCTTGTTAATTAATTCAATTATGATGGAGTGTGAAATCCATTTGCTGTTTGTTGTTTGTTCCTGCAGGCCAACGGTGATGCTCTTGTACCCCTTGTACGCGTCGGTGCAAGCGATGGAGAGCCCGTCCAAGCTAGACGACGAGCAGTGGCTGGCCTACTGGATCCTCTACTCCTTCATCACGCTCATGGAGATGGTCCTCGAGTCCCTCATCTACTGGTAATTAATCACTTTACTGACTGATTAATCTTCTTGTAAGGACTTAAACTGAAGATTTTGTGTCAAATGGACTCTGTTTGCTTGTTTCAGGATCCCGATTTGGTACGAGCTGAAGCTGCTGTTCATCGCGTGGCTGGCGCTCCCCAACTTCAGGGGCGCCGCGTTCATCTACGACAAGTTCGTGCGGGAGCAGCTCCGGAAGCACGGCCTCACCACCGCCGCCGGCTCCGGCAGCAAGAAGGACGACGGCAAGTCTTCGTCGTCGCCGTCGTCCAAGGATAAGGACAAGCCCAAGAGCAAGTTCCTCGCTTTCGTCACACCCAAGAAGGTGAGCTCCTCAACAGCAGATTCAGCTCTCGCCATACCTTCACATCACGAATTCTTTTTGAAGTATTTCCTTTCTTTGACTGAAGATTTCATCGGTGTGTTCTGTCTGAATGTTTCAGGATCATGAAGCTTACTGAAGCAGGGTGCAGTGAACCCATCCCCGTAGTGTGTACTCCACTAGATTTCTGTTGTGTGTGTTCTTGTTCTTCTCTTGAAATAGAGCTGTTCGATGTGTGTATGAACATCCTGTATTTGTGAACATCAACTTTAACATGGAATGAAGACATGACGACCTTTCGGTGTTGATGATGTGAATGTGTGAACTTTATGTCAATATGCAGTGTTCTGGGACAGATTTTTCCCTCTGAACAATTTATCTGCTTTCTTTCTCTCTGAAAACGGCCCGTTTCTGTTGTGCAAATCTGAACAGAGAGTCATTAGAACAACGTCACCTTATAGTCTCTTCGGAGACAGTAAGGCCTTGTTTAGTTCAAAACTTTTCGGTTTTGGTTTCTGGAACGGTAGCACTTTCGTTTTTATTTAACAAACATTATCCAATCATGCAGTATTAGGCTTAAAAATTCATCTCGTGATTTACAGGTAAACTGTGTAATTAGTTTTTATTTTCGTCTATATTTAATACTTCATGCATATGCCGTAAGATTCGATGTTACGGAGAAAAGATTTTGGTTTTGAACTGAACAAGGTCTAACGCTCTTTTGACGCTTTAGTAAAGCGGGGAAACCTCTTTTTCTAAAAAAAAAAAATCTCTTCCGCGACATGCCTGTCTCGATGGGCCAAAAATCGAGCCCAGTCCTTGTGGATGGCCTGCAAATTCGTACTGTTTGTGGAAATAAAACAGACTTTCCTTGCTGCTGGAATGAGTTCATATTCTGTTATTTCATCAACATGGAAGTATACCAGGCCGTGTTTAGTTCCCGAACCAAAAAATTTCGTGATACTATAGCACTTTCGTTAGTTTGTGGTAATTATTGTCCAACCATAGACTAACTAGGCTCAAAAAATTTGTCTCGTCAATTTTGACCAAACTGTGCAATTAATTTTTATTTTTGTGTATATTTAATACTTCATGCATATGTCTAAAAATTCAATGTAACGGGCAATCTTGAAAAAATTTAGGTTTTGAGGTGGAAGTAAACAAGGCCCCAGTTGCTTGGTTAATTTCAGGCAATGTTTACTTTGCACCTGTTGGGCGACTTCCCTTCAAGGCACCTTTGGATTGCCAGATTTTTTTTCCAACATTTTTTTGTGTGAAAATGAACTAATATTTATGAAATTTTTGCGCAATTCTTATGGACAAAGTTGGCCGCGGCCTAATGTTTCACCAGCTAGGCAACCATGTAGTGCACTATCTACTGTTGACAGCCTAAAGCTCACTTGGCCGGCAACTTTGTACGCGTCACCATCATCCAAACAACACGCATAGGTCATGCCGTCAATGAACCACAGGCTTGAAATTGCAAACTAAGGAGGCAAAGGGTGCAGTTAATTGTTAGCGTCGCTGCAAATGGGCAAGCTGTGGACGATCCTATCTCACCTTCACTCCTTAGCAGGGTATGTGATGTGCAGTTTCATTTACGAATTCACACATAAGATCAGCATCGGCTTGGCCTGTTTTTTCCCCATACCAACACCCAATGGTGATTCAGTTTCATAGTTTTAATGTTTCTCTTCCTCTTTGAACGTTGCTGCAGGCCAACTGTCACTCTGCTTTACCCCTTGTAAGTTGACAGCAATCTCTGCTTTGTTCAGTAAAATCTAATACTTTGGTGCGTTTTTATGGAACAAAGTAAAATCTAATACTTTGGTGCGTTTTTTGAAGAGGAAAAAAAAATAACTTTGGAACAAAAGGCCACCTGTACTTGGTGCGTTTTTATGAAAAAAATCTAATACATGGTCCACTTTCCTATGGATTGGCCTGCACTCTACAGATATGCATCGGTGCAGGCGATGGAGAGCTCGTCTAAGCTCGACGACGAGCAGTGGCTAGCCTACTGGATCCTGTATTCATTCATCACACTCATGGAGATGCTCCTGCAGTCTCTAATCTACTGGTAATTAATTTTGGTATTCTGCCCAGTTTCCCTCTCTGCAATTCCACATGCATAGAGGCTAACAACATCCAGTGGGGAAACAGGATCCTGTTACTTATGTGCAATCGTGGCCGGCCGTCTGATTAGCATCTCCATGAATTTCAGGATTCCTGTTTGGTATGAGTTGAAGCTGCTGTTCATGGCCTGGCTGGTTCTTCCAAACTTCAGGGGAGCAGCATTCATCTACAACAAGTTTGTGAGGGAGCAGGTGAAAAAGCATATTTCTATTCAGGCTGCAGGTGCTGGCAGCACTAGCAACAACAACGTTACTGCTAACAAAGATAAGAAGATCGTTTCTACTTCTCCAAAAGAGAAGAAGTCCAAGGGGAAGCTACTTTCCATGGTCATTCCAAAGAAGCTCAAGTTTTGATCAATATGCACTTGTTACAAGAAACTTTTAGTCAGTTTTATGTGTTATATTTGTTTTGTTTGTATATGATATCATATCTTATCTGACAGCTAGGATAAGTGCTTTTTTTTGGCTGTTTACTTTTGATGTTCTTTGTAAACAAGCCTGCATCATGTATAACCATTTTGTGCATTTGTAAATAAATGGCGGTTGACAGTTAATTTATTTCCCTTTTGTGAAGATTTCGAGATTAATTTGGCTATGCTGAGGTACAGGTGGGTTCACAACCTGCAGAAACAACAGATTACATGATGATACCTTGTCGGTTATCACGCCGTTGGTTTCATCGCCTGCTTCTATTCACAAATTTCAGCATTTCATTTTCAATATTTCTTCTCAAGATGGACGTAGTCTGCTTAGATTTTTTTAAAAATCTCCGACGAGAAAGAAAATGATGGGAAACCACTTTGGTTGGACAAACTGAATGATTGTACTAGTGGCCCATTAACACTGTACTTGGTTGGAGGCTCATGCTTTAGACCCAATAGCGAAGGCATACGGTGGCCCATTAAGAGCAACTCCAGATTAACTAAAAGCCCATTTTCCCCATAACAAGCAATACAGGGGATTAAGCGATCAGAAAAAAAGGGATTAAGATTAAAAAAACATGCTATAGTAGATCCTCTTTTCCTAAAGTATATTTTTTAAATCCCTCAAACTCACCTCTCTCTTCCAAGAAAGGGCAACATCAATATTTTTTCTCAATTCCCTTTTTTTCTCTCTTTCATTGACATCTCGAGCCCACATTGCCAAACCAGCAGCACAAGTGCTGCGCCAGTGCCACTATGCCGTCGTGCCCCATGCCCCACGCTCCACGCCGTGCTGGCATTAAATAGATGACTAGGGACGTGTTTGGTTGTGTTTGGTTGACGACTAAAACTTGCTATACTGAACCTTCGGCAAATGGTGGCTGCCATAGAAACTGTAGTGAGCAAAATCGAAGTCACAATTATGGTAAGATTTAGCACGAAAATGAGTCTAACATGTAGGACTGGGTGCTAAGAAAGTTTGACATGCCACAGCTGTGGCTGTGAACCAAACAGCTGCCAAAGAAACTGTGGCATGACTAACCTTTGGCATGACAAGCTTTAGTCTCCAACCAAATATGCTCTAGGTTTGTGTATTTGGTCAATTGACGACTAACAAATGTATATCACACTAGCTAGCTAATTTAAGTATATGCAATACATGTCTTAATTATGTTTAGTACATTTTTGCTTCTCCCACTCTGTGTTGCACGAAGTAGTCGGACACCGAGATACCTGTGTGCTTCAAGAACAACTAGCTAGTTTTTTTAACATAAAACTAGCTAGTCTTATTATGGACCAAGTTGTGAGTTTGAATGGAGGATACTGCCTTACCTAATCAAGGGCCAGCTCGGATTCATCTTGTGAATATTGTAAGTGCTAGCGTCTGGACGTCTGATCCAAGCGCTAGCGTCCGGACGCTCGCGCTGCTGCCTTGCCTGTGTGCTCGCGTGCAACCCCTCCGCTCCCCACACACATGCAGATGAGCTTAGCTTCCATCGGGACATCCCTCACACGCCTGACACGCTCGCATCTTGCCCTCCCCCCGCCCTCGCCACCGTACCTCATCCCAATCCCATCCCCATCCATTCGCCTTACCCTTGCAGGAGTACTCCCACCCCGGCCCGTTGTGCCCCTCGATGACGGCCTCCAAGCATGCCACGTGCCACGTCCATCGGCTCACCGCTCTCAATTCATGAATGGCCCCTGACTCTCAAAACAACTTGAAACATGTGCAATATGAAACCCGAGTGCAACATACATCTCAAATATAGTTGCAACATATGTGAAACACATATGCAACATCCAAAAAGAACACTTGCAACTTGAAAACACTTGCTATGCTGTTGCAACATATATGTGGAACTATACAATATCCATATCAAAAAACGCTTGCAACAATACGTCCGGGACATCTAAAACACTCAAAACATACTAATACGACATGCCTCTTAAAACAATTGCAACATGTGCAACATCCCTCGATCTACTTTTACACATATCTATATGATTCAACTGCAACTTACCTTTAAACCTTCTTAAACAATTGAAACATACAATTGCAACATAAGGTGGGAGAGAAATCCTAGCGCAGGGAGTGCCATGACCGTTAGATTTCTAGGCATTGGGGGCTCCCGGTGGGGGAGGATGCCAGTGTGAGGGGAGGGGCTCCACCGGGGTGGGTGAAGGAGCCGCTCGGGGTGGTTGGAGTAGGACGCTGGCGTGGGTGAAAGAGCCGCCGGATCTATGGCCATGCCGGGGACGATTGTGTGGATCACAGCTCGCGCTCGCGCCGGGGCCACCTCCACACTAGAGCAGGAGGAGGGGGAGGCAGGCAGCAAGGCGTACGGCTCGGGTGACACGCGTGGGGGGAGAGGTGCGGCACGGTAGAGGAGCGTGGTGGCACGCGGGTGTGGAGATGTCACGGTGCAAGAAGGGGGCGGAAGAAACGAGCGGGTGTGGGAATGGGCCGGAAGGAACAGGCGGGTGCGGGCGAGAGCTAGTGAGGTGTCCGTCCGTTCCGGACGCCTTAACTAGAGCATTACCGAATATCGTAATACATGTCATGTATTATAAGTTAGCTTGGATTGTATTTCTAAAACTTATATCTTGGATATGTTGACTTGTGGCCGGACTTGATGTATGGACTCGTTATATTTTGATGCAACATGGTAGTGATACGGGGTTGTGGGCTTGATGTATGACAATGAATATTTCTCATGCTATTTATTATTATGCTGCATTTGAATTAATAGGTACAACGTTACTTACTATGAAGTAATACCTCAAATAAATCTGCGCCATTAAATTTTTAGATTTTTGTATTAATATAAGTTAACTTAAGAAAAGGAAAAAAGATATGAAAATTTATGTATGCGGTATTATTTTGTTTGAAAATTTAGACCATGCAAAGAAAAACTTAGTTCACGTACACCTCGTATGTAGTATTCTTTTGTTTGAAAAAATTTAGACCAATGCAAAGAACACACATTTGTCTTTGATCACATTATAAACAAGGTCACACATTGAATCATGATGTCGTACACAACTTTGTGTATATCACGTTCTGTTACATTTAAAAAAATCATTGCTAAATTCCATCACGTTGAAAAATATATCAATACAAAACTTTCCAAAAAGAAGTAGACAACATAGTTGGACACTTCCTTTTCTTCCAAAATTAAGAAGAATTAAATATAGATTTATTATTACTACCTCCTATAAAATAATATATGGTAAAAAAACATTAGTTATTTAGATGTATCACAATAAAGGCCGTCAAAATAAGCATCCCTGCTGGTTGGAAATATAACCAACGTGTTTGATCACTGATCCAGTGGTGATAATAAACTTATCACTACGGATTGATAACCAAATAAACCACCAGTGATAATTCTAGCGGTAAAAATAGGTTAAGATGTAGGTAGAGCCGTAGTGGTGTCCATTTTCTTCAATGTGCAACTGTAGAGCTGCCAATCTCTTAGACAAATTTAAGTTCATGAATTGTTGATATAAAGAGTTTTCTTCTTTTTTTGACTGCATTTTTATTTTGAATTTTAATTTAAGGGGTGCCGTGCCATGGAGTCAAGAACGTAAACAGAGAGGTAGTGCTGTTTATTGGGTCAGCTAACAGTGACAAATCTCTTATATTTGCTTCAGTCTCTAAATGTGACATTCGCACCTACATACTCCATAGCTTATCAATTAGCTATAGTTTCAAATTTTGATTAATCACAAACCTGAGTTCGGCGGACCAGATGCTCGGCTTCTGCTTGTTTTTAAGCTTCACACCCTTCCAAACGTCTAACTTCTCTAGAGCTTAAAAACCAACACCTAGAGTATCTCCAACAGTACTTCAATACTTCCCCCTTATCTCATAATATGATCATATTTGAGCGCGGTTAGGATTTAGGGGGGTGGGGTGGGGTGAGGAGGGCTGTCCGCTAGGTATCGGAAAAAAGGAGGTTCGTATATTTTAGATGTCCGAATTTTCAGATAATTTCATGCAACAATCTTGTACAACAAAATAGTATAATTAAAAGACCAAATCACATGAGACGATTCACGGGGTTTTTATAGTCAAATATTGATAAAAATGCCACCTTAGGGGGTTAGGAGGGCAAGCCCCTGCCCACCGTCCTTCTCTCTGCTCCTGAGTTATGACAAGTCCCTGCCCACCGCCCTTCTCTCAGCCCTTGAATTATTTTTTTTTGTTCAGACCACCAATATTTCTTTCATCTCCACTCAAATAAAGACAATTCTATCTCCCCAATAGCATAGGTACCATCCCAAATTTTGCTACTTTTTAATGTTCTTTTCTACTATACACCTATGGGACCCACCTCATATGGCTATTAGGAGAGATATACTGGGGGGGTACTACTGTAGCAACTCCCTTAATATTCAAAAAATTTCTTTGGGCTACCCAAATACCTACAGAATTGGGATATATTACCAGAGAACTGGCGGAGATGCTCTTAGTTGCGAATGCCTCGTCTTCTTAACTTCTGTTCCTCATAGACATAATGTCATCACTCCAAATCCTATCTCTGTATCCACTGCCACATGCACATATCACCGCATATACTCCCTCTATACGCGTAAAGAAAGTCGTTTTGGACAACAACATGGTTTTCAAACCTAACTTTGACTCCTTATTTATAAAAGTGTTTATCAAAACATAGTATATGTATATAAGTATTTTTGAAAACAATTCTATTCATATGGTTTTCACATTTCCAAACTCAACAACTTAAAAGTTATTCATGATTTATTCTCAATGTTTGACCTAAATCTTATTCAAAACGACTTTCTTTATAGGTATGAAGGGAGTATATGTCTCCTCGAGGAGCTCACAGTCAATGAGCATGGAGGACACGGCTACAAGCTATAGCTATTTCCCATGGTCATAGACAAGACGCTACGGATGGTCAAGTGATGAGCATTGGTGAGAATTCACACAAGCAATTAGTGGACTTAACTCATAAGATTTCATTCGAAAAAGGTACTCGTCAGGGGGTATTATAATTGGGGGAGTCTTCGATAATCCTGGTACAATCCCCTATTTTACCCCTAAACCAGCTATTATATTCAAGGTTTGACTTTCTTCACCATGAAGGGCAACATGAGCATCAAACAACTGAAATCAATCGACACTCGTAGATTGTTCTAGTTGTCGGATTTGTGTCGGCTCATCTCATTTTGCTTTGACTTAGCTGCATCCTGAAGTAGGCCTTCTACCTTCGGCCTTGCGTTTTTGGTTTCGCCTTGGTGTTTCTGTAGTTAGCTTCCCATGTTGGTCTTTTGTTGTCTTTACGCGATGGTGGTTTCCCTTTAAAATAGCCAAACACGGAGACAGCCTGTTAATGAAAACAATATCTTTGATGTCATATTACTTGTAGTTTGTTGAGTGATATTGAGGACTACCTACCAGCAGGTGGAAGAATTCATCTCGCTATGGATCAGGATACAACAGGTTCACCTAATGCCGGGCACTCCTAACACCATCATCTGGAGATGGACATCAAGTGGTGCTTATTCTAGCAGATCAGCGTATAGGATCCAATTTTCTGGGTCCTATAGAGCTTTCAAAGGAGACCTTATATGGAGAACGCACACAAAGAACAAATGCAAGGTATTTGCATGGGTCATGGCACGGGAAAAAGTTCTCACGGCAGATAATCTACAGAAGAAGGGTTGGCTTCACCAAGAGCATTGCATCTTGTGCAATGGACCCCTAGAAACATGCCTTCACCTCGCCCTGCTATGCCCGTTCACCAGACTAGTGTGGGAGCAGATCCTTAAGTGGGAGAACTTTGATACCGGCCAAGTACTACCGGCAACTGACTCAGCCCATCTTCTCGCACAATCTAGGATAGCCAAGAATGATAGGAGGCGCTTCAATGGTCTAGTCATCTACACCATCTGGAACGTCAGGAAAGAAAGGAGCATGAGAATTTTCTCTAACTCGCCTAAGACGGCGCTGCAGGTGGCTTCAAGAACAAAAGAAAATATCCTACAGTGGAGGAGGGCCCAAACTTGGAGCGTATAATCGTTTTAAGTGCATTTGTATTTTGTATTTTGTTCCCCCAGAACAAGGTTGGGGAGGGGGTGGCTGCAAAACTGCTGTACATAAACTCTTTTTTTCCAATCTTAATTGAGAGGCAGAGCTCCTGCCATTTTACTTTCAAAAATATTGAGGACTACGTTGATCGAGGTTGAACCCCCAACAGCGCTAAAAATCGAGGAAGTGGCTAAGGGCAGTCACAATTTTAGAAATCACAAGTAGTTTCTATGCATAATTGTAGTGCGACATTATCTTTTTGCTTAGTTAGTACCCTAATTAATGGACATAGAACCATTTGATTTCTGGGTTGAGAATGCCCTAAAAGCTTGCTTTGAAAATATGCCAATAAGCAGATGCTAGTAAAAAACAAAACCAAAGTTCAATTGGTGAGAGAAGCATTTCTAGTTTTTGTTGAAGTGAGGAGCTAAAGATTTATTACAGGAGTCAATAGAAAAATCGAACAAACATAGGTCAGGCCGTCAGGGTTCAGAATTTCAGCAGGGCATCACTGAAAATCAAGCAAATTAGTGTTCTGCCCGTCCCCCGGTTACCATATAGTGAGCTCGGGAATTTTTCAGAACCTTAGCTGAAAACCTGGCTCATTATATGTTTACAGGGTGACTGGTAGAACCACAAATTGCTTGATTTTCAGTGATTCCCTGCTGAAATTCTGAACCCTGACGGCCTGACCCAAATAATCCACTCTAGCTCTCTCTGTACATCCACTCCATAGCATCCCTGTAAATTCAAAAACTCCAAAGTAAAATGCAATGGGAAAAAGAACGGAAGTGTTTGTATCAATTGATTGAATAAAATGGCCGGTCCTGCAGCTAATAATTAATCTGCTGTACCAATGGAACAGTTGGAAACATAATGGGAGCGTTTTGCATCAAAACACGACCATTCAGTAGCTCCTTGCACATCGATTAAGATGTGGTTTGCTTGGACCATTGAGAGGGCCGGGAACTTTCAAAGATTGGATACTTGACCCAATTGCATGTCCAGACGGGACAGATTGGTACTCCCACCTGTGTATTCAATATATATCTGTTTCATCTTTTTCAGGTGGCCAAAGTGACATGTCTCAGAACATGCTCGACGATTTCCCCTTGTACTTAGAGTTATAGTCCAATGATATTTTCACTCATCTACTTGAATACATATCTTACTTTCATATATGTCCCTGGAATAATAAACTTAGGGCCTGTTTAGATAATGGACCTAATTGCTAGCTAGCTAAAAATTAGCTATAGTACATCCAAACAGGAGGTATAATATAGGAGGGCTAATTTTTTAGCCAAATCTTTAACTAATTGTTAGCCACATAACTTGCCAACCTTAACTGCCTTAGCTAAGAGGCTTAAATCATAGATTGGTTGACGTGACATTAGTTTGTCAGAATGTAGCGTAAGCAAAATAGTCGAATCGATTTAAAATTTGGTATAGGGAATACGGGGACCATGCTTCAGAATGTTCATCCACAGCAAGAGGGGAGGGAACAAATTTAATGCAGCAGGTTCAGGGGCAGTGTCAGCATTGATCGGCAGATGCCGGTGTCCATTCATATTTGCAGAAGTAGGGCAGCGCTGAGAGACCGCCCTATGAATTGGCAGTTGGATACCCAGATGTTGCAGTTCAACGCTCAAAATCTGTGCACCTAATCCTCCCAATCTCTAACCATAGCATGTGCAGAATGTGTTGTAGGTTAATGCCCGTACGTTGTTACGGGTTTTTTCATATGCTTTTTTACTCTAGATTTTTTTTATTTTTTTATCTATGTCATGTATTTATGTATTTTTATGTATATTGTAATATCAGTTTCATAAATCTAAAACCAAAATACTATTCTTCTAAATCGATAACATTTTTTTACAAAGACAGAACATTGTGTGTTGAACCTAGAATATTGTTTCTACTTAATAAAAGAAAATATTTTATCTTTATAAGATAAATTGTAACACCCTAAAATTTGCTTGTTTTTAAGATAGTTGAAATTTGATTTATTGTGTCAATTTTGTGAGCATCAAAATATAAGAAAAATAATAATAATAATTTTAGAGAAATTAAAATTTAATATAAGTTTAGAATAACATTGTTGTTGCATATATGCTGGTGCATTTTTATTGAGATGATTGTTTTAACAACAAAAATGTAAATTTGTACAAAATCTCAATTTGAAAATATATTTGGAAATTTGGTTTGAAAAAGGAAAAAGGAAAATCTTTCTTCCCTTCTCTCCCTTTCTCCTTTCGGCCTGCAGGGCCCAAACCCTGCGCCCCCTTCTTCTTTTCATGGGCCGAGGCCCAGCTGGCCAACTCCCTCTCCCTCTCCCTCCCGCCGACAGATGGGGCCCATCTGTCCGCTCCATCATCTCCAACCGCCAGCCCCTGCTCCCTCTCTGCCGATTCTGCTCAACCTCAAGCCGAGCCGCCCCCCCGCTCCCACGATCTCCTTTCCCCCGCTCCTTGTCATTTGGAGTCGCGCGCGCGCCCGAGCCCCCTTCCCCTTCCCCATTTGCTCTCCCCCCATCCTTGCCCTCGTTCTTGAACGCGCAGCGAGCTCGCCGAAAACCTCCGCGACCTCCGCACGTCGTCCCATCGAATCAAGCCATTTACGCTCCAATTCTTCGCGCTGGTGAGCTCTACTCCTTCCCCGCGTTCTTCTCAATCAAATTTCATGCGATTTGGTGCCTCCTAGCATCCTAGCCATGAGCTCTGAGGAGCCGGCCATGGCGCCACCGTGGTCCGCGCTGCGCGGACGTTTCTCCGGCCGCGGAAAGGCTAGGATTGGATTCGCCGCGACCTCCTCTCTCTCCCGGTGTATTTGCTTCGCGAAACCGAGCTCCGTAGCGCTCTGTAGGTTTTCTCCGGCGAGCTCGGGCCGGTCGGCCATGGAGCGCCGCCGTCTCCTCTTCCCCCTCCGGCCAGCATCTCCTGTCCCCCCCCCGATCTAATCGTGAGCGTCCGTTTTCAATCCGATGGCCAAGAGCGCTCCATACCCCTTCGGGTGGATATTTTGCTAAAGAGTCCTTTCGAATTTAGGAAATAAAACCCGCAGTCCATGGCGCTTTGCAAGAAATACGCTTTGCTTTTGGAGAAGCGTAAAGTCTCGGTTTGAATCAGAATACGTTTTCAGTATTTACAGTTTTGCCACTGAGTTTGTTTAGCTCATAAAATATTCATTTTAACTCCGATTTGACCCGTTCAAATTGCGTTAGGTTCGTATTTGTGAGCTCTACATGTTAGTAACCTTGTTTCACCAATTTGAAACATTTTAATTTCATGACCCTATTTAATTAGTTACTTTTCTAAAGAAAATGTTAGAAAATTCATATCTTCTCCGTTTTAGCTCTGATTCGATCCGTTCAAGTTGCGTTAGTTTCATAATTTCATAAGCTTCGCGTTGGTACCATTGTTGTCTAGATTCACCACTGCTAGATATCCTAGTTAAATACAAGTCCGTAGATAGCCTTTGCAGTCCCGTTTAATGCGTAGATTTCACGTCATAACTCCGTTTTCCGTGAATTTCCCGTTGACGTGATCGTAGCAGCGTGTAGATGATTTTGGAAAACTTTTATTTAAATTTATTTACTTCTGGTGTACTGTTCTAATTATAATCTTGTTTGCTTCGTGTATGTCTGTCTCCGATTGTTTGTGTGTTGATAATCGATGATCGAGATTAGACAGTGGGCATTACTTCGGTGGTCAAGATCAGAGCCGTGGAAGCAAGTAAAATCAGCAGGACCAGCATGAGCAATTGGATCAAGGCAAGTATAGCATTTTGGTTTTAATTCTATGACTATGATCTTGTGACTAGATTGATATAAAGCAACAAATGATAATAATGACTTGTTAACAACTTGAGGATTTATTCGTAAGTGATAACCAGGATGAAAGTGCAACCATGAGGGCTATAATGGCTCTGGCTTTAGTCAAGTATGAGTAACTTTTCTAGCTTGTTAGAGGTTACCCGTGTGGCGCAAATGGGGGATAGCAGACCGTGGATCCCCTGCGGGGTAGAATCACACGGACTGACTAACGAAACCAAGCGGCCCTAACTTGTTAGACGAACCTTCGAAAGACTTCATTGTGATCCCTGGCGACCTACCTTGGTAGTGGGTTACGAGGCTGATCACCTCAGGCGAAAGGGTAAATCATGACTCATGGGTAAAGATGTACAACCTCTGCAGAGTGTTAAAAACTGGTATACTAGCCGTGCTCACGGTCACGAGCGGCCTTGGGAACTCTTACATTAAGGGTGATGAATCTTGTGTTAAGGAACTCATTGATTATTGTTTAATGCTCTATATTATTTATGTCACATTGATCATGAGATTGTGGGATCTATACAATCTAGTTGTTATACTTGCGGTGTTCGTCTTGAACTCACTCTTGCTATCTCCCCCTCACCTCAGGAGAAGTTTTGGGCTTGTGATCAACCAGTCAGTTGGATCCTGTAGAGTGAGGTTAACACCCGTAGTTTGGAGTTCTCTTCCGTGTTTGCTGCCAAGGTTGTTTCTAATTTATTATCTACGCTATATAATTTATGCGTTTTCCTTTGATATTACTCCTTATTTGTAGCTATATGTGAGGCTTGTCTTCTAAAACTCACATATGGTGCATATCTGATTTTGTCCTTAAAATCGGGTGTTACAAAGTGGTATCAAAGCAATGCTGACTGTAGGACGCAAGTCTAGTTAGAACCGGACGTTTTAGGATGCTTCTATCTCTGCTTAC
Source organism: Sorghum bicolor (assembly GCF_000003195.3). Taxonomy (NCBI): domain Eukaryota; kingdom Viridiplantae; phylum Streptophyta; class Magnoliopsida; order Poales; family Poaceae; genus Sorghum; species Sorghum bicolor. The sequence continues at coordinate 53,381,914 of NC_012874.2, forward strand.
TTCTTGCTTCCACCTTAACCTTGATAATTGCTAAAATTTATGCTTACCTCTACCCTATTCTATTATAAAACTTTGTCTCTATTCTAAATCCTCCCACCTTGTCTATTTAGATGGCCCATAACGAGGAGACCCTTGGCATGAATGAACAAAAGGTCTTAGAGATGCCACTCGTAAAAGCATTCGACAAGGAGAAGCTTCTAGCCATGCAAAAGCAAGTAGTGGAAGAAGTGACTCAGAATGGGAACTCTCAGCGGTGCATCTCAGGACCAGTGAAGAGACAAGTAGCAGAAGCTTGGAAAAATATGAGAACCCATGGAGGTGTTGGTAGTAATACATCAGGATATCATGATCAATGCCATTGCTGTAGGCATTATGGTCTTCCTTGTCTTCAGAATAGGTCATCTAAAAAGGAAGTTAAGGTAAAACCAAATTGTGTGACTAATGAGGGTAAGAAGAGGAAGGCAAAATCACTAGAGCCAGCATTGGGAAGTGAACAACATTCAAATTCTAAGTTGTCACATTTAGCTTTGAACTCTGGCCATGAAAATCCAAACCTTGGAGATGAAGAAACTTCTCAAGCTAACCCCACTGCTCATGAGGTATGCATAGATGGATGGACCATCACTTATAAAGAGTATCAACCTCGAAGGATCAACCAAGTTAGGAAGAAAGCTAGCCAGCCAGAGACAAACCTTCAGAGTCAGCGAGCTGATAACACACCGAGCAACACCTCAGTGGAAAATGATATCACGAAGGATCCATCTAAGAAAAAGTGTTATCACTGTCGACAGGAAGGACACTATGTAAACTCTTGTCCACAGAGGAATCAATAGATGCATCATGAAAGTAGCCACACTGAGGTTAAGATATAGGAGTTTGTGCCTTGTATAATAAAAACGCTAGCAGCGAAAGTCGAGTTTGTGTGCCTTGTGAACCTTTACTGCTTGGTTGAATTGTCTTTATGTTTATGTTTGATTTGGATCTTTGTAATGAGTGTAATGATCTTGTGAGTCTCTTCACAATTTCATTTAGTTTATATGTCTAAGGCATAAGGATTAATGACATAAATAGTTGGGTTTTGGTTTTTCTCTTGTTACCTTATCGTGCCTTTCTAGAGTATCTCATCTTTATCGGCTTATGTCTCTGATCTTGGATGAATAAAAATCATGAAAAAAAATTTCTGGATGAGAGTGGACTTCAATATCTTTCTCTGACCACAAGAATCACCCTCATAGCTATTATGGTTTGGAAGTTACAAAAATCACAAGATGATACAGATGTGCTGTCAAGAATCTGGACCAGTTTTGGTTGCCTGCTGTTTTGGACAAATATAACTATAGAATTTGGAAAAGTGTTCTATAGAAAGGTTGTAATTCTCTAAGCTTTCTAACGGTATAAGCTATAACCCTATTGGATCAACATAACAAGAGTTATGTCTATTTTACTGTGCTGGTGATTTTCATACCGCGAGGAAATTTCAGGATATATGTTTCATCCTTGCACATAAGTTCCTTGGGATGTCAAAAAGGTCTCAATGCAAGATAACTGGTAAAAGAAAAAGTGCAAGCTACCTTCCTTGTGCCTCCTAGTCGACCTTTCTTAAGGGGTGTAGTACCTTGATATCATGGGTTGATGCATTTTCAACTTATCTTGAAGTGAGAGTTGTCTCGTGAGATATTCTATGAATATGATCATCTCTCCTTCTCGTGTCATTGACATTGGTAACTTGATGACAGGGAGTGTAGTATCCCATGGATCAGGAGCCCTATATGATGCCTCTTACTGATATGTGGGAAGAGAATGATGATCCTACCCATGAAGAATGTTATGAGTATGATGAAGCTGAGTACTATCAAAATAATGATACTGAAGAGCAAGTTGGAAGTGAATCAAATCAGAATCCACAACGGCGAAAGAGAAAAAGGAAAAGCCGTAAGAAGCCTGCTCATGGAAGTAGGGTGCAACGAGACTATATCAATGGAAGACTGAGCAATGTCGATAGGCATAACATTCATGGAGCTACCAAAGTGGTTGGTGGCTATATTCAAGTAGACTCAGTGCAAGTTTTTGCTCTCTTTGACCCGAGTGCTTCGCATTCTTTCATTTCCACCAACCTCGTAAAGACAATCGAGAGGGTAAAGTGTCCAACGAGGAAGCCTTTACTAGTTCAAACCCCAGTGGGAGAAATACAAGCAGATCAGGTGTGCTCAAATATCAATCTGGTCATAAATAAGGAAAACTTCACTGTAAACCTCATTGTGCTAGAGTCGCTTGGTATTCCCTTGGTCCTTGGTAATGGATGGTTATGTGCACACAAAGGAGTGATCTATGGTACCAAGTACAAAATGCTCTTAACAGCACCGTCAGGAAAAAGAATTGAGTATCACGGTGGACCACTCCTACCTGATGAAGCAAATGCATATTAAGTTTCCATGTCTCTTGGAGTTGCAAGCTAAAAGAAATTAGTAGTCAAGATGGACTTTGGCCAACTATGAATAATAGTTATTCAATGGAAATGTTGTTCACGAGATGTGACCTTGAGGTACAAGTGTTTACATTTGGTATGCAAGTTCTGAAGTTGAAAGAGTTATCAAGATATTTTCCTGTTTCTCTCAAAGGATCTGAGCCTCTTTCGAATCTCGAGGACGAGATTCATTTTAAGGGAGGTAGAATTGTAACACCCTAAAATTTGCTTGTTTTTAAAATAGTTGAAATTTGATTTATTGTGTCAATTTTGTGAGCATCAAAATATAAGAAAAATAATAATAATAATAATTTTAGAGAAATTAAAATTTAATATAAGTTTAGAAAAAACATTGTTGTTGCATATATGCTGGTGCATTTTTATTGAGATGATTGTTTTAACAACAAAAATGTAAATTTGTACAAAATCTCAATTTCAAAATATATTTGGAAATTTGGTTTGAAAAAGGAAAAAAGGAAAATCTTTCTTCCCTTCTCCCCCTTTCTCCTTTCGGCCTGCAGGGCCCAAACCCTGCGCCCCCTTCTTCTTTTCCTGGGCCGAGGCCCAGCTGGCCAACTCCCTCTCCCTCTCCCTCCCGCCGACAGATGGGGCCCATCTGTCAGCTCCATCATCTCCAACCGCCAGCCCCTGCTCCCCCTCTCCCGATTCTGCTCAACCTCAAGCCGAGCCGCCCCCCCGCTCCCACGATCTCCTTTCCCCCGCTCCTTGTCATTTGGAGTCGCGCGCGCGCCCGAGCCCCCTTCCCCTTCCCCATTTGCTCTCCCCCCATCCTTGCCCTCGTTCTTGAACGCGCAGCGAGCTCGCCGAAAACTGCCGCGACCTCCGCACGTCGTCCCATCGAATCGAGCCATTTACGCTCCAATTCTTCGCGCTGGTGAGCTCTACTCCTTCCCCGCGTTCTTCTCAATCAAATTTCATGCGATTTGGTGCCTCCTAGCGTCCTAGCCATGAGCTCTGAGGAGCCAACCATGGCGCCACCGCGGTCCGCGCTGCGCGGACGTTTCGCCGGCCGCGCAAAGGCTAGGATTGGATTCGCCGCGACCTCCTCTCTCTCCCGGTGTATTTGCTTTGCGAAACCGAGCTCCGTAGCGCTCTGTAGGTTTTCTCCGGCGAGCTCGGGCCGGTCGGCCATGGAGCGCCGCCGTCTCCTCTTCCCCCTCCGGCCGGCATCTCCTGTCCCCCCCCGATCTAATCGTGAGCGTCCGTTTTCAATCCGATGGCCAGGAGCGCTCCATACCCCTTCGGGTGGATATTTTGCTAAAGAGTCCTTTCGAATTTAGGAAATAAAACCTGCAGTCCATGGCGCTTTGCAAGAAATACGCTTTGCTTTTGGAGAAGCGTAAAGTCTGGGTTTGAATCAGAATATGTTTTCAGTATTTACAGTTTTGCCACTGAGTTTGTTTAGCTCATAAAATATTCATTTTAACTCCGATTTGACCCGTTGAAATTGCGTTAGGTTCGTATTTGCGAGCTCTACATGTTAGTAACCTTGTTTCACCAATTTGAAACATTTTAATTTCGTGACCCTATTTAATTAATTACTTTTCTAAAGAAAATGTTAGAAAATTCATATCTTCTCCGTTTTAGCTCCGATTCGATCCGTTCAAGTTGCGTTAGTTTCATAATTTCATAAGCTTTGCGTTGGTACCATTGTTGTCTAGATTCACCACTGCTAGATATCCTAGTTAAATACAAGTCCGTAGATAGCCTTTGCAGTCCCGTTTAATGCATAGATTTCACGTCGTAACTCCGTTTTCCGTGAATTTCCCGTTGACGTGATCGTAGCAGCGTGTAGATGATTTTAGAAAACTTTTATTTAAATCTATTTACTGCTGGTGTACTGTTCTAATTATAATCTTGTTTGCTTCGTGTATGTCTGTCTCCGATTGTTTGTGTGTTGATAATCGATGATCGAGATTAGACAGTGGACATTACTTCGGTGGTCTAGATCAGAGCCATGGAAGCAAATAAAATCAGCAGGACCAGCAGGAGCAATTGGATCAAGGCAAGTATAGCATTTGGGTTTTAATTCTATGACTATGATCTTGTGACTAGATTGATATAAAGCAACAAATGATAATAATGACTTGTTAACAACTTGAGGATTTATTCGTAAGTGATAACCGGGATGAAAGTGCAACCATGAGGGCTATAATGGCTCTGGCTTTAGTCAAGTATGAGTAACTTTTCTAGCTTGTTAGAGGTTACCCGTGTGGCGCAAATGGGGGATAGCAGACCGTGGATCCCCTGCGGGGTAGAATCACACGGACTGACTAACGAAACCAAGCGGCCCTAACTTGTTAGACGAACCTTTGAAAGACTTCATAGTGATCCTTGCCGACCTACCTTGGTAGTGGGTTACGAGGCTGATCACCTCAGGCGAAAGGGTAAATCATGACTCGTGGGTAAATATGTACAACCTCTGCAGAGTGTTAAAAACTGGTATACTAGCCGTGCTCACGGTCACGAGCGGCCTTGGGAACTCTTACATTAAGGGTGATGAATCTTGTGTTAAGAAACTCATTGATTATTGTTTAATGCTCTATATTATTTATGTCACATTGATCATGAGATTGTGGGATCTATACAATCTAGTTGTTATACTTGCGGAGTTCGTCTTGAACTCACTCTTGCTATCTCCCCCTCACCTCAGGAGAAGTTTTGGGCTTGTGATCAACCAGTCAGTTGGATCCTGTAGAGTGAGGTTAACACCCGAAGTTTGGAGTTCTCTTCCGTGTTTGCTGCCAAGGTTCTTTCTAATTTATTATCTCCGCTATATAATTTATGCGTTGTCCTTTGATATTACCCCTTATTTGTAGCTATATGTGAGGCTTGTCTTCTAAAACTCACATGTGGTGCATATCTGATTTTGTCCTTAAAATCGGGTGTTACATAAATATTCATTAATAAAATTTTATCTAAATATATCCATGTGTGATCTTGTTTTGAAGGATTTGTTATAAGAAATTTAATGGTGCAATCAGAATTTAATTTATATATCTAGTTTAGGAGTTATGACTTTTTTTAATTCGGTAAAACAATTTTGCATGCATAGGTGAGTGGAGCCTAAGTTGATGGGATAGCGTGTCATCGCGCAGTAAAAAAGACCACCAAAGGGATGAAAGTTGTGGATGGGTCATCTCCATAATTTTTAGTTGTAGAGATAAATATTAATTAATAAAATTTTATCTAAATATATCTATGTGTGATCTTGTTTTGAAGGATTTGTTATGACAAATTTAATGGTGCAATCGGAATTTAATTTATATCTTCGGTTTAAAAGTTATGACTTTTTAAATTCGCTAAAACAATTTTACATGCATGGGTGAGTGGGGCCTAGGTTGATGGGATAGCCTATTATGGCTAAAAGGGATGTGAGTTGTGGCTTCATCATGGGTGTGGTAGATGGGTCCTTTTTAGTTGTAGAGATTTGACGTCCGAGTTTTTGCTTTGACGGATCAACTATTTGATACATGCAGATTGCAGCGTAACCGCGAGATGCAGCATTTCTTCAGGTGTCACAGCAGACGAATGGTTGATGGTACCACAAGGAACACGAAACCAAATGGATTTTATGCTTTTTGATACTAGATGAATTCCCCGCGCGTTGCTGCGGAATTTTCTTAAAAATAAATTATTATATACATAACATTACTATATGATATTTAGTATATTATGTATGTATACATATATATATAAATTTGATTTGTATGTATTTTATTGTATTAGACCTAGTAAAAAATTGCTAAGCTAATAGAAGAAAAACTAATATTTGGCTATATTATAGAGGAATTGGTGATGAAACAAATAGTGTATATCCATGACTTGTATGTTAATAGATTAAAGATTTAAAGTATTTTGACATGATATAGATGACATGGTCATTTTTTGTAATTAATATGGGATGACATAGACTTAGTGGGGAATGATGTGGACACCTTACATGAAGAGATAAAACATTTAGTGGGTCACTTAGTGGAGAATGATGTGGATACCTTTCATGAAGAGAGAATTCATCTAGTGGGGTTTAGCTTTATAAAAGTATATGATATGGTATAATAAAAAAACATCAAAATTACGAAATCAAACAGGCCATTACGGTTGTTTTACTTGAGGATGTGGAAGGTGTCAAAATTTGATGGCTAATCATATACTCTTATAAAGCTAAACCCTACTAAATGAATTCTCTCTTCATACGTGTCCACATCATTTCTCACTAAGTGACCCACTAAATGTTCTATTTCTTCATGCAAGGTGTCCACGTCATTCCCCACTAAATCCATGTCATCCCATATTAATTACAAAAAAATGACCATATCATCTATATCATGTGAAATACTTTAAATATTTAATCTATTAACATACAAGTCATGTAGATACACTATTTGTTTCATCACTAATTCCTCTATAATATAACCAAATATTAGTTTTTCTTCTATTAGGTTAGCAATTTTTACTAGATTTAATACAATAAAATACATGCAAGTCAAATTCATATATATGTATACATACATAATATACTGAATACCATATAGTAATGTTATATATATAATGATTTATTTTTTAGAAAATTCTGCAGCAATGCACGGAAAATTCACCTAGTATTATTTAACTGTTCAACCCACTCCCGCCGCATCAAGTAAAGATCAGTAACATATTTATCTCACTATTTCTATAACTGGGTGCTACATTAGGTGGTATTTGGTTGAAGGTGTTAAAGTTTATCAGGTACTGTAGCATCTTCGTTTTATTTAAGAATTGTCCAATAATGAACTAATTAGGCTTAAAAGATTCGTCTCGCAAATTATTCTTTAGCTGTGTTTTTAGTTTCGTAAATAATTTATGTTTAGTACTCCATTCATGTGTCCAAACATTTAATGTGGTAGGTGTTAAAAAAGCAAGAGCAACCAAACAGTGCATTAATCCTTTTGGGATGTGTTGGTAAAAGATAAAATTTAGAATTCTAACAAAAATAAGAGACATCTATCATCTAATTGGCATTTGGTAGACTCTAATAGCCATAGATCCTTTTTCCCTAAACAATTACTTATGCATTATGAAAATGTTCTAAACTAACCTCTAAATCTTGATCTAAATTATCCACAACTGCCATAAGAAAAATAACCTAAACTAAACCCTTAATCTTCATGAAAAGGACACATACATGCCATTATTGAAAGGAATATATACAGCAGCCCTAAATTTGTATGGGTACTATATATTAGGGGTTAATATATTATTGTAAAAAACTCCCTCCAACTTGAAATATAGTATCTAAAATATTTTAGGACACATTATGGGGTAATAGCAATAACCTTCCGTTAATCATGGGGAGATATTGTTGTTTCCATAATTGGGTTGGTAATTGATATTAGTGGTAGATATGCTATCAATGTTGTCATTTTAAACCGAGTTGAGGTTACTTAGCCTAGAATCCCTTATAATTTGTGAAAATGCCTCCCTCTGTGGAAAGTGTCTTAGATAACTCCCTCCATCCTGAAATATAGCATATTTATTTGCCACTAGTTTTATGCCCGTGCGTTGCCACGGGATTTGAACACAACAAGAGAAGAGAAGCATGACAAAAACATGACGTTTTAAGATCATCAGACACACACTACAATTTACCTGATAATAACATCATTTGCTAGTTTGAGCCATATGAAGACAAATAAGCATCAATTTTATATAGTACTGTCCAAACAAAGCGTGAGCAAAGAACACAAGCACTCGATTCAAAAATTCAATTACATAGTTCAAGCAAGTTCAGAAAATGATAGCCACCAGTTTCATTTGTTTTGCATGTATAAATAACATAATATTTTGGAACAGTGAAGGAAAAACATTAAAATATGGACCTCTCGCCACCTTCCTTTCATTATAACAGCTGCCTTTGTTCATTTCAAAAAAATGGACATCTCTCTCTCTCTCTCTCTCTCATCCTCACATCTCCAATTTGGTGCATACAAGAACATATCGCTTGAAGTACATTCCTGAAGGTTAGTCTTGTCAAAACAATAAGTCAACCATTACTTAAAATAGCTTCTCCCGCCTGCAATTGTTCAGTCTTTTGCACATATTAAAAAGACACTAAGTTAACACAGAAAAAGTTTTAGCAGAGAACTATCTATGAAACTTACCTGATCATCATTACAGATTGTGCTGATCAAGAACCTCTATAGACAAAATAATGATCCTTATTCCATTTGGCAATAATTTGAAAATTTTTTCTAGCAGTGGATCTAGACAGAAACATACAACTTGTCCATGCGAGAAGACCAGCCCAGGCATGTAAATACTGGCTGTTAGGGATAGTGTACACATGTGCCTTCTATCAGGAAGACCTCCCCCTATGCGACATCTCAATCCTTTCAACAAGAAAATCCTCTTCCCTCCATGTTGCTTGTTACCCATTTCATAATTTTTGCATCGATAACATATCTCTAGAACCTAAATTCTATGGTAGTCTTGCTGAAAGATTTGCATATCGACTAAAGAGAAAAAAATATTACATGAGCTACAAAGCAGGTTTTAACACATTCCCAATTGAGTATGATGCTGAATATAGAAGACTGGACTGGATTCTTAGTACCCTCCTAGTATCTACAAATTAAGATTTATGTATTACTGATGCTTCCAAAATAATCATGTGAGCAAATATATTATTAGCAAAGTTTCTTAAAAGCGGGTAAGGAAGAAGTCAAAGTATAGTTAAGTTCTAAGGACTGGACATATTATGTAATTTTTGCAGTAAAACAACCAATGCATGCATGACGAAACCAAATTCTCAGATAAGAGACATAAATGAGAACCAGCTTTCTAGTAAGAATGGAACCAATGCACTGTTGTTAAAAACAGCAAGAGTATATTCCTTAGGTAACATTTGTCTAAAGCATAATATATGGAAATTTGCTTAAACAAGTGAAGACTCATTTCTACGTGATCAGGACAAAAAGAAAAATATTTGTTTATGCAATTGCAATGATAATTGCAGATCTAATCATGGACAGATAGAGCAGAGCAAATGGCAAGCATCGGTAAACAATGATTCATCAACAAAAACTTATTACTACATCTGATGGCCATGTCAAGAGAAAATTCTCATTTCAGATTTGTAGTGTTGTAAGAATATATGGCATATCCATAAGTGGTAATGCATGCATTGCTTGGCATTCTGCTAAGCAGGTTATGAGCATAAGCAACACACCTGAATGGGCTTGGTGTTGAGGAGCCCCTTGGTGTAGGCGCCTTTCACTGTTGACTGATTCTCAATGGCGGACACCAACCTATACTAAATGATCATGCAACACCACCAGAATTTTCAACACGCCTCCTTAGTCGTCCCTCTGTTGCCAACATGACTGAAAATAGGTGGGCGCTTCAAACCAAACACCCTTGGATTATGGTGTTGAACAGCGGTGGCACGTGTCTCGTCTTGAGCAACAATAACAACAGTTCTAATGTCACACCTCCTGAAGAAAATACCAGGTCACCCAACATATTATATAGTGTAACAAAAAGGCAGATGAAGATATGTAAAACAACAAACACTGCAGAAAAAAGTATAGAGTGCATTGCAATGTCAATGTGCAATGTCTTCAGTCTTCACAGCAAAGAGCAAATGCACAACTATTTCTGCAGCAGGATACAAGAAACAACAATACAATCAGAATAGTGATCCACGTGTCTGAATCCCTAATATAATTAGTTAACAGATGAAACTGAAATTTGTTGGAGCCCTCCCCAAAATAATTTGTAGATTCCCCAGACCTCTTAATCACCTGTTATTGGCACTGAAAAATTGCTCACCTTTACTCTTCACCTAAACTTTTATACACATCTTATTCAAAGCAAAAATCAGTATGAAATGAGATACACCTCAATATCTTTGCTTCAAGACATTGGCATCTTTGATAGAACTAAACACCATCATCACCACAAAATGAAAGGAAATCCAATATTCATGTGTGTGAGTTTTCAGCAAGTATATAAAATAACTGTTAGACTTTTTAGTAAGCAATTTCATACTACTCTTTTACCATCTGAATTGATGAAAGCAATTGATTTAAATACTCCTGACAAGCACTTTCTTTCTTTACAGAAATAGCAAACAAGCAGCAGACATCAACTTATTAGCATGAGGTGATCGAAGAGACTAAGTAATCCAATGAAATTCAAGGTCCAGTAGGAAAAAAACAGAAGCCTCCAATGCCCCCCTCCTCGCGCAGCCACCCACGACGTGTTCTCCGCGGCCTCCTTCTCACCGAGCAGCCATGCCTTGGCTTTCTCTAGCTTCTTCACCCACCGGAGCAGCTCCTCCACCTCTTGCTGCTTCATGGAGGACACACCACAGATCTCGAAAAAGAAGAAATAGTGAGGGAGAGGGACATGGGCAGGGAGTGGAGGAGGGAGGGAGGTGCTCACATTGGCCTAGGGTTTAGCATGGTGACCAGCAGATCCTGCCTGCCTGACTGGGCCACCGGGATGCCGCGCCGCATCAACCTCCTAGACACCGGACGTCAGGCTGCGTCCGCCATTGGGATGCTGCACCGTAACCACCCTCTTGCTGCTTCATGGAGGACACCTTATACAGATCTCGGAGAAGAAGAAATAGTGAGGGAGAGGGGACATGGACAGGGAGTGCAGGAGAAGGAGGGAGGTGCTCACATCGGCCTAGGGTTTGGCATGGTGACCTCGGGATGCTGCGCCGCATCAGCCTCCTGGACGTCGGACGTCGCGCCTCCGCCATCGGGATGCTGCACCGCAACCGCCGTCGGGGAAGAGTCGTCATGCGGGGAGGAGGGGGGAGAGTCCGCGCAGGACTGGGCCCACCGCACGCGGGAGAGAGCAAGGGAGCGCCAGGTGGGCCATCGAGCGAGCGGGCGAAGGAGAGTGTGGACGATTGTTCTACGAATGTTTTAGTTGTAGAGATAAGTCAACCCACTTCATGCTTGACTAAAATTATAGGAAAATATATTAAAATTTTGTCATATCAAAAAGGTAAGTTACAAAAATATGTATCATAATGTTTCTAACAGAGCTTATATGATGTTAAAAGTATTATTATTTTTTCTATAAATTTGATCAAACTTAAGACAGTTGACTTTGGACAAATAAAAGATAGTAGAGAAGAATTTCAGGTCCATGCTTTTTTATTTATATTTTCAAAGACGAGCAAGTTGGTCGCCTTTAACAAATGGCCTCTATTACTAACCATTTACAGAGGTGGTCAACATGCCCACCTATATATAATCTATTAATAGAGCTGTTAAAGCCATTTATAGGGACGAGCGTGTTAAGACACCTTTGTTAATGGTTTCCAAAAAAACCAAAAAAACAAAACTTAGTTTCTTCTAAATATTAAAATCCATGACTTACAACTCACACTACACAATAAGAACTTCCTACCACCAAACTATACACTCATTAGTGAGTATATATAGAACAATATCTTTTTTACCAACATTTGCTAAGCTTATATTGAATATTTTGGTGGCTATGAACTCAAATGAAAAATATTTAACTAGAAGTCTTCAACCTTCTCAAGTAATAAACCATCGATATAGGATGTGTCATTTGAAAATTTCAAAAATTTGAACCTCAAGATATGTGAATTTAAACCAAATATTTGAGACTAAACAACTTGAAATCAAAAGCAACAAATTTGTAGATTGAGTTGGCTTCTACAACTTTGGTAGTAACTATTTCAACATTCAAAGTCATTTTAAATTCTTTATTTTAAATTTCAATATCTAAGGACTTAGCTACATATTTGGGACCCTAAACAACTTCAAACAAAAAACAACAACTTTGGTATAGACCATATCAACACCGAGGTTGTTTGAAAATCATAAATTTCAAAATCCATGAGTATAAAACAATATTTCTATCTTAAACTTGATATCTACCATGGTAACGTTTTGGTATCTAGCTTAAAATCTTTTGCGCCTAAAAGAAAGAATATGAAGAGAGTATTTCATACATAATAACTAGGAGAATACCTTGCGCCTTGCTGCGAGAATGTGGTGAGTTACGTGACATGATGATGTGGACAAAATAAAATACTTATGTGTCTCGCTGACGTGGACATTGCAATCGTATGGCTAGTGGATTTTAGTTGCGTGTGGTAGTGCATTGTTTAGTTTGACAACTTACATGTTGAGAGAAATATAGCGACTTGCTGACGTGGACACTACAATTGCATGAGTTAGTGGATTTTTAGTTGTGTGATAGTGAGTTGCTTAATTGGACAACTTGCATGTTAAGAGAAATAGTTAATGGAGTTTAGCTTTATAGGAGTATAAGATATGTACGAGGTGTTTGAATCACCTATATACATCATTTTATCTGATTACTGCTGTATATACCAAAGGTGATCCGCGCCCTTACGATCATTATCACATAGGTATTCAACTTGAAGACACGTTTTACACTCTCCTTTCCCGTTTGCCTTCAATTAATTTTGACCCTACTGTATACATGCCAACTAACGTAACTACAACAATAATGGCTCATGTTGAGGAGGACAATTCTCTACCACCACCCCAGCTACATGTGTTCGGGGATTAAGCCAGGGTGATGGTAGAGAATTAATGAAAAACCAAAATTTTGACTGTTCAATAAAAGAAAACATACAAAAACGACAAATTTTGGATACGCCTCAGCTTATTACTCTTCTAGCCACTAAATGCCAACAGGCGCGCTTATCCGGAACCCTGATGGCACGTATATAATTTTGCTCCAACACCACTATATTTTTAGCCGATTCTCCCGAGCTTAACCAAATCCCGGCGTCTGCATGCTCACTGTACAGCCCTGACCGAACAACAGTTTTAGTCAATTGGTCATGGCCGCCTCGCCGGCGACGACAGAGACAGACAACCGTTTTATTGAATGTCATGGCCTCATGGGCGGCTCGCAATGGTAAGCAGCTCTGCTCGTGGCAGACAACAGTTTTATTCCACCCAGCCCTTATCCAAAAACTTTTTATTTCACCTAGCACTTTTATTTATATTTAGCAATTAGAGCTATCATATTCTTACCCTTATTTCAAAATCTAATTGTGATTTTACCCTCATTTTTGTCACCGTTGCAATTTTACCTTTGTTTTATGAAAACGAAGCTTCAGTTTATCACTACTGCATGGTAACAGTGTTAAATGGGCTCAATAAGGACAACTTTGCCCTTGTGAAAATGTTCCTACTTTTCTAAGTACATTATGATTTTAATTTTGTTTTTTTAAATTCGGCAGTAACATTGGACAACTTATTTTATATAATTTCACACAACATGCAAATATAGATAGATAATATCACATCAAAAGAATGTGTAGCAGGTTGAAACTTCGAGTTTTTCGCAAGTTCCTTTGTGCCCCTTTTCGTTGGAGGCTCGATTCTTCGATTTGAGATCGTTTTGATCTATTCTTGTTGCCTTGATTTGATATATGACGTGAGTTGAGCTTTTTCACTGAATAAATTCGTCTAATGCCTCATGAGATCGTAGATCGGGTCAAATCATGGTCTAGGGTTTGAAAACCAGTGTTCTTTGGATTTTCATGATTTCCCATTGATTAGCTTGAAATTGGGCGATGATCTTCTTGGAGTAGGCTACCAACTATGAGATGAACCTCCCTGCAAAGTTTCAAGTCAATCCGAGTTGATTTGGCCGAGTTTTGGGCTTCAAATCGATTTTCCTAAATTCTCCTCGCAAATACCAGACATGTCCAGTATCAATCCCGGACATGTCCGGTATTTTTATTTTTGGAATTTCGAGCTGAAAATTTTATGGAGACCTTCCCTTGCGTGTATAGAAGCTATGGTTAAAATTTCATAATTTTTCGACACCGTTGGGTAGGTTTTTTATTTTTCTCCCAAGATCGCTCTGCGCTGGAATACCAGACGCATCCGATCTCAATAGCAGACGTGTCCAGTATTAACCTTAGAATTGTGAGCTGAAATTTTGTGGAGATATTGCCCTCGGTGTCTAGAATCCATGGTCAAAATTTCACAATTTTTGAACACATTTTGATAGGGTTTTTGATTTTTCTCCCAAGGTCGCTATGTGCAGATTTAGCATACCAAACGTGTCCGGTATTCATACCGGATGTATTCGGTATTCGCTCACTCAGTTCAGCAGCAACTCTTTGCTCATTTGAGGTCCATTCTTGGTTCCGTGTTTTGCGATGGACTTTAACTCCTCTAAAGAACCTATCTAGGTACTCTTATCACAAGTTGACTTGGGTATTTTAGATTTGAGAACTCGCTTCTCTTCAGTAGGAATTGAGTATCTCGCTTCTTCGATTCGGGAAAGTGATTTTGGGACAGCGGTTGAAAGTTTCGCAAAAAAATTGAGGCTCCCATTCACCCCCCATCTGGTCGCCGTTTTCGGTCCTTCAGTTAGAAGGATAAGTCTAGCCGAGTATATCCTCGTACTCAGGGTTTATTCCCACTTGTTGCAGATGACACGTTCTATGACGGGTGCTGCAAAGTGTGTCTTCTTCCTGCCGGGGATGAGGACTAAATCGTTGAGCACAGTTCTCTTAGTTTTTTTTAGATCATCTTACCTGACTTGCTTTTTTGGATGTGATCAGACCCTAGCTATAATGTGACAACTGGTGAACTTGTTTTCAAAACTATGTTGCTTCTGCTACTTTAAACTTGGGTTGTAATAACTGAAGTGACTCAGATGTATGTATGCTTCAGCATACTACGTGTGAACTGATGTAACAAGTGATGTATTGTGTTGAACTTATTATGATCATGGTATGTTCCTCATTTGGTTTGAAATCCCTCATGATTTTAGTTGATTATTGGGATTATATCGGTTCAAGTTTGTAAACTTGACTGCTTCGGTAGTCATTTCAACACTTGTGCTCTTATAATTTGGTTGGTTCTGTGATAGTTTACATGGCATAACCTAAAGGTTTTGTCATTGAAGGTAAAGAATGAATGGGATGTCACCTAAAGAAATCAATTTATGGGTTGAAGCAAGCTTCAAGATAGTGGTACTTGAAGTTTGATAAAACAATAAGAATTTTAGGTTTAAAGAAAACATTGAGGACAATTGTGTGTACGCAAAGTTTAAGAATGGAAAGTACGTCTTCCTAATCCTGTATGTGGATGATATCTTACTTGCTAGTAGTGATATCAGTCTACTACTAGAGACAAAAAAGTTTTTGTCCTCAAAGTTTGATATGAAAGACCTTGGTGAAGCTTCATTTGTTTTGGGCATAGAAATTCACCGAGATAGAAGAAAAGAGGTATTAGGATAGTCACAAAAGACATACATATAAAAGGTTCTCAAGAAATTTAATATGCACAAATGTAGTGCATCACCTGCACCCACTATCAAGGTAGGTAGATATGGGGATTTTCAATGCCCTAGGAACCAGTACGAGCTTGATCAAATGGAAGTGGTTCCATATGCTTCTGCTGTCAGAAGCCTATAGTATGCTCAAGTGTGTACATGCCTTGACCTAGAATTTGTTATAGGGTTACTTAGCATATTTCAAAGCAATCCAGGACTAGAATAATAGAGATTAGTAAAGAAAATCTTGCATTGTTTGCAAGTTACAAAAGGCCTTATGCTAATGTATAGAAGATTAGAATCCTTGCACCTAGTAGGGTACTCGGATTCTGATTATGCGGGAGATGATAGAAAATCCATGTCTAGATATTTGTTCACTCTCGCAAGGGGAGCTTTTTCATGGAAAAGCTCAAAACAAACTGTCACTACATTGTATACAATGTATGCCAAGTTTGTACCATGTTATGAGGTAATAGGGTAGGTGAATTAGTTAACAAGTTCATACCTAGTTTGAAGGTGGTCGATAACATATGTAAACCACTAAAGTTATACTACGACAATGATCCCGTAGTACAGTACTCCCGCAACAATAGGTCAAGTGGTGATGCCAAACACATTGACATAAAGTACTATATTGTGAAGGATAAAGTCTAAGATCAAATCATAAGTCTTGAGCACATAACTACAGAAAAGATGCTCGTGGATTCGCTTACTAAAGGCTTACCACCCAACGTGTTTAGAGAACACGTAGTCGGCACGAGTCTAAGGGAAAGCCTATTATTCCTAGACAATTAAAGGGCCCAAAGTAAAAGTAATTGTTTCAGATCAGAGACATGTACTATAGCTTTCAAATCTATCGAATCTATCGGTGAATGACCGTGAGGATAAAACATTCTCTATGCACTTATCTGTGATGGAACAAGTAAAGAGAAAAGTGTTGGACTCAAAGTTGAAAGGTTAAAGTAAAACTTGAGATTAAAGGGGAGAATGTTAGATGGATCTCCCACCAATTTGGCCCAACGACCTAATGGGGCCTTGACTCGCATCCTGATTGGGAGCGCCTAGCCCATCTTTAGCTGGAGGGCCCTTATCACCCTGCAATATAAATGGTGGTGGGGGCTGTTGACGGTCCTTAATGCTCACATTTAACCGTCAACTAATCATAAAAAAGGATCCAAATGCAACCAACACCCAGACTTAGGGTTTTATCTGACAGAATTCCACGAGTTTTGGTGTTTGTCTATTTCTGCAGGGGTTATCAGGAAATATGGAGGAAAGGCCCACACGTCGGGTTTACGTAGAGATATTAACGTACTGCGCAATTTTCTATCATCTAGAAGACTCCAGAAGCCACAAGAACGAACGGGAAGGCGATCGGGCCTGGGGGCAGGGCGCCCGCCCTCCCCCCTAGGGCGCCCGCCTTGGTGTCTCCACCAATCATGTTCAATCTCGCAGATCATGCTCCACGGACCTAAAGGATCAAGGATAACCGTTTAATCAATGTCGGTTTGATCCGACGGCCCAGATTCATCTGAAAAGACTATATAAGCAAGGCCCCCTAGCCCCTGGAGAACATACCTCTTCTACAGAATCAAAGTTAGGGTTTCAATTATTCATCCAAGTAGAGAGGATCCCTCTAGTTCATCTAGTTCTAGTTCTAGTTAGTTCTAGTTGTAATCTAGAAAATAGGGAGAGAGAGAGAGAGGAGGAGGAGCCGGATCTGTCGGATCTTCCTCAACATTGTACTTTTGCAGCATCTGGTTCGTTCTTCATTGTTTTTCAGGTTCTTCAACTCATAATTCCTGAGTTCTATAATTACTTTTATTTACATTCAAGTTATTTATTGGATTCCCGCTTGCATCAAGTGCTCTAGTCTTTATAATGCTAGAGTAGTAATTAATAGATTAGACGTGGTGTTTAGTCTTGCAATTACCTGGAATTGCACCCAATCCTGCGGATTGTTGTGGTAGCCTTAGGGTAGTGACAGCCCTAACGGTCGACATATTCCATCTCGTTCGGATCGGTGTTTGTAGGACCGTAGTCAGACCTTCCTAGCCCCCTTCTCATCTCTTTCTGTGGTTAGTGCTCTGATGTCCCGATATAAATAATCTTTGAAGTAATTCTTGATTCTTAGATCAACTAGAGAACTCTTAGGAAACTTCCTCTCTTCCCACCAAAAATAATTATATAGTTATCCTTGGGCGATCTTGGATCTTAATTAGTACACTCACGTTCTCTGTGGAAAATCGATAATCTGGAATACTCCCGAGTGAAAGCTACATCGATATCCGTGCGCTTGCGGATTTTTCTGTTTGCGTTTAAAATACCCAACAGGGGCCGATGGCTCTCAGTATAATGCAAGGTTCACCATGAGCTGCTGTTGACACCTCTAACCCCTCCTAAGTTAGGTTGTCATCCCTAGCATGGCGCTAAAGATGTCGATATGAATAAATGCAAATGCTCCTTGTTGATGGTAGATAAGTACTCTTTTTAACCGTCAACATAGCATGAGAAAAGACTAAAATTAGAATACCATCTAGCTATAGAGGTTATCACTAATAGAATTCCACAAGTTTTGGTGATTGTCTATTTCTACAGGGGTTATCGGAATAAGAACAAAAAGGAGGTCCACATGTCAGATTTACATAGAGAGAAGACCCGTCGTTAACTCAGGAATACTTTAGAAGACTCAAGAAGCCACGCCCTGTAAGCTGGGACCCACCTGCCATAGGGCAGGGGTAGGCGCCCAGGGGGGCAGGGGTGGCCGCCCGGCTAGGTGGACCAATCAACTTCCACCTCGCAGATCCTGCCTCCACCGCCTTTGAGGAGTAATCTTGACCGTATGTTTAAGTAGATCTGATCCAAGGGCTGTGGTGCTTCCTAGGGGGGATATAAATACAACCCTGACCCCCCTGGAGAAGAGGAATTCATTATTCTATGAGGAATTCAGATAGAGAATTCAGAGAAGCTTAGAGCCACCATCTCAATTAGATCTCTATAGTTTTATAGTATAGCTACATAGGAATAGATCTAGAAGAAGTTAAGCCTAGCTTAGAGTGTGGATCTATCTTCATTCTTGGTAATTTCTTATTCTTCTTTATGATATTCATATTAGTTCTTGCTACTATGAATATGATTTTGATCTATTTGATTATATCAGAACTGACTTTATTCTATTTGCTTATGTTCTCAATTATATTGTTATTAGTCTACTTTGATTTTATGTTTAGCGTAGTTAGATTAGAATTATGTTTATGCATAGGATCGTATAGCACTTACTCATTAGGCCAATGGGTAAGTGGTAGATATTGTGTAGGCGAGGTGCCTAGACCATATTTATCTGCGATTACCCCTTATAGTCTGGATCATGAGGTAGATCGCGGGAGTGACAGTCCTGTTGAGTCCTTTGTAGTCCTCCTCCTGATTATAAGGCTTGTAGAGCACCATTATTACATGGAAGTGATTGCTATGTTCATGATCTTTCTTGCTAATATCACTATGCATAGATATAACCTTTTCTTGCGATGATGCTAGGTGTAATTGCAGTAATCATTATATGCTTTGATAGTATAGTTAGAATACTTAGGATTTATTCCTGTAGATTGTCCTAGTCCATGCTAGTGTTATAGACTTAGAGTAATCGAGATGATTATCATATTTATATGTGGCTATATGCTCTCATTTATCTTCTGTCACATATTATTCATATTTATATTATTGATCTTATGTGATACTTACCCTGCATGAGAGATAGATAAAGACATGGTTAAGATCTCTATGACTACTGTTGGTAGTCACTATGGAGGATTTTATACTGCCAACTTAGACTAAAAAGAAGAGGAATAAACATATTTAAATCACATATGATTTTGCTATTGACATAGTTGCACTTGTACCATGGTATTTTGTTTTGTAGGATTTATAATGTGACAAGTAGAAGAAAACAATAAAATAAAGAAAGCGCAATCTACAAAAGATGAATTCACAAGTGCACAATCAAAAATAAACAAGAATCCCACCTTCAACATCGAACTGGACCCAATCGTAACCGAAGCAGCAAAGGAGGTCCACTAGGGAGCAAGCCACGTGAAGGCGGTGGCCAGGTGTCGCCCACCAGGTTGCGGGTGCACCTGGTTGCGGGGGCAACCTTGGTGGCAGCAAACCGACCCCACCTTTCTCTAGCGGTTGCATGCCTCCATGCATAAGACGGTTTCACCTACTACCATATTTAGATCCCCCGAACCGTCCTAGTTGGGCTATAAATAGATGGCTCCCCCTCATTTGTAAAACACACACCATTTGGAGTCTACATTTCCTCACACCTCTCACTTGTATCTTTAGAATTAGACTAGTAGTAGAGTAAGGCAAGAGCTACCAAGGAGAGCTTGTCTCCTAGGAAGAAAGGATCATCTTGGTATGAATCATAATCAGTCTTCTTCCATGAGCAAGTTCTTGTTATCTTTATATAATTGTGCTTATGAACTAGAGTATAGTTATGTCTATATCATGTTCATAGTATATGAACTAGTTCTTAGTTCTTGTGCTATGTTCTTGATATATTCATCCCTGTTCTTCATCGTTCATCTAACTTATATGAATAGAAGTAGAATTAGGGATGAGATGATGGTTCACTGGGCCGTTCCGGTTGCTCTTAACCTAGCCTGTCAATCCGAAGGGTTGGGGCCCACGGGGGTTAAGAGTTGTTTCCAAATACGTGAACATGGTGTTTAGGTATGCAGAGATCAGTGGATATGCGGGTATCCCACGGGCAGAGGGGTAGGTGGCAGGGTGGTGACAGCCCTGTCATCCTTCGTATTCCCCCACGTTCGGATATTCGGTAGGAGTCATGTAAAGTCTCTATTTGCTGCAGACCAGCTATGGGGATCTCCCTATCATCTCAAACCTGATCCTATCTCTAGACATGCTAGTTAGATGACTTACTAACAGTTCTTAGCACAGTTATATACGAACCATGCTTGCTCAGTAGTTATATTCTTTATTTTATCTTTTATCCTTGAGGATGACCCAGATGTGTGTTCACTATCTCCAAATATCATATCTTACCCCTGTTTACTCTATGCCTATCATGCATTTTAATAAGTAATCATGTTATAACCATGCTAGATATAAATGCCTTCTTATAGGAATTATAAATACGACACCCATTTATGGGTTGAAATGCTACAATGATAGTTCTTTGCGCTTGCAGAGTTATTCTTATACTGAGCTATCGATTGGCGTACCTAAGTACCTTTACTTAAGATTGTAATCCTTGTGCACTCACCCGGCGCCGGGCCATAGTTTTGCATATCGTAAGTAAGGATGGTTAGGAAGGCCAATCTGGCATTACTAATCATCAGTACCAGACTGCACTGCCTAGGCCCGTGCCGTAAAGAGCCTTGGGTTATCACTATGAAGTGATGGTGGTTAGGATATGCCAAGAACGTTTCTAGTGTTATCATTAGGGATGGACTCAAACTCTATCTTTAATGGTTTCGCTAAGAAACGCCAACAAGCATTTCTGGCGCCGTTGTCGGAGAAGGCATTTAACATCTTGCTAGAAATAACATTGATTGCATAATAAGCATGTGTAGTCATAGTTTAAACATGCTAACTTTGCTGTTTTCTTCCGTCTTTTTATTGGAATGAAAATAGGATAGTGTATGACTGGTTTTGACCTGCCGGACAACTTCCTCAGCAATCTAGAGAAACTAGTAGGGAATAAAAAGGCATTCATCACTTCATCCTCTGCTACGTCACCGGCAGACACACCAATCACCCCTACACCAACCGTACTTTTCGCGATGGCCAAGACTCTCCGTGACTACTCCACTCCCACTGTTGCCAACGTGCCCGTTGGGCCCGCTGTCAATGTTGGGAATGGCAACTTCGAGATCCGTACTGGCCTCATCTCGATGGTGCAGGCAAGTCAGTTCTGTGGCTTGCCAAGCGAAGATGCCAACGCTCACCTTCAGCACTTCCTTGAGTTGTGCGACACTATCGTCATCAAAGACATCGCACAAGACAGCACCAGGCTCCGTCTGTTTCCTTTCTCCCTCACGGGAAAGGCGAAACAGTGGTTCTACGAGAACAAGGAAGCTGTGGACACCTAGAACAAGTGTTCCGCGGCATTCCTCGCTAAGTTCTTCCCCATGAGCAAAACCAGTGCTTTAAGGGGGAAGATCTCCAACTTCCAGCAGTCTCCACTAGAGTCCATCCTCGAAGCATAGGAAAGGCTCTAGGAGTACATCCGGGCCTGTCCTCATCATGGAATGGAAGACTGGCTAGTGCCCCAGAACTTCTACGAAGGCCTTACGGCCATGTCAAAGGGGCACGTTGATGCCGCAGCTAGAGGTGCCTTCTTTTCTCTCACCATTGCCCAAGCTACCGCCCTCATCGAGAAGATGGTGGCGAACCAAAGTTGGGGAGAAGGAAGGAAACCACAAAAAGGCTCACAGTCCGCCAAGGAGACGGAGCTGTTGGCCGCAAAAATCGACTTGCTGTTACAGAAGATGGACGACACTATAATCAATACCAACACCGTCCAAGCCATAGACTCACACACATCGTGTGAAGTCTGTGGTGACAATGGCCACTCAGAGAACAATTGCCCTGAGACCCAAAAAGAAGCTTCATTCGTCAAAAACGGGTATAGGCCACCTCAGCAAGGTAACAGTGGGTGGTACAATCAGCACCGCCCACAAGGTAATAACTTCTCAAACTCTTTTTCAAATCAACCTTCCTTGAAAGATCTTGTTCTGGGACAAGCTAAGATTAATGAGAATCTTACCAAGAAGTTGTCCTTTAACAACAAAGTTTTTGAAAATATAAATGCTAAGCTTGAAGCTCTTTCGTCATCTGTTAAAAATCAAGCTAGCTTTAATAAAATGATAGAAACACAGATGGCTTAGATAGCTGCTTCTATCCCTGTCAACGACACGGGGAAGATTTTGGGGCAACCCGAACCTTCCTCTAAGTTTGTTCATGCAGCTACAGGGCAATGAAGGAAGAAGAGTCTCGCCAACGGAAGGTCTTCGGTATTTATCAAAAAATATATATATTTATATATATATATATAAGGAAAAAATTTGTATCTGATAGGCCCGCACTATCATCCAAGCTTGGGGGAGGTGCCCCCACTCAGGTATTATATTCTAATCCTCCTTGAAAAAAAGAGAAGAAGAGTTTTTATCTTTATAAAAGTATATAAATATATTTTATTTTCTACCTCTCTCTCATTTAGTCTAAAATATAATTTCTCCAAAAATCTTATAAAAATCATTTCTTGTTTTTAGAGGATTTTAGATTTTCAAATCTTATTTTTATTTTATTTTTGAAAAATAAAAAGTTTGGAATAAATTTGTGGAAAATCAAGATCTGGAGTAAGTTTTCGAACCAGACCCATCAGCAACCGACTACTCCCTTGGAGTAGCCGTTGGAGGGCGCTGCCAAAAGGGGAGGCAGAGTGGGGCCCACCAGGTTGCGGGCGCACCTGGTTGCGGCCGCACCCTGCCCAACGGCTACTGGCCGCCGCCATCTGGCAATGGCTAGTGACCGTTGTGGAGGGAGCTCCCGTGTCTGCGATCAACTCTATAAATACAGAGGATCCCGGGTGGAGCACCTCACCCCTCTCACATTCATATTTTCTGCACTCCCTCCATCTTCCACTTGCTCCACCATTCTTCACTCTTGTCCACATAAGCTTTTGTGCAAGAAAAATCTGCACAACCTCTTGCAAAAGCTCAAAGTGCTAGCTACCCACCATGAGTGGAATCGATGATCGAGTTTCCGGGCTACTCTGGAGAGGTCGTCGCTCGTGTAAGGGATCAGCTCGAGTGCCCCTGCACAAGAGGGTCAACCATCACAAGATGAAGGGGAGACGCTCACCGGACACGCCATCAACGAAGCTGACGCCCCCTTCATCGACTTGGAGAGTGATCGGGAGAAGCAGGCGTACGAGCTCCTGAAGGAACGCGTATTCCTACACTCGCCGACTTTCGACCCCGTCTTCCTCAAACAGATAGGTATAGATGTAGAATTTAATACCATTTTCGGTCATGTTGGTTGGAGCCGAGTTGCCCTCGTTCATGAGCTTGGATCACGTCTTCCGACGATCCAATTTTTGGGCACTCTGCAAATCGTCGACAATGGTTTTTGTTTCCGTTGCTTTAGCATTCAGTACTCTCTCTTCTGGAAAGATGTGGCGGCACACTTAGGCTTTAATGCGCGCTGCTCTATCAATTTGGATTTTTCCCTCTCTGGTTATAATCGTCATAGTTTCTGGCACCTGATCTTGGGACAGAACGTTGTGGGAAAATTCCAACCCAATGCCAACAACATCCATCATCCCACACTTAGGCTTTTGCATAAGTGGCTTACTTGTTCTTTTTTCTCTAGGGATGATACCCATCTGCTTTTGGATCTTTAGTTGAAGATGCTTTATGCCATGATTAAGAAAATCAAAGTTGCACCTGTTTATAAAATTGTTAAGCATTAGCTGCATTCTTTTAAAACTGCCACACCTATCTTGTGCACTTCACTCATCACTCGTCTTGCTGCTAGTGTTAATCCACAGGCTACTAATTCTATTGTTTACCTTACCTCTCCTCTGTAAGTGCATTCGCCCCCGATGTGGGTTTTTATAAATAATGACAACCAAATTAGGGACTAACATGTTTATCGAGCATAATCTACAGGTGTTAGTCTATTGATGGAATTGAACGAAAACATTCGGTGAATTATAGCACCCCTAAATTTCTAATGGATGAATGGTGTTTCGACTCAAGTGGATACAAAGTTTTTATTCTTTGCTTGAGTTATAGGAAACGCCGCACTATCAAGAGGGATGCAAATTGAGTTGGTAAGAAGAGGATAAGAGTGCTCAGGTCAACTTAGCTCTTGCGCTTGAGAGACACACTTGCACGCACGAAGCACTAGGAAATTTCTTCTCTCCCAGGGCGAGCCAGTAGTACCGACCCTCAGGGTCGGTGGTACCGGCAGTGCCAGCCCTTCTCCTAGGTTTTGCGAGAAAATGAACTACCGGTAGTACCGGGCTCGGGCCGGTGGTACCGGCCAGCACCAGTAGTACCGGTGTGAAACGCCGGTAGTACCGGCAGGCCAAATTTGCGCTGACTTTGGTTGCGGAGATTTGAACTGCCGTGGTACCGGCCTTCCACCGGTGGTACCGGCAATGGTCCGTAGTACCGACAAAAGCCCGGTGGTACCGGTAGGCTTATTTCTCGGAAAACCTAGAGACTTCTTATCGTTAGATCTGAGGTAGCCGGTGGTACCGGTGGTTGCCCCGGTAGTACCGGCAGTTGTTCAGGACCTATGTATAAATAGCTCTTCCCTCATTTCTAACCGTTAGCTCTCCCATTCCTTCAACTCTAGATCTGAGAAAATAGTCTCCAAGCTTTGACTCACCCACTCTCTCTCCCTCTTTGCTCCTAGACTTCACTCCTTGAGAGATTCGAGCTAGAGAAGTGAGATTAGAGAATTGGGAGCTTCGATTTGTGACTTGAGCACTTGGTTTCTTCGTCTTGCCGGTTTGGTTTGCATTTGTTACTCTTGGGTTCTTGGAACCCTAGCCGGCTAGGCATTCTTCGTGGTTGCCCGTGTTGATTCATTTGTGAGGGCACCCCGAAGTGTTTGTATAACCCTTTGATTCTTAGTGGAAATCTTGAGCTAACCTGTGTGGTTGCTTGAGAGAGGGGACCTAAGTGGTCGGACCTTCGTGGTCACCTCAACAACGGGGACGTAGGAACTCCTTCGTGGGGATTGCCGAACCTCGGGAAAAATATCTTGTCTTGCTGTGGAGGTAGCATCGACTACCCTTGTTCTTGTGTTCTTCGTGTTCTTCCTCTCTACTCCCTTTCATAGGTGAACAAGGGCCGATCTACGTTTTTGAGAAGAACCGAGCCAAGGGAACTTCAACATCATCCTCTACTACATCTTGGAGAGTGGGGTAACTCTCAGATCTGAAATCAAAACTCAATCTACTCTGATTTTGTAGCTCTCATAGGGCGTCGGTAGTACCAACAGTTGCGTCGGTAGTACTGGCTGTCTTACACCGGTAGTACCGGCCCAAACTGTCGGTAGTACCGGCAAGTATTTAACTTCCGCAACTTGAGCTTTTGAGTTTTAGGTTTTTAAGATACGCCTATTCACCCCCCTCTAGGCCAATTAGATCCTTTCAATTGGTATCAGAGCTAGGTTTCTCGTACAAACGCTTCACCGCGTGAGGAGCAACCTTGGCCAAGAAGGATCCAATAGCACAAAAGCAAATTGTTGATCAAATCATAGCGCAGATCACTGCATCCTTGCAGCTGCAGCAACAAGAGCAAATGCAGAAGATGGAAGCAAAGCTTGACAAGATGAGAGAGCTCCTAGGCAAAAAGAATCATGAATCGGGTAGCAAAGATGAAAATGAATATAGTAGCAAACCATCAAAGAACTACAACAAAGCTAGCTTTGACTATGATGGTTCAAGCAAGAATCCAACCTTGCCAATGATCAATCCTGGAAAACCACCTCCATTTGATGGTGTAAGGTACACCGATTGGGCTCATAGGATGAAGCTACATCTCATAGCCGCAAGATGTTGGGAAGTGGTGGACATTGGAGTAAATCCGCCGCAAGATCCAAATGAGTGGACACTTGAAGATGAGAGAGACTTTCACCTAAATGCAATGGCAGCCACCGTGATCTTGCAATGCCTCACTCCGGAGGACAACAACAAAGTAAATGGTATGGTGAATGCAAAGCAAATCTGGGACACTTTGAAGGTGTCATTTGAAGGAGATAAAAGTGTAAGAGTTGGAAACATTGAACTCTTACAAAGTAAGATTGAGAATTTTTGCATGATTGAGGGAGAAACAACAAAGGCCATGTTTGATAGATTCATGTCCTTGATCAGCCAAATTAGAGCACTTGGAGCAACAACATGGGATGACAACTCTGCAACAAGAAAGATATGTAGGGTGTATAGACAAAAGAACAATATGCTTGCCTCCGTCATTATGGAGAAAGACAATTACCACACGATCACACCTCAAGAGATGCTTGCAAAGTTGATGCATCATGAAGTCTTGGATGATGAAGCTAAGGAAGCAATGAATCAAAGAAACAACATTGCACTCACAGCATCACATGGAAGTGATTCAAGTCATTGTAACAAAGGGTGTTGTGAGCATAAGCATAATGATGATGATGATCTTGATAAAGAGCAAGCTATGCTAGTGGGAAACTACAAAAATTACTTGAGAATGAAGAAAGATAATATGAGGAGATATGGAGGAAACAAGCCATACAACAAGAGGTTTTGCTATGAGTGTGGTGACACCGGCCATCTTGCGGCCGATTGTCCTAACAAAGAGAAGAAGTCAAGATACAATGAGCAAGGTGACAAAAAGTATAAGGACAAGAAGAGAGGTGAAGCACATCTACGCCAAGAATGGCAATCCGACAGTGACAGTGATGATGACAATGATAATAAGAAGAAGAGTATGGCTGCCCTCGCCGTACAAGAGGCATCTTCCTCAACAATCATCTTCACCAACAATGCGTCATCGACCTCTCTCTTCACCCACACTTCTTCATCACCTAGACTCTTCGCTAACCTCTCCAACGACGACCATGACACTCCTACATGTCTTATGGCAAGAGGAGATAAGGTACAATTTGACTCTCCCACTCACACCACTAGTAAATATGATAGTGATGATGAAGACTATGCATCAAATCTCATTAAGAAATATGGTAAAGCTGCTGCAACTAAAATCCTAAAGCTAATATATGCTAAAGATAAGCTTGAGTCATGCATTGAGTCGCAAGGGGAATTGCTCCTAAAGGAAAGGGAGAATAACCAAGGACTTGAAGCATGTCTCTCCAAGGAAAAGGAGAGGGCTGATAAGTTGAGTGTAGAATTATCTTTAGCCAAAGATGCTAATGAGCATTTGTCTAAGGGACATTCTTCACTTAATGACTCTTTGGCTGGCCTAAAGAATGATCATAGTTTGGCTCAAGAAAGCCTTACAAGCTTGACAACTAAATATCATGAGCTTGAACTAAACTATGACAAGCTTTGGACTAGCACCTCTACCATTTCCAAGGATTCCAAAGCTTCAACAAGTAAAAGTTGTGAAAGATGCTTAAATGTCGATATAAATGCTTGTGTTACTAACCTTGTTGAGCTAGCAAAGAAGGACAAGGAGATCCAAAGATTAAACACAATTGTCAAGATTGGCTGCAAGTGCAAGGACAAGCAACCAACAAATGTGTTCAAGGCATCAAGGCACCCCATAGTCGAGGATGGCCTCGGTTACAATAGGTAGAATGGTAAGGCCAATGGAAGAAACATGATAAATGGGGTGGCTTGTGTGAAGTTCAACAAGAGTGTGTGATGGGTATTTTAAACGCAAACAGAAAAATCCGCAAGCACACGGATACCGTTGTAGCTTTCACTCGGGAGTATTCCAGAGTATCGATTTTCCACAGAGAATGTGAGTGTACTAATTAAGATCCAAGATCGTCCAAGGATAACTATATAATTGTTTTTGGTGGGAAGAGAGGAAGTTTCCTAAGAGTTCTCTAGTTGATCTAAGAATCAAGAATTACTTCAAAGATTATTTATATCGGGACATCAGAGCACTAACCACAGAAAGAGATGAGAAGGGGGCTAGGAAGGTCTGACTAGGGTCCTACAAACACCGATCCGAACGAGGTGGAATACGTCGACCGTTAGGGCTGTCACTACCCTAAGGCTACCACAACTATCCGTAGGATTGGGTGCAATTCCAGGTAATTGCAAGACTATATACCACGTCTAATCTATTAATTACTACTCTAGCGTTATAAAGACTAGAGCACTTGATGCAAGCGGGAATCCAATAAATAACTTGAATGTAAATAAAAGTAATTAGAGAACTCAGGAATTATGAGTTGAAGAACCTGGAGAACGATGAAGAACGAACCAGATGCTGCAAAAGTATAATGTTGAGGAAGATCCGACAGATCCGACTCCTCCTCCGCTCTCCTCTTCTCTCTCCCTATTTTCTAGATTACAACTAGAACTAACTAGAACTAGAACTAGAGGAACTAGAACTAGAACTAGATGAACTAGAACTAGATCTAGATGAACTAGAGGTAGAACTAGAAGAACTAGAGGGATCCTCTCTACTTGGATGAAGAATTGAAACCCTAGCTTTGATTCTGTAGAAGAGGTATGATCTCTAGGGGCCAGGGGGTCTAGTTTTATAGTCTCTTCAAGTGAATATGGGCCGTTGGATCAAACTGACATTGATTGAACGGTTATCCTTGATCCTTTAGGTCGGTGGAGCAATATCCCGAAAGAGAGTCCTGTTTGGACTCTAGGAGGGGGCGGGCGCCCAGGTCAACTGGGCGGGCGCCCAGTGCCAGGCCCCGTTCGGCCTCCGCTTCCTTCCCATGGCTTCTGGAGTCTTCTAGATGGTAGAAAATTGTGTGGCACGTTAATATCTCTATGTAATCCTGACGTGTGGGCCTTTCCTCCATATTTCCTGATAACCCCCTGCAGAAATAGACAAATACCAAAACTCGTGGAATTCTGTCAGATAAAACCCTAAGTTTAGGTGTTGGTTGCATTTGGATCCTTTTCCATGATTAGTTGATGGTTAAATATGAGCATTAAGGACCGTCAACAAGCTCCGCCAAGCTTAACCTTTGCTCGTCCCTGAGCAAAAATGAACTCAAGAGTTTCTGCAGTGGTTCCATGCCTTAAAGATACACATGCGTTCAAATAAGATCTTATCTCTGGGTTAGGGTAAACTGTTAAGATTTAAACTTACTCATTTTACCTTCCACCAAGGGGCTTGTAACCGTCACTTGTGTCTTGAGCAGTTAAAAGATAGAACGGTCTAGTCAAGCACCATGTCTCTTGTTATTCGATTAACTATAGCTCTGGAGTTTTTGCAGATTTTCAAATAAAACTCAGAGATTCCTTGTATGACTCTCTCTAGTCTCTCTTTTATGGTATTTCTGGATCCTTACCAAGGCAGTAATGGTGTATGCCTTCTCTCAAAGTATGTGGTATTTTTGGTATGAAGCATAGTGACATTGCCTTCTCTCTCATCCTACTCTAATAAGGTTTTGATATCTGGAGCTCATAGGTGGGAGACTGCTAATACATACTTACAAGACATTTATTGCATAGTCAAACCATGGATCCAGAAGAATAAGTCAATAAGTCAAATCAAGATGTGCATGTGTGGCGAATGAATGGTGTATGGGGATGATGGTGATAACAATAGTGAAAGTCTAATTCTACTTATGCTCTTTTGAGGGGATACATACCTTTCTTGCTCTTTTGAAACTTTTTGAGGAGAATGAGATGCTCTATATTTTCTTTTTCTTTTCTCTCAGGTAGGTATCTTGTAACCCTAATTCTACTGTCGGACACTTGTCCATTTTTACCTCTCGTCTCACTTTTTTTTCTTTTCTTTCGAGGTTTCGGGCACTTGCCCCTTTTTATTTCCTCATATCTTTTTTTTCTCTTTTTTTTAGAGCACTCATCTCCTTAAATAATATAGCAAGTGGTAGTAACCAAGATAACTCGAGCATTTATTGCACAGGGAATAACAAGGATAGGAAAATATTTTTGGCTATTCTCTCCCGGATTAGGAGTAGAATACTTTTGAGTGAATCTGGAGATGGAAGTGAGTGGATATATGTGGATGCGTACTTCCGGAGTAGAAGCAACATGTGTGAGTGAACGTGCAAGTGAATCTTGATTTTAACTGCATGACAAGCTCCTAAGGGTCTACACAGCTTGACCACACTCAATGCTCATAAGTAGTAAAAAGTAAATGTGTGGCTCAAAGTCTAGCAAACATGTATATATGGCTATGGTAGGAATTTAAACTCTCATCATACAGGAACTCATCATGTGATATTTTAAAGATTTTCAAAGATAAAATTCTCTAGAATTCTAGCATCTCTAGGAACAGATAAACAGCAGCTCAACCTTCCCATATCATATCCATTAACAACTTAGACTTTAGATCAAGTACTCTTTCCACAAGTTCAGGTTTAGAGCAAATCTTAATTTATAACAGTCAAGCCTAAACTTGAGAGAGATTTCAATTTTGAGAACTAGTCATGGCAGAGCAACTATTCATCATTTCCATGTGAGAGCTTATCATGAGGGTTCATAGCAAACTTTATTTATTTATTTAGCAAACTAAGCAAAGATATATATATAAGCACAAAATGTTTATTTGGGTTTATATGATTATGCATCTTTTTATTATTAGAGTAAAGTATAAATGTGAGTAGAATACTTAGCTGGATAAATGGGGGTGCTCTCCCCCAAGCTGGATTTTGACGTAATTTCTTCTGATGTAGCTAGCAAGTGGCGGAGGTGTATTTGAATGTTGGCAGCACCGTGACAGCGATTAGGATGTCCTCCGTTTACTAGTCTTCTTTGATCCTTGAATTCTGTGGAGCTCAAATAGACAACAAAGCTTTGTGGAACTAGTTAAGTGTTAGCATAAATATCTAGCCTTTATCATGTTGAGCCTCCTTAATAAATGTTACACTCTTTACTAGGATCACAATCTTATTTTTACAATTTTATTTTTATAGGACAGGAATATATTTATTTCATTTTTATGCCACTACAGTGAATGTACTTATGGGTTTTATGCCATGAGCATAATCACATGGGCTTACTATTTTTAACATTTTTATTTTCTTTTCAAGATGATATGAACCTGATTAACTAAGCAAACTATTTTAAAATAATTGAAAGGAAAAAGATAACTACCAAGTTTACCTCTTGGCAAGGCGTTCGGTGTTTTTAAGTCCTCCGAACGGGACTCTCCGTTTTCTCAGTCGTCCTTGTATTCGCTGGATGGCGTAGTCGGTGGTTCCGACGGCGCCTCCTCTTTGTGTATAACTATCTTTTCTCTCCACATCTGACTCGGTGCTACGGTCTCCTCAGGACAGTTCTGTTTAAGTTGTATGTCTTCAGACCTTACCACTTCTCCTTCATAGTCTGCCCATCCATCCTTGATGATTTGTCTTCTCTGGTTGCAGTTGCGTCATCTTCTTCTTTTCTTGACCTGCTTAGAGTCCTCAACTATATAGCTAAGGTTAGTAAAATAGCGGCGTACCTTCTCAGAGAGGAAGTGCATGTGGACTTCTCCGGTTCCAATGTAGATGATTGCTTTAACGGTGCTAAGGAACGGTCTTCCAAGGATGATGGGTGGATCGTACTTGTCTTCAACCTTTCGAAATGTCTGATCTACCATCTGGAGCTGAATGTATGTTGGTTTCAGGGGCATGGTTCCGAATAGGAGCTGATAGGTGACTGGGTCATCCTTTTTGGTCAGGAACGGTGACTTAAATCGACGATCTTGACCTCCTTGAACTGCAGTGACCATCTTAGTTGACTCGGTCCACATTTGCTTGTTCCTGTTCCTCCTATTGGTCCTCTTCCTTGGTTCATGTCGGGATTGCTCTGAGATTTGTATAGTCTTGTTCTTGAAGGAAAACATCTCCTTCCTTCCCTTGATGTAGAAACTGATCTTGGCAGCACTAGCGTAGATGACAGCTCCTGAGGTATTTAGGAATGGTCTCCCCTGGGCATAATGTTGACGCTGGAGCCAAAGTCGCAGAGTGCTTCTAGGAAGTCCACCATGCTGATGGAGATCGGGATGACGGAGCGTCCTAGGTTGTCTCTCTTGACCGACAGACGGTCAGTAATTACTTCCACAATGGGGTTGCTCCAGTAGTTACGTCCTCAAGCATCTCAGGGCAGTGATTGCCTGAGTGTCCAGTATCTCCAGTGTGTTTGTGCTCGTAAATCTAGGTTCTTCACTAGGTGGAGTCTGGGAGTTGTAAAAGTCCTTCATATTTTACTCGAAGTGTACCTGCTCATAGACAAGGCAGAGATCAAGTGCATGGGCCCTGTTGGTGGAAAACACCAACAGAACCAAAAGTGTATTTGTTCTCTCTTACCTTAAGCATAGTGAGCAAGACAAAGTTGATGGATAATAAGATCATGAGTGTAACATTTAAAACATTTGTCAGATCCGATCGCTCAACCTAATGGAAAGATAATCTATCTATACTTATGTTTTTATATATATCTTCCAAAGATTGAATGTGCAACACTTTAGCTCATATGATTAGGAGTGTGGGATCACAAAGGTGGAAGGACTAAACATATTGAATCGATTGGGTTGGTTAATCTAGAGTTGTAAATCATACATGTTTGTCTCTTTTATCCATGTGGACGCCAGAAACAAGGAGAAGCTTTATAAAAGTGATAGTCAAGTACCTTAAGATGTTACCTTAATTGAAGAGTGATGGTACAATATCACCTTGTGGAAGCTTTCCTTTCTTAGCGGTTGTGCATCGTGTTTGTGGCACCCTCTATGGATCATCTCTTGTGAGCTATGCCTTCCTTGTGTAAATTATTAAACTTCATGTGTCTCTCTCTTTGTCTCCAATGTGAGTTTATCTCAGGACTTCCCAGGTCGATATCAAAAGTTTTTCTGCAGGGGTTAGTCCAACAAAATATCCAATATCTACTATAGCATACTATAGGCTCAAAAATCAACCTAGACACCATGTCTAATTTGATTCAGGAGGGCTTTTTTTAACCTAAGCAGCATGCTTAATTTAAACTCCCTTGAAAGTAAGATCAACATTCCTAACTAAGCACCATGCTTAATTAAGAGATAAATGAAACTACTCCAATCCTAGGCATATACTAAAGCAAATAAAGGTACCATGAGAGCATTTATAGAGATCCACTTAAGTGGAGATGAAGTAGTGTGATTAGTATTTAACAGATTGAGCATGTCTCAAAGGTAGGGACAACCAACATAGCAACATGGCAAATGATGTTTTTAAGTAAAGTACTCCCCCAAGCTTGAATTTTGCAAAATTCAAGTTTGGATGAATTTAATTCAATGTTGCATGATGATTCGTTGGACATACCTTGTGCTTGTCATTCATCCGATCTTGTTACTCCAATTTTGGAAAGGTTAGTGACAAGAATACCCGAAGGAATTTTTTTACAATTATCCTTATATGCTCAATACACAAGGTAAAGTTGCAAATAATTAAAAGCTCATGTTACGATCTGATCAGTGCTTATTTTAGGACACTAAGCTTGTCCTTGGGAAACCATCAATTTATGTCAGTGAAGTGGTTCCCCTCCAACGCTG
Source organism: Sorghum bicolor (assembly GCF_000003195.3). Taxonomy (NCBI): domain Eukaryota; kingdom Viridiplantae; phylum Streptophyta; class Magnoliopsida; order Poales; family Poaceae; genus Sorghum; species Sorghum bicolor. The sequence continues at coordinate 53,415,916 of NC_012874.2, forward strand.
ACCTAAATCAAGATCAACTCAACGAGATTTGCAATATTTAATATAGACATATGCATCGACAACCGCCCTTTTAAAGTTTGTATAAATAGAAAGTAAGAGGGGGTTGGAGATCTCGAATGTGGTGATGTTGGAGAGACCAGTGGATTGGTAAGATGTTGCATATGAGCATGGAGTAAATGAAGTGGTTATGAAATAATTTCCATGCTCATTAATGCTTAGAGTGAAATCCATGTGGTATGGTGAAAATGATAAGGTGATTGTGGTAAAAAAAGGAAAAGAAAAAGGATACACGGACGACTTGGTTCGAAACTAGCACAGCCACCGTTCCCCGGCAACGGCGCCAGAAAGCTTGATGGGTATTTTAAACGCAAACAGAAAAATCCGCAAGCGCATGGATACCGATGTAGCTTTCACTCGGGAGTATTCCAGAGTATTGATTTTCCATAGAGAACGTGAGTGTACTAATTAAGATCCAAGATCACCCAAGGATAACTATATAATTGTTTTTGGTGGGAAGAGAGGAAGTTTCCTAAGAGTTCTCTAGTTGATCTAAGAATCAAGAATTACTTTAAAGATTATTTATATCGGGACATCAGAGCACTAACCACAGAAAGAGATGAGAAGGGGGCTAGCAAGGTCTGACTACGGTCCTACAAACACCGATCCGAACGAGGTGGAATACGTCGACCGTTAGGGCTGTCACTACCCTAAGGCTACCACAACAATCCGCAGGATTGGGTGCAATTCCAGGTAATTGCAAGACTAAACACCACGTCTAATCTATTAATTACTACTCTAGCGTTATAAGGACTAGAGCACTTGATGCAAGCGGGAATCCAATAAATAACTTGAATGTAAATAAAAGTAATTAGAGAACTCAGGAATTATGAGTTGAAGAACCTGGAGAACGATGAAGAACGAACCAGATGCTGCAAAAGTATAATGTTGAGGAAGATCCGACAGATCTGGCTCCTCCTCCGCTCTCCTCTTCTCTCTCCCTATTTTCTAGATTACAACTAGAATTAACTAGAACTAGAACTAGATCTAGATGAACTAGAGGTAGAACTAGAAGAACTAGAGGGATCCTCTCAACTTGGATGAAGAATTAAAACCCTAGCTTTGATTCTGTAGAAGAGGTATGATCTCCAGGGGCCAGGGGGTCTGGTTTTATAGTCCCTTCAAGTGAATATGGGCCGTTGGATCAAACTGACATTGATTGAACGGTTATCCTTGATCCTTTAGGTCGGTGGAGCAATATCCCAAAAGAGAGTCCTGTTTGGACTCTAGGAGGGGGCGGGCGCCCAGGTCAACTGGGCGGGCGCCCAGTGCCTGGCCCCGTTCGGCCTCCGCTTCCTTCCCGTGGCTTCTGGAGTCTTCTAGATGGTAGAAAATTGCGCGGCACATTAATATCTCTATGTAATCCTGACGTGTGGGCCTTTCCTCCATATTTCCTGATAACCCCCTGCAGAAATAGACAAATACCAAAACTCGTGGAATTTTGTCAGATAAAATCCTAAGTCTAGGTGTTGGTTGCATTTGGATCCTTTTCCATGATTAGTTGATGGTTAAATATGAGCATTAAGGACCTTCAACAGTGTGCCTCTTGTTGACCTTATTGACAAGGTGAACAATGTTGCTACTCCTACAAGTCCACTTGCAAACAACAAGAACATCAAGAAGAAGCAAGTGGAGGTGCCCAAGCAACATGTGCCTATTTCACGCAATCACATTTGTGATTACATGTGTTGTTGGGACAAGGATGGCAAGATTGTTGTGAAGTATGTGGGTGCCCTTAAGAAGAGACAAATCTTAAGGAGTGTTTGGGTGCCCAAGTCTTATATTTCTAACCCCCTAGGTCCCATCTCGGGACCTAAAACAAAAGCTTAATCTTGTGTTGTAGGAATACTCCTCCGGTGGACCAAAATGGGTGCTTGATAATGGATGCATCAATCATATGACCGGAGAGAAGAACATGTTCACCTCCTTTCAACCAAATCAAGTTGCATGTGAAAGGATTGTCTTTGGTGACGATAGTAAAGGAGATATTCTTGGTTCGGATAAAATTGCTTTCTCAAATGATAATTCAATTTCAAATGTATTACTTGTGAATTCATTGGGATACAATTTGTTGTCCGTCTCACAACTTTGTGAGAAGGGTTACAATTGTCTCTTTACGGATAAGGGTGTGGAAGTCTCTAGAAGGTCGGATTCCTCTATTGCTTTTACGGGTCAACTTAAGGGCAAGCTCTATCTAGTTGATTTCTCATCTAGTAGAGTGGGGTCCAAGACTTGTTTAGTGGCAAAATCTAGCATGGGCTGGTTATGGCATCGCTGTCTAGCTCATGTTGGGATGAGGAACTTGGCCGATCTTCAAAGAGGTGGATACATCCTAGGACTAACAAATGTTTCTTTTGAGAAAGATAGAATTTGCAGTGCATGTCAAGCGGGAAAGCAAGTTGGAGACAAGCATCCCACTAAGAACATCATGACTACATCAAAGACCACTTGAGTTACTTCGCATGGACTTATTCAGACTCAATGCTTATATAAGTATTGGAGGTAACAAATATGGTTTTGTAATTGTTGATGATTTTTCTCGCTTCACTTGGGTGTTCTTTTTGAGAGATAAAGGTGAAACCCAAGGGATCTTCAAGAAGTTTGCAAGAAGAGCTCAAAGTAAGTTTGAAGTGAAGATCAAGAAAGTGAGAAGTGACAACAGGAGAGAGTTTAGAAACACCAACATTGAAGCTTTCCTTGATAAAGAAGGCATCAAGCATGAGTTCTCGGTTCCATACACTTCACAACAAAATGGTGTTGTGGAGAGGAAGAACCTGACACTCATTGAAGCCATAATAGCAATGTTGGATGAATACTAGATTTCACAAGAAGACTATTGGGCGGAAGCCGTCAACACGGCATGTCATACTATCAACCGCTTCTACCTCCACAAGTTGAGGAAGAAAACCGCCTACGAGCTTCTAACCGGTAAAAAGCCTAAGGTGGACTACTTTAGATTTTTTGGATGCAAGTGTTTCATACTTAATAATAAATCCAAAAGCTCTAAGTTTGCACCAAAGGTTGATGAAGGTTTCTTACTTGGTTATGGTACTAACAAACATGGCTACCGTGTCTTCGATGAGACCACCGGTCAAATTGAAATAGTGGTAGACATGACTTTTGATGAAAGCGACGGCTCTCAAAAGGAGCAAGTCAATGCTAAAATTTTAGGTGAAGAAGAACCATCTCATTAAGTGATCAAAAAGGCGTGCTACCAGTGAAGTGAAACCCATTGAAGAAGAAGATGATGATGCACATATGCAAATTCCTCATGATCCAAATTTGCATCATGGGTCAACCAATGCCCATGATGATACTTCCACTTCAAGAAGGGGTCATGACTCAAGGGAATAAGCTAGTCAAGATTCACCACAAGCTCAAGACCCAACCAAGGTGGTGATCAAGACAATCAAGATCTTGATTCTCAAATCAACCAAGATAATGAAGATGAAAATGACTGTCCATTTCAAACAAGAACAGTACCTCACCTAAGAGTTCATCAATCCATTCAATGAGATCATCCCATTTATAGCATTTTGGGAGACACACAATGAGGGGTAACAACACACTCTCGTTTAGTTGGTTTTTGTGAATATTACTCTTTTGTCTCCTTGATGTTGCCAAACAGGGTGAAGAATGCTTTGAAGGACCCGGATGGGGTGATTGCCATGCAAGAGGAGCTAAACAACTTCACCAAGAATAAAGTCTAGTCCTTGGTGGAAAGATCCAAGCAAAATGTGTTAGGTACCAAATGGGTCTTCTACAACAAAGAAGATGAGTATGGCATGGTCACAAGGAACAAGGCACGGTTGGTAGCCAAAGGTTTCACTCAAATCAAAGGTTTGGATTTTGGGGAGACCTATGCACCTGCAGCCAGGCTTGAATCTATTTGCATATTACTTGCCTTTGCTGCTTTCCATGATTTCAAGTTGTTTCAAATAAACGTGAAAAGTGCATTCCTCAATGGCCCCCTCTCCAAAATCAGGTATGTGGAGCAACCGCCGGGTTTTGAAGATCCACATCATCCTGATCATGTCTACAAGCTTGACAAGGCACTCTATGGGCTTAAGCAAGCCCCTAGAGCTTGGTATGATTGTCTCAAGGATTTCCTACTCAAACAAGGGTTTGAGATTGGAAAAGCTGATCTCACTTTATTTACTAGCAAAGTCAATAATGATTTTTTTTGACCAATATATGTCGATGACATTATATTTGGTAGTACAAATGCGGACTTTAGTGAGCAATTTAGTAGGATCATGGCCAGGAGGTTCGAGATGTCCATGATGGGGGAGTTGACATACTTTCTTGGATTTCAAATCAAGCAACTCAAAGACGACACGTTCATAAGTCAAACCAAGTACACCACCAACATGCTAAAGAAGTTTGACATGGACAAGGCCAAACCTACAAAGACACCAATGCCAACAACTAGACATCTTGACCTTGATGAAGATGGCAAGGCCATAGATCTAAAGGTATATTGTTCCATGATTGGATCTTTGCTTTACCTTTGTGCATCTAGGTCTGATATTATGCTTAGTGTGTGCATGTGTGTATTCGAATAGGCAAAAACTCTTGTGAATTTTTCAAAAACTATTTTTCACAGCTCAAATGTGTCCATAGTTATGTAATGGCTTCATGAAATCTAGACAAATTTGAGTTGGTTTGAGTATACTATGTGGTTCACCTCCTTTAGAATTTCTGCTCACTGGTTTTTGACCTCCTACAACTTATAACATTCAAGCATAACTGGAACACAGAGGTTATTTGTCAGTTTTGGGCCACAGTTTACATTGATGTAGAGCCCAAGATACTTCACTAGATGACTGAGGGCCTTCACTGTCAGTATGATTACCGCCAGTTCTCCCACCTTTTTGGGTTTTATCACCATGTCTGTGATGCTCCTAGCTTATATGGTCATTGTCCAAATGGTGTGGGCAGGGCTGATTTCATTGAAGCAGCCTATTAATGTTGATCCGACAAGGCAAATGGTAAGACAGAAGGTCTAAAGCCCTATTTCTATGTGCTCAACAATTTGCTCTGTGCTACTATTAACCCAAAGGTTGGTGATGCTACTTCAGTTCAGAATCATGCTCCAACCATCACTATTTGCTTTGGGCTTAAGAAGAGGTTTAGTGTGACAGATCTCTTGTGGCATCACATTGAGGAGGGTTCCTAGTCCTCCAACCAGTCCTTCCCCTATGCTCTGTATCTCATGTATATCATTGAGCAAGTCACTGGCTTTGCATTCTAGCAAGACAGCAAGCACTTGGACTGGAATGTCACACATATATATGCTAAGTCCAAGCAAAGGGAAAGTGCTAGCAACACATGCTAGTGACAATGGTGCAACACAGGATGATGAGGTGTAGCGTGACACTGAGCTTGAGTAGCAGCAGGGTTTTCAGTGAACCGGTGCCTTTGATGATGATGATAATGTTGAGTAGTTCACCTACTGCCTTTGCCCCTTGGAGGTTTGTTGGGTATTCTTAACATCATTACCAAAAGTAGACGGTTTTCTAATTCTAGTAACGGTGCCAAAAATGCCAAACCTATCCCTCATACCACTTAAGCCAAGTTGTCATCCCCAGCATGACATGAGAGACGTGGTATTGAAATATGCAATTGCTCTTCTAAATAAATAATGAATGAGATCTGCAAGCGCAAAGATTAATACAGATATAGCATTTTAACTGGGAAGTATTTGAGGTATCATTATTTATATTTTTACCACTCGGAAGGGATTAGTAACCATCAATATTGATTACAGAATAGTATATGAGATTGAGTATCTATCATTGCATGTATAATTGAGAACATTGTATCTAACTCTTTCATACAGGGGTAAGTGTCACATAAAAGATATATGAAGTAATGAATAGTGACAAAGATAATTAATCTAATCAGCATAACTTAGCCACATAATAAATATGATAAGCACCTCAATTAGATACTCTAGAAAGTCATTAGCATGGTATTAGAACGAACTACAAGAATATTTCCTAAGTTATTCTCAACTATATAGTCTAGCATTATCATAGTTAGTGCAAGCATACTTAGCAATCATTGTGAGACAAGACTACGCCCATGCATAGTGATATTATCAAGGTAAATGAGAAATATAGCAATCACTCCCCTGTAATAATGTTGCTCTGCCAGCCCAATACATGAGAGGGGGACTATATAAGAATCAATGAAGCTGTCACTATCACGAACTACCCCACGATGTGGCATATTGGGTACAATCGTAGATAAATACGGTATAAGCACCACGCCTACACAATATCTATCATTTACCCATGGATCGGATGGATAAACGCTATATGATCCTAAACATGTATATAGATCCAATATAACTAAGCCAAGTATATAACTATGATAAACTAAGAACAATATAATCTTGAATATAAGCAAGTAGAGCAAAGTCATAAGCAATATATTGAAGTAGAACAAAGTCATATTCATAATATTGAAGAACAAAGATAATTAGAGAACAATTAGAAGCACAATTAGAGAATTACCAAGAATCCTCTTGACAGATCCGGAAACCAATCGAAGATTGACTCTTCTAGTTCTAATCCTATGTAGCTATGCTAATCTCGATATCTAATTGATGTGGTGGCTCTAATCTTGATCAGAGGCTTCTTCTCCCTTGAGGAATAATGAATTAGGGTTGAGAGGCTCTCTCCTCCAAGGGCCAGGGGGTCTGGTTTTATAGTCCCATCAAGTGAATATGGGCCGTTGGATCAAACCGACATTGATTGAATGGTTATCCTTGATCCTTTAGGTCGGTGGAGATTGATCCCGAAAGAGAGTCCTGATCCAAGTCTGCAGGGGGGCGGGCGCCCAGGTCAACTGGGCGGGTGCCCAGTGCGTGGCCCCGTTCGGCCTCCGCTTGCTTCTCGTGGCTTCTGGAGTCTTCTAGATGTAAGATAATTGTGCGGCTCGTTGATATCTCTATGTAATCCCGACGTGTGGGCCTTTCTTCCATATTTCCTGATAACCCCCTGCAGAAATAGACAAACACCAAAACTCGTGAAATTCATAAAACCCTAAGTCTGGATGTTGATTTCTTTAGGATCCTTTTCTTTGTTTATTTGTTAATTAAATTTGATACTTAAAGACCGTCAACAAACTCCCCCAAGCTTACCTCTTGCTCGTCCCTGAGCAAGGATAGACTCAGTAATGGATCAGAAGTTGTTGCAATACCTTTAAAAATTGATGGTACACATGCTCTTTAAATAAAATCTCATCTCTGAGTTAGAGTAAACTGTCAAGACTTAAAACTTATTCATTTTACCTTTCACCATGGGACTTGTAACCGTCACTTCTGTCTTAATTAGTTAAAAGATAGAACGGTCTAGTCAAGTGCCATATCTCTTATTCTTGATCAGCTATAGCTCTGGAGTTTTTGCAGATTTTCAAATAAAACTCAGAGATTCCTTGTATGACTCTCTCAAATCTCTCTTTTGTGGTATTTCTGGATCCTTACCAAGGCAGTGATGGTATATGCCTTCTCTCAAAGTATGTGGTATTTATGGTATAAAGCATAGTGACATTGCCTTCTCTCTCACCCTACTCTAATAAGGTTTTAATATCTGGATCTCATAGGTGGGAGATAAAATATACATACTCACAAGACATTTATTGCATAGCCAAACCATGGATCCAAAGAAACAAGTCAATAAGTTTAATCAAGATGTGCATGTGTGGCGAATGGATGGTATATGGTGATTATGGTGATAACAATGGTGAAAGTCTAATTCTACTTTTGCTCTTTGAGGGGATACATACCTTCCTTGCTTTTTTTGAAATTTTGTGATGAGAATGAGATGCTCTTCTTTTTTTCTGTTTCTTTCCTCTCAGGTGCGTATCTTGTACCCCTAATTCTACTGTCGGACACTTGTCCATTTATACCTCTCGTCTCACTTTTTGTTTTCTTTCGAGGTTCCGGGCACTTGCCTCTTTTTTTTCCTCGTATCTTTTTCTCTTTTTTTAGAGCACTCATCTCATGAGATAATGTAGCAAGTGGTAGTAACAAGATAACTTGAGCATTTATATCACAGGGGAAAAACAGAAATATTTTTGGCTATTCTCTCCCGGATTTGGAGTAGAATATTTTTGGGTGGTTCTGGAGATGGAAATGAGTGGATAAATGTGGATGGTACTTCCGGAGTAGAAGCAGCATATATGAGTGAACGTGCAAGTGAATCTTGATTTAACCACATGACAAGCTCCTAAGGGTCTACACAGCTTGACCACACTCAATGCTCATAAGCAGTAAAAAGTAAATGTATGGCTCAAAGTCTAGCAAGCATGTATATATGGCTGTAGTAGGAATTTAAACTCCCATCATACAGGAACTCATTATGTGATATTTTAAAGATTTTAAAAGATAAAATTCTCCAGAATTCTAGCATCTCTAGAAACAGATAAACAGCAGCTCAACCTTTCCATATCGTATCCGTTAACAACTTAGACTTCAGATCAAGTTTTTATCCCACAAGTTCAGGTTTAGAGCAAGCTTTAAATTATAACAGTTATATCTAAACTAGTGAGAGAACTTTAAATTTTGAAAATTAGGCAGAGCAACTATTCATCATATCCATGCTAGAGTTTTATTTAGATACAGTTTAGCATAGCTACTTTATTTATTTATTAAGCACACTAAGCAAAAGACATATATTTATATAAGCACAAAATCTTTATTTGGTTTTTCATAGTTATGTATGTTTATATTAATATAGTATAAGATAGATAGAAATACTTATCGAGATAAATGGGGGTGCTCTCCCCCAAGCTGAATTTTGACGTAATTTCTCTTGATGTAGCTAGCAGGTGGCAGAGGTGTATTTGAAAGTCAGCAGCATTCTGACAGCGATTAGAATGTCCTCCGTCTGCTAGTCTTCTTGATTCTTGAATTCTGTGGAGCTCAAATAGACAACAAAACTTTGTGGGACTGATTAAGTGTTAGCATAAATATCTAGCCTTTATCATGTTGAGTCTCCTCAATATTACTCTCATTTTATAAAGCAGAAAGGAAATATTTATTTTATTTTTATGCTACCACAGTGAATTTACTTATGGGGTTTTATGACACTCGTATACTCACATGGGGCTTACTGTTTTTTAACATTTTTATTTTCTTTTTAGGATGGTATAAACATGATTAACTAAGCAAACTACTTTAAATAATTGAAAGGGAAAGGATAACTACCAAGTTTACCTCTTTGCAAGGCGTTCGGTGTTTTTAAGTCCTCCGAACGGGACTCTCCATTTTCTTCAATTGTCTTGGGATTCGTTGGGTGGCGGAGTCGGTACTTCCGGCGGCACCTCCTCTTCATGTATAGTTATCTTCTCTTTCCATACCTGACTCGGTGCTTCGGTCTCCTCAGGATAGTTCTCTTTAAACTGTATGTCTTCTGACCTTACAACTTCTCCTTCATAGTCTGCCCATTCGTCCTTGATGATTTGCCTCCTCTGGTTGCGGTTGCGTCTCTTACTGACCTGCTTAAATTATTCAACGATATAGTTAGGGTTAGTAAAATAGCGGCGTACCTTCTCTGAGGGGAAGTGTATATGGACTTCTCCAGTTCCAATGTAGATGATTGCTTTAACGGTGCTGAGGAACGGTCTTCCAAGGATGATGGGTGGATCGTATTCGTCTTCTCCCATGTCAATAACCTAAAAGTCTATGTAGACAAAATGATCGTCTATTTTGACTGGGACATCAGTTACTATTCCTTTAACCTCTCAAAATGTCCGATCTGCCATCTGGAGCAGAATGTATGTTGGTTTTAAGGGCATGGTTCCGAACAAGAGCCGATAGGTGACTGCGGCCATTATGTTGACGCCCGATCCGGTGTCGCAAGTCGTCTTGTTGAAGTTATATCCATTTATGGAGCAATAGATGCTTGGCATTCCTGGGTCATCCTTCTTTGTCAGAAACGATGACTTAAGTCGATGATCTTGACCTCCATGAACTGCAGTGACCATCTTAGCTGACTCGGTCCACACTTGCTTGTTCCTATTCCTCTTGTTGGTCCTCTTCCTTGATTCACGTCTGGATTGATCTGGGATTTGTGTAGTCTTGTTCTTGAAGAAAAATGTCTCCTTTCTCCCTTTGATGTAGAAACTGATCTTGGCAGCACTAGCGTAGATGACAGCTCCCGTGGTGTTTAAGAATGGCCTCCCTAAGATGATGGGTGCTCTCTCATCATTACCGGTCTCTATCACCACGAAGTCTGCTAGGGCATACAAGGTACCAACTCGGACACAAAGGTTCTTCAATATTCCCTTTGGAAAACTTAACGCCTGATCTGCAAACTGCAAACACATGGTTGTTTCTAATAAAGGATATGTAAAGAATTTTTCATAGAGTACCCTGGGTATAATGTTGACACTAGAGCCAAAGTCGCAGAGTGCTTCTGGGACGTCCACCATGCCGATGGCGATCAGGATGACGGGGCGTCCTAGATTGCCTCTCTTGACCGACAGAAGGTCTGTAGTAACTTCAGTGACGGGGTTACTCCAATTACCTGCATCAAACATGTCTACAAGATTTGCAGATTCTAATCCTTCCGGTTGTGATGGTATACCGGGGTTAGTAGCAGGAACAACAGCAGCTATTTGATTTAACTGAGATTCAATCATTTTATTAAAGCTAATTTGATTCTTGATGGCAGTAGAGAAATTATCCATTCTATTATTTATATTTTCTAGCATTTTATCATTAGATGCCAATTTCTTAGATAGGTTATCCATTAGCTTTCCTTGATTAGAAACTAACTCTCTCAAAGGTGAAAAATTATTATTATTGTTGTAAGAATTGTTACCTTGATAATTACCTGAGTAGTTAGGCCTCTGTTGATTCCAACCTTGATTTTGTTGAGGACGGTTGTAGTAGTAGTAGTTGTTGTTATTGTTGATGTAGTTCACATCCTCAAGCATCTCAGAACAGTGATTGCCTGAGTGTCCAGTATCTCCACACTCCTCACAAGTCATGTGAGAGTCGTAGATGTGCATAACTTCTTTCTTATCTCTAGCTCTATCTTCGAGCTTCTTCATGAGCAGGTCTAGCTTTGTAGACAGCATGTCTACCTCCTTAAGCTGATGCATACCTCCACCTCTCTTGCATGTCTGGGTCCTTTCTTCATTCCAGCCTTGATTGGACGCCATCTTCTCCACAAGAGCTGTGGCTTGTGGTATGGTAAGTGATAAGAATGCTCCTCCAGCTGCAGCATCCACGGTCTCTCAGGCATTGTTGCCGAGCCCATGATAAAACGTCTGCATTAGTAGCTAGCTCTCCATTCCATGATGGGGACATTCTAGGATGTAGTCTTGGAAGCGCTCCCATGCTTCTGGAACGGATTCATCATGTTGTTGCTGAAAACTTGTAATCTTCCCATGGAGAGCATTGGTCTTGCCCATGGGAAAGAACTTAGCTAGAAAGTTTGTGGAGCAGAGTGCCCATGTAGTATTCTTCTCCTTTGTAGCGTAGAACCACTGCTTTGCTCTCCCCAACAGTGAGAATGGGAAGAGGCGAAGTAGTATAGCATCTCTGGAAACTCCTGACATGGTAAATGTACTGCAAATCTCCAGGAAGTGTTGGAGATGAGCACTAGCATCTTCGTGTGCCTTCCCACAGAACTAGTTGGATTGCACCATATTGATAAGTCCAAGCTTGACCTCAAAGTTGCCATCGATCTCTACAGCAGGTCCAGTGTGGATGTTGTCCATAGTGGGAGCTGAGAACTCACGAATTGATTTGTTCGCCATGGCTTCGAACTCTGAAGACAAGTTTGGTGATCTTCTTGATCGGATGAAGCTTCTTGCTGAAGTGTTGATGATCTCTTCTTGAGCTTGGCTCTAGTTTTTCTGAATAATCCTTCGGGATTGTCAACAAAATTTTCTAGAAGATGTCTTCTATTCATACATTCCCCTGCACAAGATAAAATAGAGAAATATCGGGGTAAAACTGTATGAGAGAATAGATAAGCTCAATCATATTAGTGATGCGAATGATAACTCGAAAATCTATATCCATTCTTGATTAGTAATCAACCTTCCCCGGCAACGGCGCCAAAAATGCTTGTTGGGTATTCTTAACATCATTACCAAAAGTAGACGGTTTTCTAATTCTAGTAACGGTGCCAAAAATGCCAAACCTATCCCTCATACCACTTAAGCCAAGTTGTCATCCCCAGCATGACATGAGAGACGCGGTATTGAAATATGCAATTGCTCTTCTAAATAAATAATGAATGGGATCTGCAAGCGCACAGATTAATACCGATGTAGCATTTTAACCGGGAAGTATTCCAGGTATCGTTATTTATATTTTCACCACTGGGAAGGGATTAGTAACCATCAATATTGATTACAGAATAGAATATGAGATTGAGTATCTATCATTGCATGTATAATTGAGAACATTGTATCTAACTCTTTCATACAGGGGTAAGTGTTACATAAAAGATATATGAAGTAATGAATAGTGACAAAGATAATTAATCTAATTAGCATAACTTAGCCACATAATAAATATGATAAGCAGCTCAATTAGATACTCTAGAAAGTCATTAGCATGGTATTAGAACAAACTACAAGAATATTTCCTATGTTATTCTCAACTATATAGTCTAGCATTATCATAGTTAGTGCAAGCATACTTAGCAATCATTGTGAGACAAGACTACGCCCATGCATAGTGGTATTATCAAGGTAAATGAGAAACATAGCAATCACTCCCCTGTAATAATGTTGCTCTGCCAGCCCAATACATGAGAGGGGGACTATATAAGAATCAATGAAGCTGTCACTATCACGAACTACCCCACGATCTGGCATATTGGGTATAATCATAGATAAATATGGTATAAGCACCACGCCTACACAATATCTATCATTTACCCATGGATCCGATGGATAAACGCTATACGATCCTAAACATGTATATAGATCCAATATAACTAAGCCAAGTATATAACTATGATAAACTAAGAACAATATAATCTTGAATATAAGCAAGTAGAGCAAAGTCATAAGCAATATATTGAAGTAGAACAAAGTCATATTCATAATATTGAAGAACAAAGATAATTAGAGAACAATTAGAATCACAATTAGAGAATTACCAAGAATCCTCTTGACAGATCCGGAAACCAATCAAAGATTGACTCCTTCTAGTTCTAATCCTATGTAGCTAATCTAATCTAGATATCTAATTGATGTGGTGGCTCTAATCTTGATCAGAGGCTTCTTCTCCCTTGAGCAATAATGAATTAGGGTTGAGAGGCTCTCTCCTCTAGGGGCCAGGGGGTCTGGTTTTATAGTCCCTTCAAGTGAATATGGGCCGTTGGATCAAACCGACATTGATTCAACGGTTATCCTTGATCCTTTAGGTCGGTGGAGATTGATCCCGAAAGAGAGTCCTGATCCAACTCTGCAGGGGGGCGGGCGCCCAGGTCAACTGGACGGGCGCCCAGTGCTTGGCCCCGTTCGGCCTCCGCTTCCTTCCCGTGGCTTCTAGAGTCTTCTGGATGTATGATAATTGCGCGGCTCGTTGATATCTCTATGTAATCCCGACGTTTGGGCCTTTCTTCCGTATTTCCTGATAACCCCCTGCAGAAATAGACAAACACCAAAACTCGTGGAATTCTGTTAGATAAAACCCTAAGTCTGGATGTTGATTTCTTTTGGATCCTTTTCTTTGTTTATTTGTTAATTAAATTTGATACTTAAGGACCGTCAACAAGCTTCATGAAGCCTACCCTTTTTGGAATTTGATGCCAAAGGGGGAGTGTTAGGCTTATCTCATATGGTATTAGGCTTGGTATTAGGATTATCTCGTGTGGTGAACCATGTGGTAAACTTAGACTTTGTGTGTGATATGGTTGATTGTAGGCTGAACACCTAAGCTTAATTGTAATATCCTGCTTGTGTTAGCTGATTTGGGTTTGTGCTGATGCAATGTTGTTTATGAATGGTTATGATAAGTTGTAAGTCCTTTTCTTTCTAGCATAACCATTCAAGTTCTTTCTTTTTATTCTTTGTGATATATCTTGTCATATGCATCACACTTTATTATCTCACACACACTTAGGCACCCCACGGATTGCGAAATTTAGGGGGAGCTTGTTCTTAATGTATGCCATCTTGATTCTAATCAAGATTTGAAATTCTGAATCCAATGCATACATTAAGGGGGAGCTCAACTTGAATTTTTGGAATTCAAAAGCTTCAATTCTTTCAATTTTTATAAGCCTAAGTTGGTTGTCATCAATCACCAAAAAGGGGGAGTTTGTAAGTGCATTCGCCCCCGATGTGGGTTTTGATAATTAATGACATCCAAATTAGGGACTAACATGTTTATCGAGCATAATCTACAGGTGTTAGTCCATTGATGGAATTTAACGAAAACATTTGGTGAATTATAGCACCCCTAAATTTCCAATGTGGTACCGGCAGTGCCAGCCCTTCTTCTGAGTATTGCGAGAAAATGAACTACCGGTAGTACCGGGCTCGGGCCGGTGGTACCGGCCAGCACCAGTAGTACCGGTGTGAAACGCCGGTAGTACCGGCAGGCCAAATTTGCGCTGACTTTGGTTGCGGAGATTTGAACTGTCGTGGTACCGGCCTTCCACCGGTGGTACCGGCAATGGTCGGTAGTACCGACAAAAGCCCGGTGGTACCGGTAGGCTTATTTCTCACAAATCCTAGAGACTTCTTATCGTTAGATCTGAGGTAGCCGGTGGTACCGACAGTTGTTCAGGACCTATGTATAAATAGCTCTTCCCTCATTTCTAACCGTTAGCTCTCCCATTCCTTCAACTCTAGATCTGAGAAAATAGTCTCCAAGCTTTGACTCACCCACTCTCTCTCCCTCTTTGCTCCTAGACTTCACTCCTTGAGAGATTCGAGCTAGAGAAGTGAGATTAGAGAATTGGGAGCTTCGATTTGTGACTTGAGCACTTGGTTTCTTCGTCTTGCCGGTTTGGTTTGCAATTGTTACTCTTGGGTTCTTGGAACCCTAGCCGGCTAGGCGTTCTTCGTGGTTGCCCGTGTTGATTCATTTGTGAGGGCACCCCGAAGTGTTTGTATAACCCTTTGATTCTTAGTGGAAATCTTGAGCTAACCTGTGTGGTTGCTTGAGGGAGGAGACCTAAGTGGTCGGACCTTCGTGGTCACCTCAACAACGGGGACGTAGGAACTCCTTCGTGGGGATTGCCGAACCTCGGGAAAAATATCTTGTCTTGTTGTGGAGGTAGCATCGACTACCCTTGTGTTCTTCGTGTTCTTCCTCTCTACTCCCTTTCATAGGTGAACAAGGGCCGATCTATGTTTTTGAGAAGAACCGAGCCAAGGAAACTTCAACATCATCCTCTACTACATCTTGGAGAGTGGGGTAACTCTCAGATCTGAAATCAAAACTCAATCTACTTTGATTTCGTAGCTCTCATAGGGCGTCGGTAGTACCAACAGTTGCGTCGGTAGTACTGGCTGTCTTACACCGGTAGTACCGGCCCAAACTGTCGGTAGTACCGGCAAGCATTTAACTTCCGCAACTTGAGCTTTTGAGTTTCAGGTTTTTGAGATACGCCTATTCACCCCCCCTCTAGGCCAATTAGATCCTTTCATCCTCGCATCATGATTAATGAGCGTTATCTGGCGCAAGCCCATGTGATCAAGCGCAATGCATCCGGAAATGGCTTTGTGTTTTATTTTCCAGGATATATAAACGAGATTCTGTTACCTAACCCGGATCTCGCTTTATATACTTGCCCATCTCTCACCTTCGAGCTTGTTGAGAAAGAAGAAGCTCGTAGGAGTTCTGCTTCTCGCAGGGAATCACGCAGGATGAGGCAAGAGGAGGCAGCACAGCAAGCTCAGCCAACCCAGCCTATGCCAGCATCAGCTGCACCAGAGAGGGGATGGTCCCCAACTATGACCACACCTGGGTTCACCCCTGGGTATGGTTATGGTATGGGGTATGTTCCTTCACCATATGAGGCAGGAGGCTCAGGCTGGCAGGAGATGTACGGAGCAGGAGGCTCCAGGGGACAACATTCACACGAGGCAGGAGGATCTAGGCAACCACATCAGGAGCACACCCTAGATGAAGAAGAGATGCCACCTCCTATTCGCCCTCAGGTCACCCTAGACTCCCTCAACACTCGCATTGGTGGACTGGAGCTCCAGCAAAGACAGATCCAGGGTACGCTGAATGCCCACATCCAGACTTCCACCCAGTGGCATCAGCAGACCCAGTAGAGCTTCGTGGACCTGGAGGACGCGAACCGTCGACGGCGCGAGGAGCAGTTGGCATTGCTACGGTCTATTGGATTTTTCCAGGGACCGCAGCAATAAGCTAGCTTGGGGGAGAACCCCCATAGAGGTAACTTGTATCTTTTTTTTTCACTTCAATTTTAGTATTTAATTTTTAGCACTCTTTTCTTTATATATATAAAAACTTCCTCTCTCATATGTGTTTTAATATGCTAGTTGCTCTTCTGTTGAAATGATGAATAGTTGCTCTGTCTATAATTCTTTAGTGTCTAAGTTATAACTTAGTCTTCATCAAGATTTAAGTTTGTTGGCTAAAAATGTCCTATTCTGAAAACTTGAAATCTTGTGGGTTGCGAATGCATGATCCTTTTCTAAGTTGTTGCGAGACATGATATGGTACAAATAGATTTTGCTATGACTTTGTCTTAAGAGAAACATGACATCCGGAGTTTTCTTTTCAAAAATTTTAAAAAAAGGGTTCCTCAATGATTATGAAATACCTACCAAGGCCAGATGACTTGTTACTCAGTTCTTAAAACCATTAGTCATATGCGGCTTGCGGAACTTTGAGTCGGGTCAAATCTCTGAGATCCTAGAGTGAGATTATGGTTATGCGCCCTGATTGAGATTCACTTACACCCACCAAATAAAGCCGACTCTTACACTAAGAAGTCGCGCACAACATGCACCCTTCCATCCACCAAAAATTTTTGCCAACTCTTATCCTGAGAGTTGTGCCTTAGCTTTCCACCAAATAAAAATGCCAAACTCTCATCCTGAGATTTGCGCATCCCCAAATTCACTCCTTACTTTTTGTCCTCATGACATCTCTTTAAATTTCTCTGATTCCATTCATCAAGACATATAGGCTATAGTTGAAAAAAAATATCCAAAGGGAAAAGCCAAAAAGGCATAGACGGAAAAGAAAGAAAAAATCAAAAGTCCCCGTCATGAAAAAAAAATTATTAAGAGATAGAGCCCATATGTTTTCCTCTTCCTCTCTCTCTTATCCTCCAAATAAAAGAGAGTCATGATGCAAAGGAGTGACCAAAAATATTTAGAATTAGGATTTCCACCAATTCCTCATACTCTACACATTTGCACATCTCAATCAAGGTGTATGATTTGTATCTCCTCATGGTCCGGGCTTTGACTCAGCAATACAAGTGCCGTAAGTACGCCCACCTTTATAGCTGCCCAAAACTCCACTCTCAGCCTTAGTGGTAAGGTTTAAAGGCAATCACATAATGCCTTTGGTAAGGATTTCATACACATTGAGCGATTGAGAAAATCATTCGAGGAACTCATTTATTTTGCAAAACTTATAAAAAACCTCCGGATTGATAGTCTATCAAAAGATGAATGATTGGTGAGTCTGTTACAACTGTTCTATCTTGCAACCACCCAAGAATTTGGAGAAGCTAAAAGTCCCATGGGAAATTAAGGTAAAGAGTGGATAGTATGCCAACTTATTTAAATTGTGGATGAATGCTTTGTTATAGGCATGACACTCGTGAATTATATCAGCATAGTAGCAACTCCTGATCAACAACCATACTTAATTATTTGCTCGGGACGAGCAAAGGTTAAGCTTGGGGGTCTTGTTGGCAGTCACTATGGAGGATTTTATACTGCCAACTTAGACTAAAAAGAAGAGGAATAAACATATTTAAATCACATATGCTTTTGCTATTGACATAGTTCCACTTGTACCATGGTATTTTGTTTTGCAGGATTTATAATGTGACAAGTGGAAGAAAACAATAAAATAAAGGAAGCGCAATTTACAAAAGACGAATTCATAAGTGCGCAATCAAAAATAAACAAGAAGCCCACCTTCAACATCGAACTGGACCCAATCGTAACCAAAGCAGCAAAGGAGGTCCAGCAGGGAGCAAGCCACACGAAGGCGGTGGCCAGGTGGGGCCCACCAGGTTGCGGGCGCACCTAGTTGTGGGCGCAACCTTGGTGGCGGCAATCTGGCCCCACCTTTCTCTGGCGGTTGCATGCCGCCATGCATAAGACGGTTTCACCTACTACCATATTTAGAGCCCCCGAACCGTCCTAGTTGGGCTATAAATAGATGGCTCCCCCTCATTTATAAAACACACATCATTTGGAATCTACATTTCCTCACACCTCTCACTTGTATCTTTAGTATTAAACTAGTAGTAGAGTATGGCAAGAGCTACCAAGGAGAGCTTGTCTCCTAGGAAGAAAGGATCATCTTGGTATGAATCATAATCAGTCTTCTTCCATGAGCAAGTTCTTGTTATTTTTATATAATTGTGCTTATGAACTAGAGTATAGTTATGCCTATATCATGTTCATAGTATATGAACTAGTTCTTAGTTCTTGTGCTATGTTCTTGATATATTCATCCCTGTTCTTCATCGTTCATCTAACTTGTATGAATAGAAGTAGAATTAGGGATGAGATGATGGTTCACTGGGCCGTTCCGGTTGCTCTTAACCTAGCCTGTCAATCCGAAGGGTTGGGGCCCGCGGGGGTTAAGAGTTGTTTCCAAATACGTGAACATGGTGTTCAGGTATGCGGAGATCAGTGGATATGCGGGTATCCCACGGGCAGAGGGGTAGGTGGCAGGGTGGTGACAGCCCTGTCATCCTTCGTATTCCCCCACGTTCGGATATTCGGTAGGAGTCATGTAAAGTCTCTATTTGCTGCGAACCAGCTATGGGGATCTACCTATCATCTCAAACCTGATCCTATCTCTAGACATGCTAGTTAGATGACTTACTAACAGTTCTTAGCACAGTTATATACGAACCATGCCTGCTCAGTAGTTATATTCTTTTATTCTTTATTTTATCTTTTATCCTTGAGGATGACCCAGAAGTGTGTCTACTATCTCCAAATATCATATCTTACCCCGGTTTACTCTATGCCTACCATGCATTTTAATAAGTAATCATGTTATAACCATGCTAGATATAAATGCCTTCCTACGGGAATTATAAATACGACACCCATTTACGGGTTGAAATGCTACAATGATAGTTCTGTGCGCTTGTAGAGTTATTCATATACTGAGCTATCGATTGGCGTACCTAAGTACCTTTACTTAAGATTGTAATCCTTTTGCACTGACCCGGCGCCGGGCCACAGTTTTGCATATCGTAAGTAAGAATGGTTAGGAAGGCCAATCTGGCATTACTAATCAACTGCACTGCCTAGGCCCGCGCCGTAAAGAGCCTTGGGTTGTCATTCTGAAGTGATGGTGGTTAGGATATGCCAAGAACGTTTCTAGTGTTATCATTAGGGATGGACTCAAACTCTATCTTTAATGGTTTTGCTAAGAAACGCCAACAACTACATGCAGTGCTCATTGCTTATTATTCATTGCAAGTCCCTTCCCAGTGGTAAAAATATAAATAACGATACCTAGATTACTCCCGGTTAAAATGCTACATCGGTATTACCTGTACACTTGCGGATCTTTTATTATTTATTTCTATAAAAACATATAGATTTAATACCAGCACTTCTACATTATGTTGGGGATGACAACCTAGCTTAAGTGATGTAAAGTAATTTTCACGCCGTTGCTAGGGATAGGTTTAAAAGTCTATCTATAGTAATTGCATTAAGTAGTGTCAACACTCCTCTAGAATGAACATGAAATCCACAAGCGCACAGATAATACCGATATAGCATTTTAACTCGGAGTAATCTAGGTATCGTTATTTATATTTTTACCACTCAGAAGGGAATGCTAAGGATAATGAGCAATGAGCATCACTGAATGTAATAATGGAGAGTATAACCATGTCTTTATCTATCTTCTCATATAGGATAAGTGTCACAAGATAAATAATATATGAAAGACAAATAATAAGGATAAACACATAGCCACATAATAAATAATAAACATCTCAATAGATTACTCTAAGCTTATAACACTAGCATGAATTAGGACGAACTACAAGGATAAATCCTAAGCTATTCTAACTATAAGATCAAAGCATATCTACGCATAGTGATATTACAAAGGAAGATGAAGAACATAGCAATCACTTCCCTATAATAGTTGTGTTCTACCTGCCCTATACTTGGGAGGTGGACTATGAATGACACAATAGGACTGTCACTCATGCGATCTACCATATGGTCCGGAATATAGGGTGCAATTGTAGAAAAATATGATTATAGGTACCACGCCTACGCAATATTTACCACTCACCCATGAATTTAATGAGCAAGCTCTATACGATCCTACACTTGAATATCATTCTAATCTAATTTTGCCAAGCATATAATCAAAGTATATTAAAAATAATATAATGGAGAACATAATCAAGTAGAGCAAAGTCATATCCAATATGATAGAATAGACTAAAGTCATATTCATACAAATGAGGAACTAGATGAATAATACAATAACAAATACAAAAGTAGGAGAGAATTACCAAGAATCCTCTGGACAGAACCAGAAACTAAGCGATGCTTGCTTCCTGCTAGTTCTAATCCTATGTAGCTATGCTACTAATCTATAGAGATCTACTTGGGATGGTAGCTCTGGGGTTTTCTCTAAGTCTTGGACTGAATGATGAATGAATTAGGGTTTCTCTTAGGGCCAGGGGCCTTTCTTATATAGCCCACTAGGAAGCACCACAACCCTTGGATCAAACTGACCTTAATGAACGATTTTTATTCATCCTCAAAGGCGGTGGAGGCATGATCCACGAGGTGGCTCCTAATTGGCCACCTAGGTGGGGCGGCCACCTGCCCCTGTCACAGTGACAGGTGGGTCCCACCTCCCAGGGGATTGCTTCCCGAGTCTTCTAGATTATTCTTTTTATATACGTGGCTCTTTTCTCTCTATGTAAATACGACATATGGGCATCCTTTGGTCATTTCCTTATAAACCCTGTAGAAATAGACATTTGTCAAAACTCGTAGAATTCTGTTAGTGTAACCCCTATATCTAGATAGTAATTATGTTTTAGGTCCTTTCTCATGCTATGTTGATGGTTAAAAATAAAACTTATCTACCGTCAACAGCTGCCACTCCCCACCAACAAACCCTAACCCGATCTCTCGAGGGTGCACAACTAGTGACAGGAAGCACCTCCACTTCCTTCACCACCGACAGGAACTTCACCGTGTTACCATTCTGTATCTCGATCGTCGCTGCCCTGCGCAGGTCACCTCCGACCAAGAGATGTTAGGCTCAAACTCCAGCAACACTGCTCCACCCTCCTCCGATGGTTTGCACCTCACTACCTCCTCCCTTCCTCTGGATCTCTTAGATCTTGTCCTGGTCACTTGTTTATCTCGAAAGTAAAAGTTGTACCCTCTAGATCCACTCGTAGATGTTCCTAGGGTTCTAACAAGATACACAATGACAAGGTTTTATAGAGGCAACGACCGAGTCCGAGTGTCTGCCTAGCAAATTTCAAAAATCAGTGTTACCTCCGGTCTGTACATTTTACGGACGACCTTAGGTCATCCTTATGTGTTTGGCTTCATGCATTTAGTTAATCCTTTACTTGTAAGTACATTCTTTACTTAAATTTAATACAAAAGCCTTACTGTTGGGATCTCCCACACAGTCTTTTGCCGTAAAAAAAAGCCTACCACCAAAGTCCTCGTGTTGCCAACTTTTGTCCACGACAAATCACAGATTTTAGTCATTGTTACCGATTTCGTTGGTACTTCAATGCAGCGGCTCTAACTTTTCAAACGGCTGTAATTCGGAGCTATCACTAGTGGGAGAAACTGAACATGATGTAAGGCTTCTATGACAATGCGTTGAAAAAAGGGTCAAACCTATCGATTGAACTAGCTAGGTTCTCTTTGTACAAATGAAATAGGGTAGGACGTGATAGACACCTCCAAGGAGGAAGTGGTGCTCCCAGCCTGGGGCTTTCACACCCTAACCACAGTCGTGTTAGGTCAGTCTCAGTGAAAGTTTCATCTGAGTTTCATTCACATTAAATAGGCTGCCACATAGGCATTTTGGATGACATGGCAGCGTATTTAAGAAGAGAGAGAAGAAATGAGTTTTATCTAGATGAATCTCTCTTGGCACGATTACCAACTCTCTATGAGTCTTGAAATTAAATGCCTATGAAACCATGGAATGAAACTCTCCATTGAGAGTGGGTGTTTCATTCAAGTTTTATTTCATTTCACATGACATGGCAACATTGGAAACAACGTTATGAAACTCTCCACTGGCCAGTCTTTAATGGCATAGTTACCAAGACTATAACTAGGTAACCGAGCCACATGAGTTTCATGGGGATGAAACTTCTCTCTCATCTGATGAAACTCCTTCATTAAATGACCATGCCAAGTCAGCAATTTTGCTTATGTGGTATCCTATTTAATGTGCATGACACTGTCATGAAACATGCATTGAGACTGGTCTTAAGCATGCGAGAGGAGTTTCATCCCCATGAAACTTTTGTGGCTCGGTTAGCTAGTTTATAGTCTTGGTAACTGTACCATGAAACTATGCATTGAGACTGGCCTAAGATGACTGGAACCTCGTATCAAGCGTAGCTGTTTTCCCTCAAAAAAAGTGTAGCTGTGGCGACCTAAACATTGCAATTATACTAGCTGATTCTCAGTCGTAATCAATCAAGCCCGTGCCTTGAATTGAATAACTGCTCATCATATCATCCTAGTAGCCACAACCACGAGATCCGGAGGCAAAAGTCAACAGGCGTTACTGTCCGAGTCTCACGTAGCACTACAGCACACATGTAACAGAACAGTTGGCCATTACAAGAGGGCACCCAGAAATGATGGGCATGGCCCGACGGACAAACGACGGACCAATCGCGAACTCGATCGCCCTCATCTCACCGGTGACGGAGAGTCGTAGACGATGACATGACAGAGTAGGTTGTGCGACATTGCCGGCCGGGCAAGCCACGCTCTATCACCGCCGCCACATATGAATATCAGGGAGTCAGATCTTGTTTAGTTTCCACCAAAAACTTTTAACCTTATCGCATCGAATATTTTGACACATGCATAGAGTATTAAATATAAATATAAAATAACTAATTATATGGTTTTTAAGCATAACTAGCAAAACATGTCCGTGCGTTGCAACGGGAAGCACGTGTTGCATGGTTAAATTATAAGTGATTTTTTGCTCAGAGATTTAACGACAACATCATATATTTTAGTTAGTTGTATTGTTACCCTTTGTTTACAAATTAAAGCTATGTTTTGTTTTATAAATGACCATGATATGCATCAAGAATATAAGTTAATATTAGCAATAATATAACAATATCGTGTTAGTTCTGTATCCAATTGAAATACAGTCTTCATAGATTTCTTCTTTTTATTTGTCATACTATTCATGTGTTAGTAGAGTTAGATATCAAATTTCATGATTTTCTTATGAGGACCTATAAAAATATAATTCAAATACTTGATTAAAGTCGGCAAGTAGTTAGTTGTCATCATAACAAGTATTAGTTTATCAGTTGTTGGTTATAGCGGAGACCTCTTTCGATTTTCACTTGACATATATGTACAATTTAACTTGGAGATGTAATTATTTAGATTGGATGACAAACTACTCAAGTTTTTTTAGTACACGGTTTGATTAGTTGATTCATTGTTTGATCCACTTAGTGGTGAGAACTATTTATTAGGCAATATATTGAGAATGATCATGGGTTTAAAAAACATAGTATTGTATTTATTATTTATTTTTGATGTATATATATGAAAAAAAAAGGAGAGATAATCTTATAGTAACGCTTTTGATACTTACCCCTAGTTTATTCTCTTCCTCCATTCCAACAATAGTTGAAGATTCAGTGACAATGGGTATGCAAGGCGAAAATAGTTGAGCTCGTCGGGAACCACGCCAAGGATCCAAATATAATCTCTCGGGGCAGAGTTTAGCATTTTACTGAAGAGCAGAAAGAAAAGGCAAATGATGGATGCGTAAGGGCTGTAGTAGAGTTGTAATATGATTCAATGAAAAATTTCTTGCAAGCAAGAGATACGCTTGAGATATGTATTTTTCATTGTTTTTGAACGTAACAGTGATCAAGTGATACATGGGTTCTAAATTTAAATGAATTATACAGATTTGTAACGTATGCTTGTATCGCAGGTAGGCGGGGACCCAGCCTTGATTGCCTGGGCGCGGTGTGGCGACGTGGAGGGGCATCGTGACGCGGCACGGAGAGATCACCTGCCTGCAAGTCTAAATGGGCCGTTCCATTTCGTGGGTTTCCACCCGTCCGTCCGCCCGTCCGCAGAGAGATCACCAAGTGGGCCATTTGCTTCAGCTACCGCCGCTGGCTGCAACGCTCCGTGTTTTTTTATCTAGGACGATATATATTTGTCTCGCAAAAAAAGAATATAGACATATTTGTAGGAAGGCCAGACGAAAAACCCACCAGACCAAAAAAGAGGCTGAAATTTTGCCTCTTTATTATTAGGTATAGTTTAGTCTATGATTGATCACTAATTGTTATAGTTATAAATGTGTTATTATCTAAAAACTTTTCGTTTCACAAACTAAACAAACTCTTCAGATGCTTGAACTAAATGGTCGGAGTACATTTTGTTTCCACAAACTTTTCTTTCCACGATTATTGCATTTTGTGCACCGGAGTGGCCTGGCTTAGCAAACAGCTATATATACATACTCCCTCCAAACCTATAAAGGAAGTTTAGAACAATGACATGGTCTCCGACGTCCAATTTTGATTTCTTATTTTTATAAAAGTATTTATCAAAAAGTAGTATATGTACACTTTTATGAAAGTATTTTTTAAGACAAATTTATTCATATGGTTTTCACATTTCCAAATTCAACAACTTAAATATTATTCATGATTTATATTTCTAATATTTGATCCAAATCTTTTTTAAAAAG
The DNA here is from genome assembly GCF_000003195.3 of Sorghum bicolor. Taxonomy (NCBI): domain Eukaryota; kingdom Viridiplantae; phylum Streptophyta; class Magnoliopsida; order Poales; family Poaceae; genus Sorghum; species Sorghum bicolor. The sequence continues at coordinate 53,441,141 of NC_012874.2, forward strand.
ACTTTCTTTGTGTGGATATAGATGGAATACAATACTTGCATGCGTGGAGCCTGGCTGATTATATTGGGCGTCATGGGGTAGCAAGTACATAGTGTGGCAAACCGGCTGAAATACAATACTTGCATGTGACACCTTATTTAATATGCATGACCATATTTAATGTGCATGACACTCCCATAAAACATGCATATGAGGTAGCTTATGTATTTGGGACGGAAGGAGTATTTATATCTTGTGGTCCCAAACCGGCTGTGCCGTACGTATGTCCCTTTTGTGGACTGGAGTGGCCGAGAAAGGACCTAAAACATGTAATAATATGAATATGATGAGCAGTTATTCAATTCAGTCGACGGCGACACGCATGTTCATTGGATTTCATTGTCTACCGTCCGTGACTTGGTGTGTACGCAGGCACGTCGTCAGCCGGCGCCGCAGGCTGCTGTGTCTGTAGAACGTCGGTAGTTAGTTAGGTCAAACCAACACCTTATTTTTTTGTCAATCTCCATCGTTTCAACAGTACACTGTACACGCAACCGAACTTTTTCACCAGTTGAATCTGATGAATGCCCGTTGATTATTCACAAAAAAAAAAAGAAAATTGTGAATGCCCCGTGCAGCCACGCGAAGCCAATAGATTTTTTATATGTAATCCGTCTTGGTTCAAAGTTACAAAACATGAACATGAGAGCCATGCCGTATTCCTGCTATAGAAATATCAAATCTATCTCTTAATAAGATTTGCAGAGACGATTGGTGTTTTCATCCGTCTGTTGTCCTCAATTTCTAGAGGCAGCTACAAAATGCACTCACCATTAGAATTTGATTAAGGTGCTATGTACTTGCTAAAATATTAATGCAAAACATATTTATATAAGGTACCTCGAAAAAGGCAAAAAAAAAAAATTTGAACACACGTGAAATGTAAGACTCCAATACCCATACAAGCCAAATTATCAAGCTCAAGGACTGCAACGCCAATACAAGCCAAAAAGGACTTTGACGCCCATACGATCCAAAATATTGATGCAAAACGTATTTATATGAGCCAAAAATATTAGGCCTTGTTTAGTTCACCCTAAAAACTCAAAATTTTTCAAGATTCTCCGTCACATCGAATTTTACGACGCATGCATGAAGCATTAAATATAGTTAAAAACAAAAACTAATTACACAGTTTGTCTGTAAACTACGAGATGATTCTTTTGAGCCTAATTAGTCTATAATTGAACAATATTTGTCACAAACAAACGAAAATGCTACAGTGCCTCGAATCAAAAAAATTTGCAAACTAAATAAGGCCTTAATGTGAAAAACATACTTGAATTCAATATAAAAAATATTAGTGTGTAACATGTTTTGACTCAATAGTTGCTTCGAAGGACTATATGTGTGCCCCTATCATTGAGTCAGAACCCATCTATAAAGCTATTTTATTTCTATATTTAAAGAAACATCTATAATATATATGAACTGACATTTCGAGAACTCAGTTAATATTCTCATTGTATTTGAAGTATTTTGAGAAAACACGTGCGTGTGGCATATTTGCTAGTCAATAGAAACAAGAGAGTTGTTGGCCTAGTTTACGATTAATCAGAACTGAAAACCATACAACTACTACTTAAGAGTAAGTCCAATAACAAAGTCAAGTGTAACTATTAACCAAGTTGTAAGTGCTAAGCTGTACAGTATTGATCTCTTATTATTTTTTATTGATGTCCTCACCTTCTATTTCCTAATACTCTTCACATTCACATAACGTATGGACTCAACACTACATATGCTTTCATGCCTAACTTCGTGTTTGCATGAGAACCAAGCTCTCCTCTAATCTTTTCTATCCTCCACATCAACATTTGCTTAGTTATATGTCAATTATTGTACTTGCTCTAAGAAACTACACTTTATACAACTATATGAAACAAACAATGGATCTCCTTTGGGAAATTAAAAATTTACTATAAGCTTAGAAACACGTTGATGCATTCATGCTGCACATTTATTTATGTGATGTGTGGTTTTGGAAGAAAATTGAATTCAAATTCAAATAAAAAATGAGCTTTGAAAATTTGTTTGAAAACGAAAAGGCAATCCTATTCCCTCCTTTTATGGCATGCCTGGCCCAACTTCTCCCGGCCCATGCGCCCTTCCCCTTCTCTCATTGCTAGGCCGGCTCAGTCCGCAGGCAAGGGCCACCACCAGCCCGCTTCTCTTTTTTCCCTTCTCTCTCTGACGCATGGGGCCCGCTCATCAGCACCATCTTCTTCCCCAACCGTCTCCTCCTCTATCGCGCAGGAGGCAGCACCGCTGTGGGGGTATAAACCCCTATACCCTTACGGCTAGACTTGGGCCAGGAGACTTGGCCCATCACGAGACAGATCCGAGGCTTGATCCAACTGCTCGGAGTCTCGCGCAAGGAAACAAGACGTGGAGATCAAGTCAGATTCTGGTCGGTTAGAATAGGGATTGATATCGTACTATCTATGGCAATTGTAACCGACTAGGATTAGCTTCCAGATCCGTAACCCTGCCCTCTGGACTATATAAGGAGAGGCAAGGGACCCCCCATAGGACATCTTATATCAACTCAACACAATCCACAGCAATACAATCAGACGCAGGACGTAGGTATTACGCCCACACGGCGGCCGAACCTGGATAAAAACCTTGTCCGTGTCTTGCGTCACCATCAAGTCCGTAGCTTGCACACCATCTACCGATAAACTACTACCGTGGGTATACCCCAAGGTAGACTGCCGACTAGCTTTCGTCGACAATGGCGCGCCAGGTAGGGGGTGTGCGTACAACTCGTCCGACGAACAAGATGGTCATCATTCCAGCTTCCGCGGCCGTGGCTGAAGGCCTCACGTTCACCGTCGGCCAGGTCACTTGGACGACTCACGGTGACGGCCTTACGATGAAGGGTCGAGATGGCGGACTAGAGGGGGGGTGAATAGTCCTTTCTAAAACTTTAACACGCCGGCTAACCGAAACAATTGCGGAATTAAAACTATCGATCTAGCTAAGACTACACCCCTCTATCTAAGTTCTCCAGCACCTTGTAAAAGATCCTAAACAAGCAAACAAGGTGTTACCTTAGCAAGAGCTCGCCTAACCAATTCTAGGAGCAAGGTCACACAAACCTATGCCACTAGTACTTTGCAAACCGGGGAGCTCCTACACAACTAGTAAGCAAAAGCACAAACATCCTAAGCTCACTAGCAATGCTCAATAACAAGGCAACCAATGCCAAATTAGAGAGCGCAAAAAACTTAGCTACACAAACTAAGCAATGTGACTAACAAGGTTACACAAACCAAATTAGTCACGCAAGGGGAACTACTTCTAGCTATACAAGAAAGAAGGTAACTAGCAAGCTACACAAGCTAACTAATTACAAAAGCAACTACACAAGCACAAGTATATAAAGAATGTAAATACAAGCTCGTGTATAGTGAATGCAAACCACCGAGAAGAGTAGACAATGTTGACATGGTGATTTTTACCGAGGTTCACTTGGTTGCCACCAAGCTACGTCCTCGTTGTGGCGATACACCCACTTGATGGATCACGAGCTAATTGGCATTCCAAAGCCAAACCCTCAGCGGGTGCCGCACATCCACTCTCAAGATGGGGATCCTCCAAGCCACGAGCAATCCACTAGAGTTGCTCTTCGCGATCCCCGTGGGGTGAGCACCGTACCCCTCACAATCTCTTCTCCGGAGCACAGCACAATCTCCTTGCGTGCTTCGACGGAGTCACAAGCCACCAAGCCGTCTAGGAGGTGGCAACCTCCAAGAGTAACAAGCACCACCGGCTTGCAACACGAACACCTAGTGCCACTCGATGCAAATCTCTTAATGCAACGCACTAGAATCGCTCACTCACACAATCGAATGATCACTATCAAGTATATGTGAGTTAGAGGCTTCACTAGCACTCCCCAAGCATGGACACTAAGTCCTAAGAGTGCTCCGCACCGGCCAAGGCCGGCCACCACTTCTGTTTATAGCCCCAAGGGCTAAACTAGTCGTTGCCCCTTCACTGGGCAAAACACGAGGGCACCGGATGCTCACAGGGAGCCACCGGACGCTCAACTCCCAGCATCCGGTGCTCAGGCATCAGCCACGTGTCACTAGCCGTTTGAACTCGACCGTTGCCGCCAACGGCTACTACGCGCTCGCGCATGACACAGCACCACCGGACGCTCAACTAGTCCACACCGGACGCGTCCGGTGCACACCGGACTCGTGCGCAGAGAGCTCCGCAGACCTGCAGGGTCACCGGACGCTAAGCACCGGTAGCGTCCGGTGCTCACCGGACCCATGCGCAGAGAGGGTCACAAAACGTCCTCACACCAGACGCACCCCACCGGACGCACTCAGAGAGCATCCGGTGCTCAACCCTAGCAGGGTCAAGCACACCAGACTCTGAAGCCAGCGTCCGGTGCCTCCGCACTTAGCGTTCGGTGAGTGTTTCTCAGAGAGAAAGCACTCCCGTGACTTCTCCAAATTTCCCACCGGCGCAATAGAAAATATACACTTAATTTTCTTAAAAGCGCCAAATTGTAAATGTGCCAACACCCTTCTCAACCCTAGGAACTCCACCTCTTTTGTAAATGTGCCAACACCACCAAGTGTACACCACCATGTGTATGTGTGTTAGCAATTTCACAAACATTTTCCCAAAGGAGTTAGCCTCTCAACTTGCCACGCCACTCGATCCTAACACGTATGCAAAGTTAGATCGCTCAAGTGGCACTAGATGACCGATATGCAAACAAGTTTGCCCCTCTTGATAGTACGGCCATCTATCCTAAATCCGCTCATAAACTTCTCTACACACCTATGACCGGTGAAATGGAAATGCCCTAGGTTATACCTTTGCCTTGCGCATTCCATTCTATCTCCTCCAATGTTGATGCAATACATGTACCAACCAATCACCAAATGATATGATCCACTTCATATCATCACATGACCGTATTGGTTCATCCATCTTGACCTGACTTGCTCTTCACCGTTGCCTCGGTCCATCGGCGCCAAGTCTTGCTCAAGCTTCACCGTCACACGCGGTCCCTCGCTTCAAAGCCTCCGACTTGCCCTTCACTCTTGCAACCGGTCCATCAAGCTGAGCCTCATCTTGATCTTCTCCACCTTAGTCACATGTCTCCATGTCATGTCTCATGTGCAATGAGCTCCTCCATCATCACATCATCACCTGTGGACTAATCTTCTGTGTATCTCACATAAACACCATTAGTCCACCTAAGTTGTCACTCAATTACCAAAACTAAACAAGGACCTTTCATACGACCACGACTTTGGAAGAGACCCAGATCCAATCTGGGGCGGCAAAGGTGTCGGCTTCCATCATGCCAACTCCGAGAACTCGACCTCCGCTTCCTCGCTACAAGGCAAAGCAAGTCGACAACTCGGACCTTCTTCAAGCCCTCGATCGCGCCGACCTCAAACTTCTCGAAACCTCCAACCTGGTGGATTTGATCTCGTGCAAATCTGATCAGGCGGCGTCAACAAGTTTCTTCGACTCTCGTCGGTCAACTCGTGTCACCACGCACGAACAACTAGAGACGTCCCTGACAATAACGTCGACCCCCATGGGACGAACTGTCAAGCTCAAGACAGCTTCCCCAGACCAAAATTGTCCTTATAGTCTGAACAACGCGGCCGACCACTATTCGCGGCATACCCGATCTCTATTCAGCAAGGTGGGCTTGTCGCCGGGCCAGAGCAGCCGAGTAGTTCATCATCATGTCAACATGGTATCCATCCGAGTCCTGCCAGACGATAAGGCTACCAGTACGAACTCCAGCACAGGGTCCGTCCCTACCGAGGTTTTACACTACGAGGACGAAGACTATGACCTGGATCTACCACCATACCCTCCGGGTTTTTCTCGTTTTCTAGTCTTTCCACCTCGGTGAGGAGATCTGATCTTTAACGTCAGCAACGACGAACCAGTTGTCGATGGCGAAACCGACGAACAAAAGCAACTCCGCAAGCAGCGCAACGCCGATTGTGCTTAGCAGCGAGTGGACGAGGAACGACAACTTGCGCCACAAAACCTCAGCGATGCTTTCGACATGGTCGGCAACCAGCCAGTCTACAAGACGCCAAGCGCTAACGTGGCTGTTGCCATGGCAAACCTGGACTGGCTCCCCGATACCCCAGAGTACCAGGGCATCCGATCCAGTATACGAGCACATCTGATCGCCGCAATGGGGCAGACAGCCACTTTGCTCAAAAGGGTCCAAGACGTCTCCTACGCAGAGGTTTCCTCCGACCAGACTCATCGCAGCCGGACTTCATCACGACCCAGCGGGCGCCATCACAGCCGCTCCCCCAACGGTCGTAGGAAGGACGCGGGACGCGACAACCGTGGTCAGGACACCGACGGTTACCGCAAGCAGAGGCGCGGGCGTGGTCAGGAAGTCAACCAGGACAGGGATCTATGATACAACATCCCTCGTAAGGACGCCCACGACCGCATCAACAGGCGCGCTACAGAAAGAGCGGTACACGAAAACCTACGACGCATTGAGTACGATGCAGTACATGGCCCCCCGGCCTAAGACAGTTCTCTTCACACCTTTGCCAAGTCATATGGCCCCGCAACTTTAAGCTCGAGAAGCTTAAAAAAATATGACGGCAAGGAAAACCCTGAAAATTGGATCACTCTTTACGAGATCGCAGTCCGGTCAGCAGCAGGTGACGAGCACGTCATGGCAAATTTCTTCCCAGTTGTCCTTGACCAGGCTGGCCATCAATGGCTCGTCGGCCTACCCGAGGACTCCTTCGATTCTTGGGAGGAACTACGCTAGGCGTTCATTGATAATTTCATTGCTACCTACGAGCAGCCTGGAAACAAATATAATCTCGAGAGGATTAGGGACAGGAAGAACGAGCCCTTACGCGATTACATCCGACGCTTCTCGGATATGCGCCTCAAAATTCTGAAGATTTCTCACGACGAGGCTATATCGGCCTTCATCTAGGGCCTACGCTTCCATGAAGCATTGAGAAACAAGCTACTGCGCAAAAGACCGACCACGGTCGCCGAGCTCCTCGCCACAGCCAAAAACTACGCTAATGCTGACGACGCAGAAAAACTCATCCGAGAAGATGCGAGAGGCGCCGACCAGCCTCCCCGACGAGACGACAGTCGTGGACGCTTTGACAACCGGAACCCTCGCCGCGGTGACAACCACGACCACCGAGAAGTTTGGGACAGGCGACGCGATAACCGCGACGATTTTAGAGGCAAGCGAGCTTGTGACAACGACCACGAGGTGAACACAGTCAAGCGCCCCAATGGACGGCGAGACTACCAGGAAGACTACAACAAGACACTAAAAGGACCGTGCCAACTTCATCACAAGTCCAACCATACGATGGAAGAATGTCGCGTTCTTAAAAGCATCTACACTCAGCGGGCCGCTCAGGGAGACCCTGTTAAGAAAAACGGGAAACAGGATAGACATGAAGACGAAGACGACGACCAGGATAGGGACCCATGGCACCAATATGTCAGTCCCACTGATGTGGTGCACTCCATCTTTGGAGGCAAAGTTTCCATCGAATGTAAATGGGAAAGAAAGCTCCTGAAGAGAGCTTGCCTCAATGTGGACAGCACAGATGGCCTGATCGCCGACCTAAAATTTCCTCCTTGGCCGCACAGAGAGATCTCCATCAATAGGCAAGACCAGTAGGCCGCCATCCCAGAACCAGGGCATTTTCCTCTGATCCTGGACCCTTGCATCAACAGCGTCAGGTTCGAGCATGTACTTGTCGATGGAGGCAGCTCCATTGATATCCTTTTCCGCAATAGCTTGCCTGCCCTCAAGCTAACCCCGGCGTAACTAAAACCGTATGATGCTCAGTTTTGGGGCGTCCTGCCAGGTCAAAGTTCAGTACCCCTTGGGCAGATAACGCTACCCGTCCAATTTGGAACCCCATATCACTTCCGAACAGAGTTCGTCAACTTTGTGGTCGCCGACTTCGACGGCACCTATCATGCAATCCTAGGCCACCCATCGCTGACCAAGTTCATGGCAGTTCCGCACTACTCATACCTAGTCCTCAAGATGCCAACAGAGAAGGGCGTCTTAACCGTCAGGGGCAACGTCTACACCGCATACACTTGTGAGGAGGAAAGCTTCAAGATCACTAAGGCAATCGATCTCTCGATTCGCATGGCAAAAACTGCAGCTCACGCCACACAAATTCCCCCCGATCAGCTTCAAATACCCGAGCAGGAGACCCCCAGGAAAAGCTCTAAATCCAAAGAACTCAAGGAAGTGCAGCTGGTCGACAGCAGCCCCGACAAGACGGCCCTCATTGGGGCCGACCTGGACCCCAAATAGGAAGACGCGCTCGTCAGGTTTCTAAGGGACAACGTAAGCGTTTTCGCATGGAAACCCGCAGACATGCCTGGCGTCCCACGAAACCTGATCGAGCACTCCTTAAACATCTCGAAGACCGCAATACCTATCAAGCAGAAACTATGACGGTTCGCTCGTGACAAAAAAGAGGCTATTAGGATAGAAATAACACGACCACTAGCAGCTGGATTTATTAAAGAAGTGTATCATCCTGATTGGCTTGCCAATCCAGTCATTGTAAGAAAAAAGAATAATGAATGGAGAATGTGTGTTGATTACACTGATCTCAACAAACACTATCCTAAAGATCCTTTCGGTCTCCCTCGCATCGACGAGATGGTCGACTCAACGGCCGGATGCGAACTCCTTTCTTTCCTCGACTGTTACTCTGGTTATCACCAGATCTCGCCAAAAGAAGACGACCAGATCAAAACTTCTTTCATTACTCCTTTTGGCGCATATTGTTACACCACCATGTCCTTTGGACTAAAAAACGCTGGTCTTTGGATCTCCAAGAGTCAAACATTTCGACCAGTCTTCAGCCGACTTCGCCAGAGAGCTCGAAATCAACTGCACAGAAGAAAAGCGCCTAACTTTGTGCCTTCGAACAGCGAAGTATCTTGAGGCTATCAGGTGGTACCACAACAGGAATGTCAAAGACCACTCCTTCGTGGTCGGTGATCTGGTACTCAAATGGAAAACAAGCCAGGAAGGAATGCACAAGTTGTCTACACCTTGGGAAGGGCCCTTTGTGGTCGCCGAAGTTACACGCCCTACATCTTACAGACTGGCGTACCCAGATGGAACACGCTTGCCCAACTCCTGGCACATAGACAAACTGCGCCATTTCTATCCATAAGTTCCAGTATATTTCATTTGTAAATCTTTTGTGACGAGTAATAATAAAATTTGTCTTTCTTGCTATATACTTTTTTCATACGCTCCCACTCCTTTCCCCCACATTTCCCCTTCCCTTGGCCTCATTTGAGGAGCACCCGAGCTAGAGCCGCCATCCCTCTCTCCATTTCGCTACCTCCTTGCCTTTGCCCTCACTTGGGAGCATGTAGGAACTGCCACAAGAGCCGTCGTGATCTGCTACACGTCAACCCTATGATTTGAGCAGCCTCCGCCTCCATTTTTCGCTGTGGTGAGATCGCCTCCCTCTCCTCTCCCTCCCCGTCCATTTCGTGGTTGTTTTCGTGGCCTCTAGCACCGTCCCCGCGAGCTCCGACGGGCGACCATAGCTTCGCCAGGAACCGCAGCAAAGACTGCCTCCTCCGACCGTGTTTTACCCCTAGGTGAACTCGTCGTGACCTCCTCTCTCTCCCGGTACTCGCGGAGTGGAAAACCACGGCCCGGAGCCCCCGAACCGCCTGCTCCAGCGAGCTCCGCGCTGTCGGCAATGGCCGTCACCGCCCTCTCCCTCAACTTCGGCGACCGGTGCCCCGTCCTCTTTCCCCTAGATCAATTCTCAGCCATCGGATCGTAGATCAATGATCCAGATTAGAACGTAACCCTCCGCAGCATATTTTGCTAAAGAGCTCCTATTATTCTATGTATTCCAACCCACAGTCTAAAGCGTGTTTGTAGAATATGTTTCCTATTTTCAAAAACGTAAACCAGCTCTATTGATTTAAAAAATACATTTTCAATAATTACAGTTTTGCCACTGAGTTTGTTTTAGCTATAAAAACTTTGTTTTAACTCTGATTTGACCCATTCAAATTGTGTTAGATTTGTAATCACGAGCTCTACTTGTTAGTCTCACTGTTTTACCAGTTTGAAACTTTTTAATTTCATGACCCTATTTAATTAATTAATTTTCTAAAGAAAATCTTAGAAAATTCATATATTCTCCGTTTTAGCTCCGATTCAATCCGTTCAAGTTGCGTTAGTTTTATAATTTTATGAGCTTCGCGTTGGTACCACTATTGTCTAGGTTCACCACTGTTAGATTTCCTAGATAAATACGAGTCCTTAGATTGCTTTTGATGTCCCGTTTAAGGCGTAGATTTTGGGTCGTAACTCCGTGTTTCGTGAATTTCTCGTTCACGTGATCGTAGCAGTGTATGGATGATTTTGGAAAACTTTTATATAAATTTATTTACTGTTGGTGTACTGTTCTAATTGTAACTTTGTTTGCTTTGTGTATATGTGGCCTCAATTGCTTGTGTGTTGATGATTTGTGACCGAGTTTAGTCGGTGAGCATTACTTCAGTGATGAAGATCAAAGCCTTGGAAACAAGTAAGACCAGCAGGATCACTAGGAGCAATTGGATCGAGGCAAGTATAGCATTTGGGTTTTAATTCTGTGACCATGATCTTATGACTAGATTAATGTAAAGCAACAAACGATAATAATGACTTTTTAGAAACTTGATGATTTATGTGTAAGTGATAAACGAGATTAAAGTGCAACCATGAGGGCTATAATGGCTCTGGATTTAGTTAAGTATGAGTAACTTTTCTAGCTCGTTAGTGGTTACCCACGTGGCGCAAATAGGGGATAGCAGACCGTGGAGCGTGGTAGAATCAAAACCTTTAAAAGACTTCATAGTGATCCCTGCCGACCTCCCTATGTCGACGAAAGCTAGTCGGCAGTCTACCTTGGGGTATACCCACGGTAGTAGTTTATCGGCAAACAGGTGCGCAAGCTATGAACTCGATGGTGACGCAAGACACAAACAAGGGTTTTTTCTAGGTTCGGCTGCCGTGTGGGCGTAATACCTACGTCATGCGTCTGATTGTTTTGATCTGGGATGATTCGAATTGTGTTGACCTGTTCTCTAGGGGACCCCCGCCCCTCCTTATATATACTGTAAAGGAACAGAGTTACAAGCAAAGTATCCTATTTGATACAATATCTTGTAGCATTGCGGTGCACGCCGACCAGCGTCATGCGCCGCACGTCTTCATCTTGTGGGCCGAGCCACCTCTGATGGTGCGGCCCATGTCGACCCATAAGAGTATAGGGTTTTATACCCCCACAGCTAGTCCCCGAGCTCTATGTATTATGATGTAACACGCTGTCTTGAGTTTCTTCGATGAGTGAGGCTTGACGTCTCCGACCACTACAAAAAATGCTCGAACAGTTGACAACTAATCAATGTCGAAACCGAAGAAGCAGGTTGTTTGAATAATGCATGGTGCTCTTGAGAAAAAAGATTTCTTTTCCGATGAAGTGTGCCCACTTTACTTTTCTGAAATGTATAGACCATAAAAAAGCAAGCATATTCACCGTAAGGTGAAGTGTGCCCACTTAGTCCCTGAGTCTGGTAGTAGGTGACGTAGGCACGTGGTGCCAGGGTCTAAAAAAGAAAAATCCACATAGAATTTCTAACACTAAAATTCATCACCAGATGCATCATACCGATGTAGTCCCCGAGCTTGCTGGAAGGCGAAGTATGAGCCTTGTAGCAAGGTCTAAAAATTAAAATCGCCCCGAAATTGTATATGAGTCTGATTCATATGTAACCGAGAAGAGCAGTCCCCAAGCTGTAGTCAGAGAACAATCAAAGCAAACCCAGAGTACAAGTAGGGAGCGATTGACGAGTCCCCGAGCACGGCTTATAGACTGATCGTCGAGTCCACTAGTGTGGTTGGGAACGTACACCTGCTCGGTGGTCGGCATAGTCCCCGAGCATGGCGTGGACAAGTCCCCGAGCATGGTTGAGAACGTAACATGCTCGGTGGACGGCACAGTCTTTGAGCATAGCGTAGAGACTAGTCGACAAGTCCCCGAGCATGGTTGGGAACGTAAATATGCTCGATGGTCAGAGCAGTCCCTGACCACAGCGTAGGGAATGGTTGACGAGTCCTAAGCACGGTTGGGAATGTAAACATGCTTGGTGGTCAGTGTTGACGTTCCTTAAGTATCAAATTTAATTATCAAATAAATAAAGAAAAGGATCCAAATTAAATCAACATCTAGACTTAGGGTTTTATCTGACAGAATTCCACGAGTTTTGGTGTTTGTCTATTTCTGCAGTGGGGTTATCAGGAAATATGAATGAAAGGCCCACACGTCGGGATTACATAAAGATATTAACGTGCCGCGCAATTATCTTACATCTAGAAGACTCCAGAAGCCATGAGACCGAAGCGGAGGCGAAACGGGGCCTGACCCTGGGCGCCCGCCCAGGAGATCAGGGCGCCCGCCCACCTCCTGAGTCCAATCAGGACTCTGCTTTGCGGGAGATTTCCACCGACCTAAAGGATGAATCTAAACCATACAATCTATGTCGGTTTGATCCAACGGCCCATAGTCACTTGAAGGGACTATAAAACCAGACCCCCTGGCCCCTGGAGGAGAGAGCCTCTCAACCCTAATTCATTGTTCCTCAAGGGAGAAGAAGCCTCTGATCAAGATTAGAGCCACCACATCAATTAGATATCTAGATTAGCATAGCTACATAGGATTAGAACTAGAAGGAGTCAATCTTCGATTGGTTTCCGGATCTGTCAGGAGGATTCTTGGTAATTCTCTAATTGTGCTTCTAATTGCTTTCTAATTATCTTTGTTCTTCAATATTATGAATATGACTTTGTTCTACTTCAATATATTGCTTATGACTTTGCTCTACTTGCTTATATTCAAGATTATATTGTTCTTAGTTTATCATAGTTATGTACTTGGCTTAGTTAGATTCGGTCTATATACATGCTTAGGATCGTATAGCGTTTATCCATCGGATCCATGGGTAAATGATAGATATTGTGTAGGCGTGGTGCTTATACTGTATTTATCTGCGATTGTACCCAATATGCCAGATCGTGGGGTGGTTCGTGATAGTGACAGCTTCATTGATTCTTATATAGTCCCCCTCTCATGTATTGGGCTGGCAGAGCAACATTATTATATTGGAGTGATTGCTATGTTTCTCATTTACCTTGCTAATATCACTATGCATGGGCGTAGTCTTGTCTCACAATGATTGCTAAGTATGCTTGCACTAACTATGATAATGCTAGACTATATAGTTGAGAATAACTTAGGGAATATTCTTGTAGTTCGTTCTAATACCATGCTAATGACTTTCTAGAGTATCTAATTGAGGTGCTTATCATATTTATTATGTGGCTAGCTCAGATTAGTTATCCTTGTCACTATTATTATTTCATATATCTTTTATGTGACACTTATCCCTGTATGAAGAGTTAGATATAATGTTCTCAATTATACATGCAATGATAGATACTCAATCTCATATTCTATTCTGTAATCAATAGTGATAATTGCTAATCCCTTCCTAGTGGTAAAAATATAAATAACGATATCTGGAATACTTCCCGATTAAAATGCTGCATCGGTATTAATCTGTGCGCTTGCAGATCCCATTCATTATTTATTTAGAAGAGCAATTGCATATTTCAATACCGCGTCTCTTATATCATGCTGGAGATGACAACTTGGCTTAAGTGGTGTAAGGGATAGGTTTGGCATTTTTGGCACCGTTACTAGATTTAGAGAACTTAGTCTACTTTTGGTAATGATGTTAAGAATACCCAACAAGCATTTTTGGCGCCGTTGCCGGGGAAGGTTGATTACTAATCAGGAATGGAATAAAAGATTTTGAGTTATCATTCGCATCACTAATATGATTGAGCTTATCTATTCTCTCATACAGTTTTACCCTGATATTTTTCTATTTTATCTTATGCAGGGGAATGTATGAATAGAAGACATCTTCCAGGAAATTTTGTTGACAATCCCGAAGCATTATTCAAGAAGACGAGAGCCAAGCTCAAGAAGAGATCATCAACACTTCAGCAAGAAGCTTCGTCCAATCAAGAAGATCACCGGAACTTGTCTTCAGAGTTCGAGGCCATGGCGAACAAATCAATCCGCGAATTCTCAGCTCCCACTACAGACAACATCCGCACTGGACCTGCTGCAGAGATCGATGGCAACTTTGAGCTCTAGCCTGGACTTATCAACATGGTGCAATCCAACCAGTTCTGTGGGAAGGCACACGAAGATGCTAGTGCTCATTTACAACACTTCCTGGAGATTTGCAACACATTCACCATATCAGGAGTTTCCAAAGATGCTATACTACTTCGCCTCTTCCCATTCTCACTGTTTGTCGACGAAAGCTAGTCGGCAGTCTACCTTGGGGTATACCCTCGGTAGTAGTTTATCGGTAGACGGTGCGCAAACTATGAACTCGATGGTGACGCAAGACACGGACAAGCTTTTTATCCAGGTTCGGCCGCCGAGTTGGCGTAATACCTACGTCCTGCGTCTGGTTGTATTGATTTGTGTTGAGAGAATATGATGTCCTAGGGGGGTCCCTCGCCCCTCCTTATATAGTCTGGAGGGCGGGGTTACAGATCTGTAAACTAATCCTAGTCGGTTAGAATTGCCATGGATAATTCGATGTCAATTCCTATTCTAACCGACTAGAATCCTGCTTGATCTCCACATCTTGTTTCCTTGCGCGAAACTCCAGGTTGTCGGATCAAGCCTTGAACTCGTCTCGTAATGGACCAAGCCTCCTGGCCGAAATCTAGCCGTAAGGGTATAGGGGTTTATACCCCCACAGCTAGTCCCCGAGCACCATGTATTGTGATGTAACACGCCGTCTTGAGCTTCTTCGATCAGTGTGGCTTGACGACTTCAATAAGCAGGAAAGTCGTCCGAATAGTTGCAACGGTATTTTGACCAACTCAAAAGACAGTTGATCAACATTGACATCGAAGAAGCAGGTTGTTCGAAGAATGCATGGTGCTCTTAAAAAAAATTTCTTTCCTGATGAAGTGTGCCCACTTTACCTTTTTGAAAGGTATAAACATCAAAAAAGCAAGCAAATTCACCGCTAGGTGAAGTGTGCCCACTTAGTCCCCGAGCCTGGTAGTAGGTGACGTAGGCACGTGGTGCCAGGGTCAAAAGAAAATTCCCCAAAGTAGTTTTGAGACTGAGATGCATCGCTAGATGCATCGTACCGATGTAGTCCCCGAGCTTGCTGGAAGGCGAAGTATGAGCCTTGTAGCAAGGTCAAAAGTGAATTTACCAGTCCCCGAGCATGTCATGCTCGTCTGCAAATGAAAAGACCAATCGACCAGTCCCCAAGCACTAAGTGTGCTCCTTGGAATTATATGTTGCTATACCGTACGACCAGTCCCCGAGCGTCGAGTGCTCGGTGGTCGGTGCATGCTTTAAAGCTTTGAGCTGATAGACTGGGCGACCAGTCCCCAAGCGTCGAGTGCTCGGTGGTCGGTGCAGTCCTTGAAGTTCCGAGCTGATAGACTGGGCGACCAGTCCCCGAGCGTCGAGTGCTCGGTGGTCGGTGCAGTCCCCGGATTGTTGACTCACTGGCGTATGTGTCTTCTTATTTTTGAAAAGATCTTTCCAGTTAAAGTTGACGTGACGAGGCCTCCTGACGGGGTGTCAGACGGATGCATGAAAAGTTGCACCTGACAACTGTACAGCCGCCCTTTGCATGGTTTGAGAAAAGGAAACCATCAATTGGTACGAAAACTCCGCCGCATTAATTGTCTATAATCATTGTAAACCGAAACGCCGCGTCCGCCGCATGGCCTGCCCACTTCCCGAGAATACAGGAAGTGGGAGAGGTGGAGTTGCGGGCTTATAAGAGCCTAATAGGTCCGCCTGTACCGCTTACCCTGCCATTGCCTTCAAACCTTCCGCTCTCATCTTCTCCAATCTCCTGCATCTTCCTAACTCAAGCCCACATTCGCACCTCTAATGGCGAAGAGCGACTCCAGGAAGAGGGCCGAACTGATGGCCAAGGAGTGGAAGAAGTCTCGCAGCACCACAAAATCTCTTGGTGACCTCGTCGATATGGGGCTTCTGCACGGCCCGGAGCTCGGCGGCTGGAGGGCACCGGAGGGGGAGAGCTACCCCGACCCTCGCGCCGGTGAGATCGTCGTATTTGAAGATTTCATTAAGAGGGGTTTTGGTGTTCCTGTTCATCCTTTTCTTCAAGGTCTTCTTTTGTATTATGAGATCGGGATTTGCAATCTGCACCCGAACTCAATTCTCCTCATTTCCACCTTTATCCACCTGTGCGAGGCCTATGTTGGCATAGAGCCGCACTTCGATCTTTTTCGGTATCTTTTCTGCTTGAGGAAGAAGGGAGCAGTTGGAGGCTCCAAGGTTGCAGGTGGAGTATACCTCAACCTTCGTGATGGAATGAAGAATCGCTACCTGCACTGCCCATGGAACACTTCCTTGACCGAATGGTACAGGAAGTGGTTCTACATCAGGGAGGAACCGGGCAGCTCCACGTTCTGCGACGTGGGATACATTCCTGAGAAGAGGACGAGCTGGACCGACCGCCCGGAGTTCGACGGTCCAGTGGCGGATCTCATGAAGCTGATCGACTGGTCGCGCCTGGACGGGCTTGGCGTGGTCGGCAACTTCATTTGCCGCCGGGTGATGCCCTGCCAGAAGAGGGTGCATTCGGCGTACGAGTATGCCGGAAGCGCAGACCCGACCAGGATGCGGTCGGAGATCTTGGAGAAAGCGGAGGTACAACAGCTGTTGAACGAGCTGTTTAACTTCGCGGATGGGGGCTTCATCCGTGGCAGTGATCGGGTGCAAGCCTTCAAGTTAGGACGACCAGCACCAAAGGTATGTAGCAGATTCTGTTTTAGCATTCGTATATCGTCTGCAGTTGACTCATCTCTGTTGCTTTTGCAGATCGGCGATGTCGACCGGTGCACAGTGTATGTATCACTGGCACCGGGGATGGAAAATCCTGCGGGAGAGGTCCCGCCAGAGGAGGACGCTGCTCGGTGTACCCATTACACCAGCAGTGAGGAAGACCAAGCCCGCCTCGTCCCGACCTCCGAGGAGAGGGTAGCGGGGAAAAGGCCATTGCCGGCAGATCCCTTGCCGACACCGGAGCTGCCGGCAGATCTACCGGCGGAGAGCAGCCAAGCACCGAAGCGTCGTCGGCTCGTGCGGATCGTCGACGACGACGACGACGAGGAGGCTGCGCCGTCGTTGGTCCGACGGCCTCGGAGCCGCCCAGACAATGCGCCGGTCGCCACTGATCAAGTGGCCAGCGGCGCCGCTGCCCCGCAAGCTGTAGAGATGGGGGCACAGGTGCCGACCGGCCGGGCGAGGAGGAGGTTCACCGCGACCCACCGTCGGTCAGACCTGTAAGTGTTCGACTTACGTATTTTGGACTCCTCTTTGACTTTTTTTTTTGAAATTTGACTTTTGTTCCTGTAGTGCGGCATCGGATGTCGACCCCGGCCAAACTGCCAGCCAGGGAACGGGCGAGCCTGCCCGCGGTTCTGGGGATGCGGCCCCCCAGACCACAGAGCAGCCAACAGCTGCAGTCGCGCCTGGGAGCACCGAGGGGCTCCCGAGCGCGGCACCGACTACGACAAGCAGCCCGACCAGGGCTGGAGAGGCTCCCCCAACTGACTCCTCAGAGAAGGGAAAATCTCCGACCGCTCCTCCTGCCGGGGGGAGTGAAGTCCCCACGCCGCCCCGAGCAGGAGCCTCTTCGGCTGCGGGCTCCCCAGGTCTGGTCCAAGGGCCAGTAATACCTGGGACCACCACCGGGGGTGACGCAGCACAGGAGGAGGAAACCCGGGCGGCCTCCGATGATGAGGTGGAAGAGATTGAGGGTCGTCCCCGTGATGGCCGCCAACACGTGTATGTGTGGCGCCAACGCGGGGATCACTTTATCGGGCATGAGGAGCTCGCCGAGACCGAAGAGGCCGCCAGGGTGGAGCGCGCGGCCAAGCGCCTCGTCGACGAAGTCAAGGTAAGCGGCTTTTTGTACTGCTGTACATTCTTTTGCCTTGTCTTGCATGGTCGTTATATGCTTGCTTTGTAGGGCGCAATGAAAACGGCGAAGTACCGGAAACGGTGCTTTGACCAGATAGAAGGCGTCATGGCCGAGAACAAGGCCCTTGCCGCGGAGGTAGACCGGTTGCGGTCGGAGGTCGGGGAGAAGGTGGTCGAGATGAGTGCCGAAAAGGAGCGTCGTCTCGACCTCGCTCGTCGTTTGGCCGACCAGTACCGGCTGCAAGAAGGTTAGTCACACGCTCCAAGCAGCTTCGCGTACTTGTATAGTTTGCTTTGCTGACCAGTTTAGGATTCACACAGACTTGGAGGAGGAGGTGGCGAGCCTCCGACAAGAGAAGGAGCAGCTCAGCCAACAGCTCGCCGGTGCGCTGGAGTCCGGGCGGCGAGCAGGAGAGGAATTGGGTCGAAAAGACCGGGAGCTATCTGGTAATGGGTGCCGCCTTGTTGGTTGCTGCCTGCCCCTTTGTTATGCCGAAAATAACGCTTCGTTTCGTTTGCAGTGCTCAAGGTGAACGCCAAAAAGCACCTGGATGATCTGATCAAGGACCGGGACTCCTGGAAGGTCAACTGTTGCAGGATCTGGAAAGGAGTGTCCCCGGTCCTAGACCTGATCAGTCCCGAGCTCCCAGAGAGCCAGCCCCGCGCGCCGCAGTTGACCCCGGTCGAGAAGGCGCAACGGGCGTGGGACTGGCTCCAGCAGTTTGTGAAGGACGCCGGGGAGTTTGCCGGCGCGCACGTCCTCAGCATGGTGCGCGCCCACTACCCCCTGGTCGACTTGAGCAGGCTGGAGAAGGGGTACCCGAAGGAAGTCGGCCCGCAGGACGCGGACGAGCTTCGGGGTAGTCTGCTGGACTTGTCGTCGACAGTGATCGGCGACATCAATCTGTGCGGAACGGCCACTCCTCCAGACCAGCCGAGTTCAGATAGGTCGGCCAGGGAGTTGTCGGGCGCGTCCGTTGCGGGAGATGGGCGGTCGACGCCTGCGGTCTCGACCAGCCAGGCGCCGGTGGCCCCGACCCCTTCGTCCGGGCAGCAGGGCCAGGCGGGTGATCAGCCCGAGCAGCTAGGCCAATAAAGTAGTCTGTAGGAATAGACTAGTGTCTGCACGTCAGGGTATTTATTGTAAACTTTGTATGTAAAGTTTGTAATAAAGTTTACTTTTTGTCATGACTGTTGTTTTGAGCGCTGTAAGAATATCTGAGTGACGTGTCACCGTATTTGTCTTGGTTGTCGCTAAGAGCATCCATTGCAGGAGTTTTGCCGAGTGCTGTGTGTGACAAGGTATAGGCAAAAAATAGAGAATTTCATTATCAAAAATTATAAGATACTTACAAAAGAAAGTCATTAAAACTTTATGGATAGAAACGTCGCAGTTTGTCGATGTGCCAAGAGCTAGGCACTCGTGTTCCGTCTGGGTATGCCAATCTGTAGGACGTAGGTCGTGTGACCTCGGTCACCACGAAGGGTCCTTCCCAGGGAGTGGATAGCTTGTGCATTCCCTCCTGGCTTGTTTTCCATCGAAGCACCAGATCGCCGACCACGAAGGAACGGTCCTTGACGTTCCTGTTGTAGTATCGCCTGACTGCCGCGAGATATTTTGCTGTTCGGAGACATGAAACTAAACGCTTTTCCTCCATGCAATTGATTTCGAGTTCTCTGGCGTTGTCGGCGGTCGCCTGGTCGAAGTGCTCGATTCTAGGAGATCCGAAGTGTATGTCAGACGGCAGGACCGCCTCTGCACCGTACACCATGAAGTAGGGAGACACCCCTGTGTTTCGACTGGTCTGGGTTCGGAGGCCCCAGACCACTGCCGGCAATTCTTTCATCCATCGACCGGGTGCTCTGTCGTTTTCGGTGTACAGCCTTTTCTTTAGGGCGTCAACGATCATTCCGTTAGCACGTTCGACTTGACCGTTGGCACGTGGATGTGCCACTGACACATATTTTATGACTATGCCTCTGTCATCGCAGAAATCCCAAAAAGTGGTGCCAGTAAACTGAGTGCCCAGGTCGGTGATTATGCTGTTCGGGATGCCGAATCTGTGTATGATTTGATTGAGGAACTCCACAGCCTTCTCGGAGGTTGCCTTGACCAGGGGCATGTATTCAATCCACTTGGAGAACTTGTCGATTAACACGAAGACAAACTTGAAATTGCCCGGGGCTGGTTTAAATGGTCCGATCATGTCAAGCCCCCAGCAAGCAAAGGGCCAAGACGACGGGATGGTTTGAATTTCATGGGCAGGTACGTGGGTCCTCTTAGCGAAAAACTGACATCCTTCGCAATGCCGAACCAGTTTTTCTGCGTCGCCGACCGCGGTTGGCCAATAAAAACCTGCTCGGAAAGCCTTTCCGACCAGCGTTCTAGATGCGGCGTGATTGCCGCAGGATCCAGCGTGTATGTCCTCCAAGAGCTTGATACCATCATCTTGGGGTATGCACTTGAGCAGTACTTCGGAGCTTGCGTTTTTCCGCATGAGTTTTCCGTCGACCAGGATGTAGTTCTTTGATCGTCGGATGAGGCGCTCGTTCTCTGTTTTGTCCTGAAAGCCTGTCCCATCTGATATGTATTTGATGAACGGGGTACGCCAGTCACGTCCACCGGTTGTCGGAGTGGCGTCATCTATGAGCATTGCCTCGGTGGGTTGCTTGTCGACCAGGGGGGAGCTTACGCTCGGCTCATGGATGTCCTGGACGAAAATACCCCGCGGGATTTGGGCCCGAGATGAGCCTAACTTTGACAACGCATCTGCTGCTTGGTTCTTATCCCGGACCACGTGGATGTACTCTATGCCATAGAAGTTAGTTTCCCATTTGTGAATTTCTTTGCAGTAGAGATCCATCTTCTCGTGGGTTGCGTCCCACTCCTTGTTGAGCTGGTTGATGACCAAAGCGGAGTCGCCGTAGACATAGAGGCGCTTGACCCCCAGTTCAACGTCTAGTCGTATGCCATGCAAGCATGCTTCGTATTCGGCGACGTTGTTTGACGCCGGAAAAAGGATCCGAAGGACGTAACGGAGTTTGTCCTTGTTGGGTGATACGAACAATATCCCAGCGCCTGCACCGTTGATGTTCAAGGACCCGTCAAAGAACATTGACCAGTGGTCTGAGACATCGGGGACGGAAGGCTCGTTGAGATCCGTCCATTCGGCAATGAAATCGACCAGGGCTTGAGACTTGACAGTGGTGCGACTCTGGAACTCCAGGGAAAATGGACATAATTCCATTGCCCATTTCACGATTCTGCCATTGGCGTCTTTATTGCCCAGGATGTCCCCGAGAGGAAAGCTGGTTGTCACCAGGACTCGATGGCCGTCGAAGTAGTGCTTCAGCTTTCTTGACGTTATCAGGATGGCGTATATAAGCTTCTGTATTTGTGGGTACCTGGCCTTGGACTCGTTTAAGACTTCGCTTATGAAGTAAACGGGTCTCTGGACCTTGAAGACGTGACCTGGTTCATCTCGCTCGACCACTATTGCCGTGGAAACAACCCTGTCGGTTGCAGCAATGTAAAGGAGTAGGTCTTCATTGGGCTGAGGCGCTGTGAGGACAGGTGGTGAAGTGAGGAAGGTCTTAAGCTGAGTGAACGCAGCGTCGGCTTCCTCTGTCCAAGAAAATTTTTCTGACGCTTTCAATAGTTTGAAGAAAGGGAGGCCTTTTTCTCCCAGCCTTGAGATGAAACGACTGAGGGCGGCCATGCATCCGGTTAGCTTCTGAATATCCTTGACATTCTTCGGTGGTCGCATGTCGAGTACGGCTTTG
This sequence comes from Sorghum bicolor, assembly GCF_000003195.3. Taxonomy (NCBI): domain Eukaryota; kingdom Viridiplantae; phylum Streptophyta; class Magnoliopsida; order Poales; family Poaceae; genus Sorghum; species Sorghum bicolor. Next base: position 53,463,094 of record NC_012874.2, read on the forward strand.
ACTTTTGAAGGGTTTGGTCGTATGCCGTCGCGACTGACGACGTTGCCGAACAGTAGACCGGAAGGAACGCCAAAAATGCATTTCTTGGGGTTGAGCTTCCACTTGTACCTATTGAGTGCCTTGAAGGTTCGGTCTAAGTTGTCGATTAGGGTGCTCGCGTCCCTTGTTTTTACGACCACGTCGTCCACATAGGCCTCGACGAGGTCATCGCGAATCTCGTCGTGGAGGCATTGCTGGATGGCCCTTTGATAAGTGGCCCCGGCGTTTTTAAGTCCGAAAGACATGGTAGTGTAGCAGTATGTGCCGAAGGGTGTGATGAAGGATGTTTTGATCTGATCTTCTTCCTTTAGCGAGATCTGGTGATAACCAGAGTAGCAATCTAGAAAGGAGAGGAGTTCGCATCCGGCCGTTGAGTCGACCACCTCGTCGATGCGAGGAAGACCAAAAGGATCTTTAGGACAGTGTTTGTTGAGATCGGTGTAATCAACGCACATTCTCCATTCATTATTCTTTTTGCGTACAAGAACCGGATTGGCGAGCCAATCGGGGTGATACACTTCTTTTATGAATCCGGCTGCTAGAAGCCGTGTTATTTCTGTCCTAATAGCCTCCTTTTTGTCACGAGCGAACCGTCGCAGTTTTTGCTTGATTGGTCTTGCGGTCTTCGAGACATTTACGGAGTGCTCGATCAGGTTTCGTGGGACACCGGGCATGTCTGCGGGTTTCCATGCGAAAACGCTCACGTTGTCCCTTAGAAACCTGACGAGCGCGTCTTCCTATTTTGGATCCAGGTTAGCCCCGATGAGGGCTGTCTTCTCGGGGTTGCCTTCGACCAGCTGCACTTCTTTGTACTCCTTGGATTTCGAGTTCTTTCTGGCTGTCTCCTGCTCAGGTAATCGGAGCTGGTCGGGAGGCAGCTGTGCGGCTTGGTTTGCTGTTTCCGCCATGCGGATTGAGAGGTCAATTGCCTCGGTGATCTGGAAGCTTTCTTCTTCGCAGGTGTACGCGGTGTAGACGTTGCCTCTGACGGTTAGGACACCCTTCTCCGTGGACATCTTAAGGACTAGGTATGAGTAGTGCGGGACTGCCATGAACTTTGTCAGCGATGGGCGGCCCAGTATGGCGTGATAGGTCCCGTCGAAATCCGCGACTACGAAGTTGATGAACTCCGTCCGGAACTGATCGGGTGTGCCGAATTGGACAGGCAATGTTATCTGTCCGAGGGGCACCGAACTTTGACCTGGCAAAACCCCCCAGAATTGGGCGTCGTAAGGTTTTAGTTGTGCCGGTGATATCTTGAGGGCGGGCAGGCTGTTGCGGAAGAGGATGTCGATGGAGCTTCCCCCGTCCACGAGCACGCGCTCGAATCTGATGCTGTTGATGCAGGGGTCAAGAATCAGTGGGAAACGACCCGGCTCTGGGATAGCAGCCCACTGGTCCTTCCTGCTGAACGAGATCTCCCTGTGGGACCACGTGGGAAATTTCGGATCTGCGATCAGCCCGTCCGTGCTGTCTATGTTGAGGCAGGCTCTCTTTAACAGCTTTCTTTCTCGCTTGGACTCAGTGGAGACCTTGCCTCCGAAAATGGAGTGGACCACGTCAGTGGGGCTGACGTATTGGTGTCGGGGGTCCCTATCTTGGTCCTCATCCTCATCTTCGTGGTCGTGCCCGTCGCGCTTGTTATTTTTCTTGGCGGAGTCGTCTTGGGCGGCCCGCCGTGTATAGATACTTTTGAGGACGTGGCACTCTTCCATGGTATGATTGGACTTTGGGTGTAGTTAGCATGGTCCCTTCAACGTTTTGTTGTAGTCTTCTTGGTAGTCCCGTCGTCCATTGGGACGTTTGACCGTATTTACTTCGTGGTCGTAGTCGCGGGGGCGTTTTCCTCTGAAGTCGTCGCGCCGCCGATCCCAACCCTCTCGGTGATCGCGGTTGTCGGAGCGGCGGTGATTTCTGCTGTCGTAGCGACCACGACCGTCATCTCGCCGGGGAGGCTGGTCGGGACCTCTCGCATCGTCTCGAATTAGTTTTTCTGCGTCGTCGGCATCGGCGTAATTTTTAGCCGTGGCGAGGAGCTCTGCTACCGTTGTTGGACGTTTACGCAACAGCTTGTTCCTCAGCGCTTCGTGGAATCACAGGCCCTTGATGAAGGCTGAGATGGCCTCGTCATGAGAAATCTTCGGGATTTTGAGGCGCATATCCGAGAATCGTCGGATGTAATCGCGCAGAGGTTCGTTCCTCCTGTCCCTTATCCTTTCAAGGTCATACTTGTTTCCAGGCTGCTCGCATGTGGCGATGAAGTTGTCGATGAAAGCCTGGCGCAGCTCTTCCCAAGAGTCGAAGGAGTCCTCGGGCAAGCCGAGAAGCCACTGATGACCAGCCTGGTCGAGGACTACGGGAAAGTAGTTGGCCATGACGTGCTCATCCCCTGCCGCTGATCGGACGACGATTTCATAGAGGGTGATCCAGTTCTCTGGATTTTCCTTGCCGTCGTATTTTTTAAATTTTTCGAGCTTGAAATTGCGGGGCCACACGAGCTGGCGGAGGTGTGAGGAGAACTGTCTTAGGCCCGGAGGACCGTGCGTTGCATCGTACTCGATGCGTCGCAGGTTTTCGTGGACTGCTCTCTCTGCGGCGCGCCTGTTGATGCGGTCCCGGGCATCTTTGGGAGGGATGTTGTGGCGGAGATCCCTGTGTTGATCTTCTTCTTGGCCGCGTGCGCGGTTCTGCTGGCGGCGGCCATCGGCGTCCCGACCACCATCGTCGCGCCGTGAGTCCCCTCGACGGTTGTCGGGGGAGCGGCTGCGGTGACGCCCGCTGGGTGGGGCCCGGCTACGATTAGTCTGGTCGGAGGCGGCTCCCGTATAGGAGACGTCCTGGACTCTCTTGAACAGAGTGGCTGTCTGTCCCATTGCGGCGATCAGGTGTGCTCGGATGCTGGTCCGGACTCCCTGGCATTCGGGGGTATCAGGAAGCCGATCTAGGTTAGCCATGGCAACAGCTACGTTGGCGCTTGGCGTTTTGTAGACTGGCTGGTCCCCGACCATGTCAAAGGCATCGTTAAGATTATTTGGTGGCATTTGTTGTTGCTCGTCCGCACGTCGTCGGGCGCGCTCGGCGTTACGCTGTTCGCGGAGTTGCCTCTGGTCATCTATTTCTCCATCAACGTCCGGTTCGTCGGCGCTGACATTAAACACAATATCCCCTCGCCGGGGGGGAAATATCGGGAATCGGTCGAAACCCGGAGGGTGTAAAGGGAAATCCAGGTCGTAGTCCTCGTCTTCAGTGTTTATAACCTCGGTGGGAATGGAGCCGGTGCTTGAGTTGGTGCTGGAGACCTGGCCATCCCGTATTTCTCGGATTGTCACCATGTTGACGTGGTGACGATTGTTCCTTGTCGGCGACCAACCCGCCTTGCTAAAAACGGATTGGGTGTGCCGTGAGTAAACAGAGGCCGAGTTGTTCAGGCCGCAAGGATAGTCTTCCTTCCTGAGCTCGACGGATCGTCCTGAGGGGGTTGAGGTTATCGTCAAAGACGTTCCCAGCCGTTCGTGTGTGGCGACACGAGTTGGCCGGCGGGATTTGAAAAAATCCGCTGGAGCAGCTTGGTCGGGCCGACGCAGAACCCCATCTATGAGTTGGGAAACTTCGAGTAGCTTGGGGTCAACGCGATCGAGTGCTCGGAGAAGGTCCGAGCAGTCGATCGCCTTTCCCTTGTAGGGTGGGATCGGTAGTCGGGTGCTTGGTGCCGTCGTGCGCGTGGTCGGAGACAGCGTGATCTCAGATTGGATCTGGGTCTCTTTCGAAACCGTGGTCACGAAGCCGCCGCTGCACGTCGTCCACGTGATCTGGCCGATGGTGAACGTGAGGCCTTCGGGCACGGTCGCGGAAGCTGGGATCGTGACCATCTTGTTCGCCGGAAAAGTTGCACGCACACCCCCTACCTGGCGCGCCACTGTCGACGAAAGCTAGTCAGCAGTCTACCTTGGGGTATACCCTCGGTAGTAGTTTATCGGTAGACGGTGCGCAAACTACGAACTCGATGGTGACGCAAGACACGGACAAGCTTTTTATCCAGGTTCGGCCGCCGAGTTGGCGTAATACCTACGTCCTGCGTCTGGTTGTATTGATTTGTGTTGAGAGAATATGATGTCCTAGGGGGGTCCCTCGCCCCTCCTTATATAGTCTGGAGGGCGGGGTTACAGATCTGGAAACTAATCCTAGTCGGTTACAATTGCCATGGATAATTCGATGTCAATTCCTATTCTAACCGACTAGAATCCTGCTTGATCTCCACATCTTGTTTCCTTGCGCGAAACTCCAGGTTGTCGGATCAAGCCTTGAACTCGTCTCGTAATGGACCAAGCCTCCTGGCCGAAATCTAGCCGTAAGGGTATAGGGGTTTATACCCCCACACTGTTAGGAAGAGCGAAGCAGTGGTTCTACGCTACAAAGGAGAAGAATACTACGTGGGCACCCTGCTCAACAAACTTCCTGGCAAAGTTCTTTCCCATGGGCAAGACCAATGCTCTTCGTGGGAAGATTACAAGTTTTCAGCAACAAAATGATGAATCTGTTCCAGAAGCATGGGAGCGCTTTCAAGACTACATCCTAGAATGTCCCCATCATGGAATGGAGAGTTGGCTATTGATGCAGACATTTTATCATGGGCTCGGCAACAGTGCCCGAGAGACCATGGATGCTGCAGCTGGAGGAGCATTCTTATCACTTACTATACTACAAGCCATAGCTCTTGTGGAGAAGATGGCGTCCAACCAAAGCTGGAATGAAGAGAGGACCCAGACACGCAAGAGAGGAGGAGGTATGCATCAGCTGAAGGAGGTAGACATGCTGTCTGCAAAGCTAGACCTGCTCATGAAGAAGCTCGATGATAGAGCTGGAGATAAGAAGGAAGTGATGCACATCTACGACTCTCGCATGACTTGTGAGGAGTGTGGAGATACTGGACACTCAGGCAACCACTGCCCTGAGATGCTTGAGGATGTGAACTACATCAACAACAACTACTACTACTACAACCGTCCTCAACAAAATCAAGGTTGGAATCAACAGAGGCCTAACTACTCAGGTAATTATCAAGGTAACAATTCTTACAACAATGATAATAATTTTCCACCTCTGAGAGAGTTAGTGTCTAATCAAGGAAAGCTAATGGATAACCTATCTAAGAAATTGGCATCTAATGATAAAATGCTAGAAAATATAAATAATAGAATGGATAATTTCTCTACTGCCATCAAGAATCAAATTAGCTTTAATAAAATGATTGAATCTCAGTTAAATCAAATAGCTACTGCTGTTCCTACTACTAACCCCGGTATACCATCACAACCGGAAGAATTAGAATCTGCAAATCTTGTAGACATGTTTGATGCAGGTAATTGGAGTAACCCCGTCACTGAATTCTCTACTGACCTTCTGCTGATCAAGAGAGGCGATCCAGGACGCCCCGTCATCCCGATCTCCATCGGCATGGTGGACATTCCAGAAGCACTCTGTGACTTTGGCTCTAGTGTCAACATTATACCCAGGGTACTCTATGAGAAATTCTTTACATATCCCTTATTAGAAACAACCATGTGTTTGCAGTTTGCAGATCAGACGATAACTTTTCCAAAAATAATAGTGAAGAACCTTTGTGTCCGAGTTGGTACCTTGTATGCCCTAGCAGACTTCATAGTGGTAGAGACCGGAAATGATGAGAGAGCACCTATCATCCTAGGGAGGCCATTCTTGAACACCACGGGAGCTATCATCTACGCCAGTGCTGCCAAGATCAGTTTCTACGTCAAAGGGAGAAAGGAGACATTTTTCTTCAAGAACAAGACTTCACAAATTCCAAATCAATCCAGACGTGAGTCAAGGAAGAGGACCAATAGGAGAAACAGGAACAAGCAAGTGTGGACCGAGTCAGCTAAGATGGTCACTGTAGTTCATGGAGGCCAAGATCACCAACTTAAGTCACCGCTTTTGACCAAGAAGGATGATCCATGAATGCCAAGCATCTACTGCTCCATAAATGGATACAACTTCTACAAGGCGACTTGTGACACCGGATCGGGCATCAACATAATGGCCGCAGTCACCTATCGGCTCTTGTTCGGAACCATGCCCCTAAGACCAACATACATTCAGCTCCAGATGGCAGATCAGACGTTTCGAGAAGTTAAAGGAACAGTAACTGATGTCTCAGTCAAAATAGACGATCACTTTGTCTACATAGATTTTCAAGTTATTGACATGGGAGAAGACGAGTATGATCCACCCATCATCCTTGGAAGGCCGTTCCTCAGCACTGTTAAAGCAATTATCTACATTGGAACCGGAGAAGTCCATATGCACTTTCCCTCAGAGAAGGTACGCCGTTATTTTACTGACCCTAACTATGTCGTTGAAGAATCTAAGCAGGTTAGAAAAAGACGCAACCGCAACCAGAGGAGGCAGATCATCAAGGACGGATGGGCAGACTACGAAGGAGAAGTTGTAAGGTCAGAAGACGTAGAATTTAAACAGAATCATCCAGAGGAGATTGAAGCACCGAGTCAAGTATGGAAAGAGAAGATAACTATACACGAAGAGGAGGCGCCGCCGGAAGTACCGACTATGCCACCCAACGAATTCCAGGACAATTAAGAAAACGGAGTCCCGTTCGGAGGACTTAAAAACACCGAACGCCTTGCCAAGAGGTAAACTTGGTAGTTATCCTTTCCCTTTCAATTATTTAAAAATAGTTTACTTAGTTAATCGTGTTCGTGCTATCCTAAAAAGAAAATAAAAATGTTAAAAAACAGTAAGCCCCATGTGAGTATACGAGTGGCATAAAACCCATAAGTACATTCACTGTGGTGGCATAAAAATAAAATAAATATTTTTTCTGCTTTATAAAAATGAAAATATAAAAACAGGGAGTAATAATTATTAAGGAGTCTCAACATGATAAAGGCTAGATATTTATGCTAACACTTAATCAGTTCCACATGCTTTGTTGTCTATTTGAGCTCCACAGAGTTTAAGAAGACTGGCAGACGGAGGACATTCTAGTCGCTGTCAGAATGCTGCTGACTTTCAAATACACCTCTACCGCCTGCTAGCTACATCAAGGGAAATTATATCAAAATTCAGCTTGGGGGAGAGCACCCCCATTTATCCCGATAAGTATTTCTATCTATCTATCTTTATACTTATATTATTTTAGAATATAAATATACATAACTCTGGAAAACCAAATAAAGAGTTTGTGCTTATATATATGTCTTTTGCTTAGTGTGTTTAATAAATAAATAAAGTGGCTATGCTAATCTGCATCTTAATAATAAAACTTAATCAAGGATATGATGAATAGTTGCTCTGCCTAATTTGCACATTTGAAATTCTCTCTCAAGTTTAAACATAACTGTTATAATTTAAATCTTGCTCTAGACCTAAACTTGTGGGATGAAAACTTGATCTGAAGTCTAAGTTATTAACGGATACGATATGGGAAGGTTGAGCTGCTGTTTATCTGTTCCTAGAGATGCTAGAATTCTGGAGAATTTTATCTTTGAAAATCTTTAAAATGTTGCATGATGAGTTCCTGTATGATGAGAGTTTAAATTCCTACCACAGCCATATATACATGCTTGCTAGACTTTGAGCCACACATTTACTATTTACTGCTTATGAGCGTTGAGTGTGGTCAAGCTGTGTAGACCCTTAGGAGCTTGTCATGTGGTTAAATCAAGATTTCACTTGCACGTTCACTCATATATGCTACTTCTACTCCAGAAGTACCATCCACATATATCCATCCAATTCCATCTCCAGAATCACCTAAAAATATTCTACTCCTAATCCGGGAGAGAATAGCCAAAAATATTTCTGTTTTTCCCTTGTGAAATAAATGCTCAAGTTATCTTGTTACTACCACTTGCTATATTATCTCAAGAGATGAGTGCTCTAAAAAAAAGAGAGAGATACGAGGAAATAAAAAGGAGCAAGTGCTCGGAACCTCGAAACAAAAGAAAAGTGAGACGAGAGGTAAAAATAGACAAGTGTCCGACAGTAGAATTAGGGGTACAAGATACCCACCTGAGAGAAAAGAAAAAAGAAGAGCATCTCATTCTCCTCATAAAATTTCAAAAAGCAAGAAAGGTATGTATCCCCTCAAAGAGCAAAGTAGAATTAGACTTCTACCATTGTTATCACCATTATCACCATACACCATTCATTCGCCACACATGCACATCTTGATTAGACTTATTGATTTGTTTCTTTGGATCCATGGTTTGACTATGCAATAAATGTCTTGTAAGTATGTATACTTTATCTCCCACCTATGAGCTCCAGATATTAAAACCTTATTAGAGTAGGGTGAGAGAGAAGGCAATATCACTATGCCTTATAACACAAATACTACATATCTTGAGAGAAGGCATATACCATCACTGCCTTGGTAAGGATCCAGAAATACCACAAAAGAGAGATTTAGAGAGTCATACAAGGAATCTCTGAGTTTTATTTGAAAATCTGTAAAAACCCCAGAGCTATAGCTGATCAAGAATAACAGACATGGCACTTGGCTAGACTGTTCTATCTTTTAACCACTCAAGACAGAAGTGACGGTTACAAGTCCCATGGTGAAGGTAAAGTAAGTAAGTTTTAAGTCTTGACAGTTTACTCTAACTCAAAGATGAGATCTTATTTAAAAAGCATGTGTACCCTCAATTTTTTAAATATTGCAACAACTTATGATCCATAGCTGAGTCTATCCTTGCTCAGGGACGAGCAAGAGGTAAGCTTGGGGGAGTTTGTTGACGGTCCTTAAGTATCAAATTTAATTATCAAATAAATAAAGAAAAGGATCCAAATTAAATCAACATCTAGACTTAGGGTTTTATCTGACAGAATTCCACGAGTTTTGGTGTTTGTCTATTTCTGCAGGGGGTTATCAGGAAATACGGAAGAAAGGCCCACACGTCGGGATTACATAAAGATATTAACGTGCCGCGCAATTATCTTACATCCAGAAGACTCCAGAAGCCACGAGACCGAAGCGGAGGCGAAACGGGGCCTGACCCTGGGCGCCCGCCCAGGAGATCAGGGCGCCCGCCCACCTCCTGAGTCCAATCAGGACTCTGCTTTGCGGGAGATTTCCACCGACCTAAAGGATGAATCTAAACCATACAATCTATGTCGGCTTGATCCAAAGGCCCATATTCACTTGAAGGGACTATAAAACCAGACCCCCTGGCCCCTGGAGGAGAGAGCCTCTCAACCCTAATTCATTGTTCCTCAAGGGAGAAGAAGCCTCTGATCAAGATTAGAGCCACCACATCAATTAGATATCTAGATTAGCATAGCTACATAGGATTAGAACTAGAAAGAGTCAATCTTCGATTGGTTTCCGGATCTGTCAGTAGGATTCTTGGTAATTCTCTAATTGTGCTTCTAATTGCTTTCTAATTATCTTTGCTCTTTAATATTATGAATATGACTTTGTTCTACTTCAATATATTGCTTATGACTTTGCTCTACTTGCTTATATTCAAGATTATATTATTCTTAGTTTATCATAGTTATGTACTTGGCTTAGTTAGATTCGATCTATATACATGCTTAGGATCGTATAGCGTTTATCCATCGGATCCATGGGTAAATGATAGATATTGTGTAGGCGTGGTGCTTATACTATATTTATCTGCGATTGTACCCAATATGCCAGATCGTGGGGTGGTTCGTGATAGTGACAGCTTCATTGATTCTTATATAGTCCCCCTCTCGTGTATTGGGCTGGCAGAGTAACATTATTACAGGGGAGTGATTGCTATGTTTCTCATTTACCTTGATAATATCACTATGCATGGGCGTAGTCTTGTCTCACAATGATTGCTAAGTATGCTTGCACTAACTATGATAATGCTAGACTATATAGTTGAGAATAACTTAGGGAATATTCTTGTAGTTCGTTCTAATACCATGCTAATGACTTTCTAGAGTATCTAATTGAGGTGCTTATCATATTTATTATGTGGCTAGATCAGATTAGTTATCCTTGTCGCTATTATTATTTCATATATCTTTTATGTGACACTTATCCCTGTATGAAGAGTTAGATATAATGTTCTCAATTATACATGCAATGATAGATCCTCAATCTCATATTCTATTCTGTAATCAATAGTGATGATTGCTAATCCCTTCCCAGTGGTAAAAATATAAATAACGATACCTGGAATACTTCCCGGTTAAATTACTGCATCGGTATTAATCTGTGCGCTTGCAGATCCCATTCATTATTTATTTAGAAGAGCAATTGCATATTTCAATACCGCGTCTCTTATATCAAGCTGGGGATGACAACTTGGCTTAAGTGGTGTAAGGGATAGGTTTGGCATTTTTGGCACCGTTACTAGATTTAGAGAACTTAGTCTACTTTTGGTAATGATGTTAAGAATACCCAACAGTCAGCACAGTCCCCGAGCACGACGTAGGGACTGGTGGACAAGTCCCCGAGCGTGGTTGGGAACGTAAACTTGGTCGGTGGTTGGCACAGTCTTCGAGCACAGCGCAGAGAGTAGTCGACAAGTCCTCGAGCGTGGTTGGGAACGTAAACGTGCTCGGTGGTCGGAGCAGTCCCCAAGCACAGCATGGGGAATAGTCGACGAGTCCCCGAGCATTGCTTGTTGACTGGGCCAAAGTCCTGAAAAATAAATATAGAGTATAGGTAGTACAAGATGCATAAATACACTCTAGATAAAAAATCAGTACTGAGATAAGTTTTAGATTTTTTTGTTATATTAAAATTAGCACGAGTAGTTAATTCATCCTAGAGCTTGTACCAGCTCTGGTCTAGCCAACAATCAGCATGAGGTGCGGAACCTAGGCACGCGTAGGATTGCCAGCCTTGCCAGAGAGCTACTGTCCTAGATTAGTTTTGGTTAATTGATGAAACCCTAGTACTAACCTCTATGCTAAGTGTGTGTAGACTTAATGAGGTTAGTACATGCCAAGTGATGGAGCAAGTGATGATCATGGTGATGACGGTGATGACCACAAGATGATCAAGTGCTCAAGTTGGAAAAGAAGAAAGAGAAAAACAAAACCCTATGGAGATCAAGGCAAAGGTATTGCTTAGGGTTTTGGTTTTGGTGATCACGAAACCATAGAGGGTGTGATCACATTTAGGATAGATAGCCATACTATTAAGAGGGGTAATCTCGTTGTGAAAACGGTTGTCTAAGTGCCACTAGGTGATTGGATTCCTTGCATATGCATTAGGACCTATAGTGAACTTCTTAAGTAACCCTTGAAAAATGTTTTTTGAAATATGCTAACACACATGCACAAGTGTTGAGAAACTTTGGTGCTGGCACATGGAAGCAAGGGAAGAAGTTGAGGATCCTTTCGTGTAGCGCTTACAGGCCGGACGCGTCCCGTGTGAGGTCGGATATGTCTGAGGTGAGGCACCGGACTCGGAAACAGTATCCACCTGGAGTCCAGTGTGTTTCGTTCGGAGAGAACGCTGTCTCGCAGAGCTCTCTAAGTTTGCGTCCGATGCAAGCTCATCGTGCAGAGCTCTCTGAGTTTTCATCCGGTGCATACAGGACGCGTCCGGTGTGACACTGGACACGTCCGGTGTGTCGACCGGTGTTGGCTTAGTTTGCAATGCTTCCTGAGTTTTCGTCCAGTCCCTCGTGAGACCGTCCGGTGCGTTAAAAAGTGAAAGTCCGTTGTCGTGACAACGTTGAACCCAACAGCTAGTTCTCTAACGGTCAGGAGCACCGGACGCTGGTCGGGTCCATACCGGACGCGTCCGGTGTGGGCGCAGACAGTGGGTTTGCCTGCCAACGGCTAGTTGAAGCTTGGGACTTCTATATATATATGCCTTGGCTGGTTCTTGCTCACTCTCTTGACTCTCTAACTTGTTGATACACCTTGTGAGCATACTCCTACACCTCCCACTCATCTTGTTCAAGTTTTGTTCATCCAAAGTTGCATTTGCTTAGAGTTTGAGCATCTAGTGGCACTAGTGATCGTTGAGCAGCGGTTTTGCTTGTTACTCTTGGTGGTTGCCGCCATCTAGACGGCTTGGAGCTGCGGAGGAGCTTTGGCACGAGTTAGTGATTGTTCGTGGCCATCTCCCGGTGATTGTGAGGGGTTTGTGCCTACCTCGGCGGAGAGCCAAAGACAACACTAGTGGATTGCTCGTGTCATTGAGCTACCTCACTTGTGGGTAGGTTCATGCGGTGTCCTAGTAAGGACGAGGTTCGTGCTACACCTCTTAGCCGCAGAACCACTAAGTGTCAGTCGACACAACGGGGACGTAGCATGCCGGCAAGCACGTGAACCTCGGGAGAAAAATCGGTGTCTCATTTGTGATTGATTGGCATTCTCCCAATATTTGATTGTTGATATATTGGTGATTAGTTCATTCCCTACACGGCGGTATAAATATCTCTTCCTCTCCTTTTACTTACCGCAAAGTAGTGTAACTAGTTTAGTTGCTAGTCTTGCCTTGTGTAGTTAAGCTCACTAGTGTAACTTGTAGAGACCTAGTGCTTGTGTGCTTAGTGATCTTAGCAACTAGAATTGTTGATAGGTGGCTTGCAAACACCCCATTAGAGCTAGAGTAAGACGCTTCGCTTTGTTATTTACTAACCTCTTGCTCTAGTGAGTTTGTAGATTTTTTTAAATAGGCTATTCACCCCCCTCTAGCCGACCACCCGGAACGCAGAGGGCGTATCTCGTGCACGTGTAGGGAGGAGTCGAAGACAGTGCTGGCTCTGGAAAACTCGTGTAGGAGAAAAAACTAGTCGGCTAACCAAAAAATTGTTTTAAAGGATAATAATGTTAAAAATATTATGCTAAAAATAAATAAAATATTTAGAAGTGTACTTATATCTTTGGACGAAAGTCTGGTCGGTGGTGACAAAATTGTGTGGCCCTCGAGCTTTTTGACTTGTTGTCATGACGATGGTCGCAGTTGTCGTAGTGTCGTTCTTCGCGGCGATTATTATTGCGACTGGTGGTCAGAACAAGTAGGCCAAACAACTTGGTCGATAGCCCGAGCAGGTCGGTGTCGTCGATCTGCCTCCCTTTGTAGCAAGGAAACGGGTGACGCGTTGTCGGCGTGGTCGGAGACATTCCTGGAGTAGTCAGAGTCGTAGCCAGCATGGTTGGAGCCACGGCCGACGTCGATGAAGTGATTGGCACAGATCGGATCTACGCCTCCTCCGTGGTCGTGGCGGTGAAGCTATTGAAGCTGACGGTGAACGTGAGGCCGTCCGCCATGGCCACGAAGTCGGGGATGATGGCCATCTTGTTCGTCTAGGAAGTTGTACGCACACCCCCTACCTAGCGTGCCACTGTCGACGAAAGCTGGTCGGCAGTCTACCTTGGGGTATACCTACGGTAATAGTTTATCGACAGATAGGTGCGCAAGCTACGAACTCGATGATAACGCAAGACACAGATAAGTGTTTTTATTCAGGTTCGGCCGCCATGTGGGCGTAATACCTACGTCCTGCGTCTGATTATATTGATCTGGGATGATTCAAATTATGTTGACCTATCCTCTAGAGGACCCCTACCCTCCTTATATATACTATGAAGGGACAGGGTTACAAGCAAAGTTTCCTATTTGGTACAATATCTTCTAGCCTTGCGGTGCACGCCGACCAGCGTCGTGCGCCGCACGTCTTCATCTTGTGGGCCGAGCCACCTCTGATGGTGCGGCCCATGTCGACCCATGAGGATATAGGGGTTTATACCCCCACACCCTAGAAAGGGGGTTAAGAGGTTAGCTACCTCGGGGGAAAGGGTAAATCATGAATCATGGGTAAAGATGTACGACATCTGCAGAGTGTTTATTAAACTAGTATACTAGCTGTGCTCACGGTCAAGAGCGGCCTTGGAGATTCTTACATTAAGGGTGATGAATCTTGTTGTGTTAAGATACTCATTGTTTAGTGTTTAAGGCTCTACATTATTTACGTCACATTGATCATGGGATTGTGGGATCTATACAATCTAGTTGCTATACTTGTGGAGTTCGTCTTGGACTCACTCTTGCTATCTCTCCCACACCTCAGAAGAAGTATTGGGCTTCTGATCAACCAGTCAGTTGGATCCTATATAGTGAAGTTAATACCCAAAGTTTGGAGTTATATTCTGTGGTTTGCTTCTTAAGGTTGTTTCTGATTTATTATGTACGTTATGTAATTTATGCGTTGTCCTTTGATATTACCCCTTATTTGTAGCTATATGTGAGATTTGTCTTCTAAAACTTATATATGGTACATATCTGGTTTTGTCCTTAAAATCGGGTGTTACACCTAATCGACTTTTTGTACAGATATAGAAGAACTATTGTTCGATGATTTGTTATGAGAGAAGCTTAAGACCAAGTCAAAGTTCATGCAATGAAGAAAGCCGTTAACTGCAAATATTACAAATCAATGCTGTTACAAAAGCTTACCTGAAACAAATTACTCATATATAAATGTAGCTTCAATTAAAATACTTAACAAAGCCAAACTCACGGTTGGCTACTTGAGAAAAAGCACCTCCTGACCATTGTTTCTCGAAAGTAAGGTTTGTAGCCTCCCCTCTTTCAATTCGTTTCTAGATCCACCGTTGCTATCAGTAATGCCTTACGTGTCTAGCAATAATAATGGCTCGAAAGCAGTAAGCACGGGGGTATCCGTATCGTGCGAGCACGGCCCCAAATCTCAGCTCTTACCTCAGGACCTCAAGCTAAAGGGATTAAGATTTGGGACGCGTGAGGTGACGCCGCGGCAAACGTCTTCACTAGCTCTTGAAATGCCGTTCATCTGATGAATACCAGAATTGTACAATGTGCTGTGTCAAATTAAGCCTGCTGCTGTTTGCTACTTCCCGGTACTTATGTTGAATCTGAATCGGTCACTGGACTCCAACCATACGGGTTGTATCAGCATGGGCAGGCTGCTACGGTTCAACTCGCGGCCCTGCTGTGTGCTTTTCAGGCCGGTCAGTGAGGTCGGCGAAGGTGTAGTTTGAGGTACAAATTTTTTTGGGTGTCACATTACATGTTACATGAGGTGTTAATATGAGGGTGTTCAATTCAGATACGAATAGAAAAATAAATTACAAAATCCGTCAGCAAATTGTGAGATAAATTTACTAAACCTAATTAATTTATCATTAGAATATAGATTAATTAGACTTAAAAAATTTATCTCACAAAATCTAATTAATCTGTATAATTAGTTTTTTTATTTTATCTATATTTAATACTCTATGACCATGTATATATCATCGAATAGGATGAAAAAAAGTTTAGTTGGAGTGCGGTCTCTTTCGGGTTCATACGACCCTCTCCTGTTGAGTGAAACAAATGGTGCATGGTGTATCCATCCATCCGTGACGATGTATCTAGCCGGTTTCAGTTTACACAAATGAAGATTAGTCAAAGTTTAGACAAACCATAATAAATGTATATATATATATATATATATATATATATAGTTCATGATTTTACAATGTGGTGCTACAGAAAAGCTATAGTAAATATGTGCTAAAGTTAGATTAATTGCATTTAATAAATCGTTCTCACGGAGTACTAAGAATTTAATAAATTTATTCTCACGGAGTACTAAGGATTTAATAAAGACTTTTGTAACATTATTATTATTATTATTATTATTATTATTATTATTATTATTATTATTATTGTTGTTGTTGTTATTATTATTAACACTCTCATGTGACAATTCGATATGACTGTTGATAAATAAAGCCTAAAGGTCAAAAAGCGAATAAATGGCCAAAAGGTACGGTGCCACAGGTTCAAGTCAAGCTGTGATATGATGGTCTTCGTCTCTGACTAGAAACGTAGGCGCGGCCTTGCCGCGCCATACGGGATCGAGCAAGTTCATTTCTGGTGATGCCCATTAAGTCTTTGAAACAATGAGTATTGAGTATATGCTGTTATATATAATAATGTGAAATTTTATATTAATAAATGAGTAACTTTATAGTAACAAATTTGTTTTTGCAGAATTTCTTAAATAGATATTAGAAAAAGTTAATCGATGTGATTTTGACCTTCTGAAAATGATGGATACCATGAGTTCCAGCAAATTTGATTGTAAGTCAAGTGTTGCACCCATGTTGGACTGTGTGCAAATGAATCAATCATGTTTTGTTAGACTAATATATGTTCATTACATATCCTAGCAATGTTACTTTGTAAGGGTAAATTTATGGGTCATAGTAGTACGAGTGGCATTGTATCGATTAGACTCTAGCAATTGTAAACTAAGTTTTTCTTGTGTTTATTGTCTCTTGGTAGAAGTGCAACATTTGTATTTTTAAAGATCACTATACCACAACCTTTAATCAGCGACTGACTTGAAGTTGCTGCAAGGGGTGTACAGCAATAGACAGTCCGTTGCTAAAAGTTATAGCAACGGACCCTAGCAGACGCTGTTGAAGCCGTCGTTGTAGGTATATAGTGACTGACTTCATCTTTAGGAACTGACCGTCCGTCGCCCTAGAATTTAGCAACGGACAGGCTGTTTGTAGTTTTAGCAATGGATAGTCCATCGCAGTAATAACTTTTAGCAATTGCTAGTCCATTGAGATCAAATTAATAAGAAAAAAAATACTCCACATTTATTTACAAATAGACCACGTTCAGAACGAAAACAATACTGAATGACATACACAAATAGGCAGATCAATCATATTCTCATTCATCTATATCAAATGAGTACATATATAATCATGTCACTAGCTTAAGCTTCTTGACCTAAAGCAAACATACAAGCATGCGTATATATAGTAGCTGAATGCATAATCTAGCTAAGTTATCATCCAAAAGTGATCCAACATTATGACCATCAGGTTCGAGTCCACAAACTAAAACAACCAGATTGTAGTCCAACAGCAATCAAAGATAGCATCTACTTCACCATAAGATAGCATGTAGTCCAAAAGCATTCAAGTTTACTCCTAGCAACCTTCCTGTTGTTGACGGTGGATAACATCAACTTTTATTAGAACTTTAGACATGAAAGGATACATAAATACCCACTAGTCTAGGGATTTAACTGACAATTTCCACGATTTTGTATGTTTCGTATTTTCCCAGGGATTATTCCAGAAAAGCATAAAAGAAGGATTAGAGTGCATAATTATTACGAAACTTATCCGCGACGAAAATGTCGTCATTAGGCTCACGAAGGGTCTAGAAGACACCCGAAGGAACGAGACCCGCAGAGGAGAAAATGTGGGGCCGGCCGGCCCCACCCTGGTACCGGCGGCAACCTATTTCGCCCGATGGCCGCCGCCTTCTGGAGTCCTCCTCCCACGCCTCCTTGGAAGCCAAGCAAAGTATCCTTCTGTTGATTTTAAGTCGGTTTAATCCGACGGTGCACACAAAATGAAGACGCGGATCGCTGACGTGGCGGTTCCTTGCCCCCTACTCCACCTTGGCCTATATAAGGACGCCCAAGGCCCTCTCCTTGAGGCATTCTACACCCCAGTGCTTCATATTCTCTACACAAATTAGGGTTAGTAGTGTCCCTCTAGTTCATCTAGTTCTTCTAGTTCTAGTTCTAGTTCATCTAGTTCTCGTTCTTCTAGTTCTAGTTCATCTAGTTGTAATAAGAAGAGGGAGAGAGAAGTGGAGAGAGCGGAGGAGGAGCCAGATCTGTCGGATCTTCCTCGATATTGTATTTTTGCAGTATCTGGTTCATCATTCAGCAATCTTCAGGTGCCTTAATTACTATTCTAAGTTCTTTATTTACTTAATCTCAGTACTTTAAGTTCATTTATTAGTTTCTCGCTTGCATCAAGTGTTCTAGTCTTTGCAACGCTAGAGTAGTAATTAATAGGTTAGGCGTGGTGCTTAGTCTATATATTACCTTGAATTACACTTAGTTCTACGGATAGTTATGGTAGCCCCAGGTGGTGATAGCCTTGATGGCCGACGTATTCCACCACGTTTGGATTGGTGTTGTAGGACCGTAGTCAGACCATCCTAGCCCCCTTCTCATCTGTCTGTGGCTAAGTGCTCTGATGTAACAAAATAAGTAGACTTTAAAGTCAATTCGATTTATAGATCCATTTAGAAACCTTAGAAACATCCTCTCTACCCACTAAAAACACTTTTACCTTTACTGTTGGATGATCTTGAACCTTAATTAGTACACTTCATGTTCCTTGTGGAAAATCGATACTCTGGAATACTCCCGGGTGAAAGCGACATCGCTATTCGTGCGCTTGCAGATTTCTCTGTTTGTGTTTAAAATACCCAACAAGCTTTCTAGCGCCGTTGCCGGGGAAAGGTAGCTGTGCTAGTTTCGAACCAAGTCCGTCTTTACCATTATCTTTACCCCTACATGGATTCCACATCCATCTACCAATTTTCCGCTCCAAGGGGTGAATTATTAGAGCCTCCACCTGTGGGGGTATAAACACCTATACCCTTACGGCTAGACTTAGGCCAGAAGGCTTGGCCCATCACGAAGACAGTCCGAGGCTTGATCTAACTGCTCAAAATTTCGTGCAAGGAAACAAGACGTGGAGATCAAGCCGGATTCTGGTCGGTTAGAATAGGAATTGATATTGTGCTATCTATGGCAATTGTAACCGACTAGGATTAGTTTTGACATCTGTAACCCTGCCCTCTAGACTATATAAGGAGAGGCAAGGGACCCCCTAAGACAATTGATCTCAACACAATCCAATACAATCAGACGCAGTACATTGGTATTACGCCCACACGGCGGCCGAACCTAGATAAAAACCTTGTCTGTGTCTTGCGTCACCATCGAGTTCGTAGCTTGCGCACCGTCTACCGATAAACTACTACCGTGTGTATACCCAAGGTAGACTGCCGACTAGCTTTCGTCGATAGTGGTGTGCCAGGTAGGGGGTGTGTGTACAGCTCTCCCAACGAACAAGATGGTCATCGTTCCGGCTTCCGCGGCCGTGGCTGAAGGCCTCACGTTCACCGTCGGCCTGATCACGTGGACGACTCATGGCGGCGGCTCCGCGACCACGACTTCAGAGGAAACCTAGATTCGATCTGGGGCAGCAGAGGCACCGACTCTGATCGCGCGGACTCCGAGCACCCGACCCCCACTCCCTCGTTACAAGGCAAAGTGGGTCGATAACTCGGACCTTCTCCAAGCCCTTGATCGTGCCGACCTCAGGCTCCTCGAAGCCTCCAACTTGGTGGATTCGATCTCGCGCAAACCTGATCGGGCGGCGCTAACAAACTTTTTCGACTCCTGCCGGCCAACTCGTGTTACCATGCACGAACAGCTGGAGGCGTCCCTGACAATAACGTCGACCCCCACGAGACGGTCCGTCAACCTCAAAACAGCTCAAGACCAGGATTACCCTTACGGTCTGAACAACTCGGCCGACCACTACTCGCGGTACACCCAATCACTTTTCAGCAGGGCAGGCCTGTCGCCGGGTCAAAGCAGCCGAGCAGCTCGCCATTACGTCAACATGGTATCCATCCGAGTCCTGCCGAACGACGAGGCCGCCAGTACAAACTCTAGCACTGTGTCTGTCCCTACCGAGGTTTTACACTCCGAGGACGAAGATTACGACCTGGATCTACCACCATACCCTCCGGGCTTTTCTCGTTTCCCAGTTTTTCCACCTCGGCGAGGAGATCTTATTTTTAACGTCAGCAACGACGAACCAGTTGTCGACGGTGAAACAGACGAGCAGAAGCTACTCCGCGAGCAGCGCAATGCCGATCGTGCTCGGCGGCGCGCGGATGAGGAGCGGCTACTTGCGCCACACAACCTCAGTGATGCTTTCGACATGGTCGGAGATCAGCCAGTCTACAAGACGCCAAGCGCTAACATGGCTGTGGCCATGGCGAACCTGGACCGACTCCCTCATACTCCAGAGTGCCAAGGCGTCTGATCCAGTATACGAGCACATCTGATCGCCGCGATGGGACAGACAGCCACCTTGCTTAGAAGGGTCCAAGCTGTCTCCTACACGGAGGTTTCGTCCGACCAGACTCAACGCAGCCAGACCTCACCGCGACCCAGCCGCTCCCCTAACGCCCGTAGGAAGGACGTGGGACGCGACAACTGTGGTCAGGACACCGGCGGTTACTGCGAGCAGAGGCGCAGGCGTGGTCAGGAAGTAAACCAGGATAGGGATCTACAATACAACATCCCTCCCAAGGACGCCTGCGATTGTTGACGGTCCTTAATGCTCACATTTAACCATCAACTAATCATGGAAAAGGATCTAAATGGAACCAACACCTAGACTTAGGGTTTTATCTGACAGAATTCCACGAGTTTTGGTGTTTGTCTATTTCTGCAGGGGGTTATCAGGAAATAAGGAAGAAAGGCCCATACGTCGGGTTTACATAGAGATATTAACGTGCCGCACAATTTTCTATCATCTAGAAGACTCCAGAAGCAACGGGACCGAAGCGGAAGCCGAGAGGCCTCAGGCACTGGGGACCGAAGCGGAAGCCGAGAGGCCTCAGGCACTGGGCGCCCGCCCTAGTCCTGAGGGCGCCCGCCCACCTCTTTCCACCAATCAGGGTGAAGTTCGGGGATCGTGCTCCACCGACCTAATACTTCAAGGAAAACCACACGATCAATGTCGGTTTGATCCGACGGCCCAGATTCACTTGAAGGGACTATAAAACCAGACCCCCCTGGCCCCTGGTGATCATACCTCTTCTACAGAATCAAAGCTAGGGTTTCAATTCTTCATCCAAGTAGAGAGGATCCCTCTAGTTCTTCTAGTTCTACCTCTAGTTCATCTAGATCTAGTTCTAGTTCATCTAGTTCTAGTTCTAGTTCCTCTAGTTCTAGTTCTAGTTAGTTCTAGTTGTAATCTAGAAAATAGGGAGAGAGAAGAGGAGAGCGGAGGAGGAGCCGGATCTGTCGGATCTTCCTCAACATTGTACTTTTGCAGCAACTGGTTCGTTCTTCATCGTTCTCCAGGTTCTTCAATTCATAATTCCTGAGTTCTTTAATTACTTTTATTTACATTCAAGTTATTTATTGGATTCCCGCTTGCATCAAGTGCTCTAGTCTTTATAACGCTAGAGTAGTAATTAATAGATTAGACGTGGTGTTTAGTCTTGCAATTACCTGGAATTGCACCCAATCCTGCGGATTGTTGTGGTAGCCCTAGGGTAGTGACAGCCCTAACGGTCGACGTATTCCACCACGTTCGGATCGGTCTTTGTAGGACCGTAGTCAGACCTTCCTAGCCCCCTTCTCATCTCTTTCTGTGGTTAGTGCTCTGATGTCCCGATATAGATAATCTTGAAGTAATTCTTGATTCTTAGATCAACTAGAGAACTCTCAGGAAACTTCCTCTCTTCCCACCAAAAATAATTATATAGTAATCCTTGGGCGATCTTGATTCTTAATTAGTACACTCACGTTCTCTGTGGAAAATCGATACTCTAGAATACTCCCGGGTGAAAGCTACATCGGTATCCGTGCGCTTGCGGATTTTTCTGTTTGCGTTTAAAATACCCAACAAGCTTTCTGGCGCCGTTGCCGGGGAACGGTAGCTGTGCTAGTTTCGAACCAAGTCGTCCGTGTATCCTTTTTCTTTTCCTTTTTTACCACACTCACCTTACCATTTTCACCATACCACATGGATTTCACTCTAAGCATTAATGAGCATGGAATTTATTTCATAGCCACTTCATTTACTCCATGCTCATATGCAACATCTTCACAATCCATTGGTCTCTCCAACATCACCACATTCGAGATCTCCATCCCCCTCATCCTTTCTATTCATAAAAACTTTAAAAGGGCGGTTGTCGATGCATATGTCTATATGAAATATTGCAGATCTCGTTGAGTTGATCTTGAAATAGGTCAGCGTTGGAGGGGAAACCACTTCGCCGACATAAATTGATGGTTTCCCAAGGACAAGCTTAGTGTCCTAAAACAAGCACTGATCAGATCGTAACATGAGCTTTTAATTATTTGCAACACTAACTTGTGTATTGAGCATATAAGGATAATTGTAAAAAAATTCCTTCGGGTATTCTTGTCACTAACCTTTCTAGGATTGGAGCAAGAAGATCGGATGAATGACAAGCACAAGGTATGTACAACCAATCATCATACAACATTGAATTAAACTCATCCAAACTTGAATTTTGCAAAATTCAAGCTTGGGGAGAACTGTACATAAAAATATCCTTTGCCATGTTGCTATGTTGGTTGTCCCTACCTTTGAGACATGCTCAATTTGTTAAATACTAATCACACTACTTCATCTCCACTTGAGTAGATCTCTATAAATTCTTTCATGCTACCTTTATTTGCTTTAGTATATGTCTAGGTTTGGAGTAGTTTCATTTATCTCTTAATTAAGCATGGTGCTTAGTTTAGGGCTGATGATCTTACTTCCAAGAGAGTTTAAATTAAGCATGATGCTTAGGTTAAAATGCCCTCCTAAATCAAATTAGACATGGTGTCTAGGTTGATTTTTGAGCCGATAGTATGCTATAGTAGATATGGGATATTTTGTTGGACTAACTCCAGCAGGAAAATTTTCAATATCGACCTGGGAAGTCCTGAGATAAACTCACATTGGAGACAAAGATAGAGACACATGAAGGTTAACAATTTACACAAGGAAGGTACAACTCACAAGAGATGATCCATGGAGGGTGCTACAAACACGATGCACAACCACTAAGAAAGGAAAGCTTCTACAAGGTGACACTGTACCATCACTCTTCAAGTAAGGTAACATCTTAAGGTACTTGACTATCACTTTTATAAGCTTCTCCTTAGTTCTAGCGTTCACATGAATAAAAGAGACAAACATGTATGATTTATAACTCTAGATTAACCAACCCAGTCGATTCAATATGTTTAGTCCTTCCACCTTTGTGATTCCACACTCCTAATCATATGAGCTAAAATGTTGCACACTCAATCTTTGGAAGATATATTTTATATATATAAAAAAATAAATATAGATAGATTATCTTTCCATTAGGTTGAGCGATGTGATCTGACAAATGTTTTAAATGCTACACTCATGATCTTATTATCCATCAACTTTGTCTTGCTCACTATGCTTAAGGTTAGAGAGAACAAATACACTTTTGGTTCTGTTGGTGTTTTCCACCAACAGGGCCCATGCACTTGATCTCTGCCTTGTCTCCATGAGCAGGTACACTTGGAGCAAAATATGAAGGACTTTTACAACTCCCAGACTCCACCAAGTGAAGAATCTAGATCTACGAGTAAAAACACACTGGAGATACTGGACACTCAGGCAATCATTGCCCTGAGATGCTTGAGGACACAACTACTGGAGTAACCCTGTTGTGGAAGTAATTACTGACCTTCTGCCGGTCAAGAGAGACAATCCAGGACGCCCCGTCATCTCGATCTCCATCAGCATGGTGGACTTCCTAGAAGCACTCTGCGACTTAGGCTCCAGCGTCAACATTATGCCCAGGGTACTCTATGAAAAAATCTTTACATATCCTTTATTGAAAACAACCATGTGTTTGCAGCTTGCAGATCGGACGCTAAGTTTCCCAAAGAGAATATCGAAGGACCTTTGCATCCGTGTTGGTACCTTGTACGCTCCAGCAGACTTCATGGTGATAGATACTAGTACTGATGAGAGGGCACCCATCATTCTAGGGAGGCCATTCCTGAACACCTCGGGAGCAGTCATCCACGCTAGTGCTGCCAAGATCAGTTTCTGCATCAAGGGGACGAAGGAGACGTTTTCCTTCAAGAACAAAACTACACAAATCTCAGAGCAATCCTGACATGAACCAAGGAAAGGACCAACAGGAGGAACAGGAACAAGCAATTGTGGACTGAGTCAGCTAAGATGGTCACTGCTGCTCAAGGAGGTCAAGATCATCAACTCAAGTCACCTTTCTTGATCAAGAAGGATGACCCTGGTGTTCCAAGCATCAAGTGCACAATCAACGGATATTCTTTTCAGAAAACACTCTACGACACCGGATCTAATGTCAACATAATGGCCGCAGTCACTTATCAGCTCCTGCATGGAACCATGTCCCTACAACCAACATACATTCAGCTCCAGATGGCAAATCAGACATTCTGAAAAATTGAAGGTTATTGACATGGGAGAAGACGAGTACGATCCACCCATCATCCTTGGAAGACCGTTCCTCAGCACCGTTAAAGCAATCATCTACATTGGAACTGGAGAAGTCCACATGCATTTCTCCTCTGAGAAGGTACGCCGCTATTTTACTGACCCTAACTATATAGTTGAAGACTCTAAGCAGGTCAGGACAAGAAGAAGACGACGCAACCGCAACCAGAGGAGGCAAATCATCAAGGATGGATGGGCAGACTACGAAGGAGAAGTAGTGAGGTCTGAAGACATACAGCTTGAACAGAACTGTCCTGAGGAGACCGTAGCACCGAGTCAGGTGTGGAGAGAGAAGGTAGTTATACACGAAGAGGAAGCACCGCCGGAACCACCGACTACGCCATGCAGCGAATCCCAGGACGACTAAGAAAATAGAGAGTCCCATTCGGAGGACTTAAAACACCGAACGCCTTGCCAAGAGGTAAACTTGGTAGTTATCCTTTTCCTTTCAATTATTTAAAATAGTTTGTCTAGTTAATCAAGTTCATGCTATCTTGAAAAGAAAATAAAAATGTTAAAAATAGTAAGCCCCATGTGAGTATGCTCATGGCATAAAACCCATAAGTACATTCACTGTGGTGGCATAAAAATAAATATATGTATTCCTGTCCTATAAAAATGAAAATATAAAAATAAATTTATGATCCTACTAAAGAGAGTAACATTTATTGAGGAGGCTCAACATGATAAAGGCTAGATATTTATGCTAACACTTAACTAGTTCCACAAAGCTTTGTTGTCTATTTGAGCTCCATACAATTAAAGGATCAAAGAAGACTAGCAGACGGAGGACATCCTAATCGCTGTCAGGGTGCTGCCGACATTCAAATACACCTCCGCCACCTGCTAGCTACATCAGAAGAAACTTCGTCAAAATCCAGCTTGGGGGAGAGCGCCCCCATTTATCCAGCTAAGTATTCTACTCATGTTTATACTTTACTCTAATAATAAAAAGATGCATAATCATAAAAAACCAAATAAAGATTTTGTGCTTATATATATATCTTTGCTTAGTTTGCTAAATAAATAAATAAATAAAGTTTGCCATGAACCCTCATGATAGCCCTCACATGGAAATGATGAATAGTTGCTCTACCATGACTAGTTCTCAAAATTGAAATCTCTCTCAAGTTTAGGCATGACTGTTATTAATTAAGGTTTGTTCTAAACCTGAACTTGTGGGAAGAGTACTTGATCTAAAGTCTAAGTCGTTAACGGATATGATATGGGAAGGTTGAGCTGCTGTTTATCTGTTCCTAGAGATGCTAGAATTCTGGAGAATTTTATCTTTGAAAATCTTTAAAATGTTGCATGATGAGTTCCTGTATGATGAGAGTTTAAATTCCTACCACAGCCATATATACATGCTTGCTAGACTATGAACCACACATTTACTTTACTACTTATGAGCATTGAGTGTGGTCAAGCTGTGTAGACCCTTAGGAGCTTGTCATGTTGTTAAATCAAGATTCACTTGCACGTTCACTCATACATGCTACTTCTACTCCGGAAGTACCATCCATATATATCCATTTCCATCTCCAGAACCACCCAAAAATATTCTACTCCTAATCCGGGAGAGAATAGCCAAAAATATTCCTTTTTTCCCCTGTGAAATAAATGCTCAAGTTATCTTGTTACTACCACTTGCTATATTATTTCATGAGATGAGTGCTCTCTAAAAAAAAGAAGAAAAAAAAAGAAAAAAAAGAGATACGAGGAAATAAAAAGGGGCAAGTGCCCGGAACCTCGAAAGAAAAGAAAAAGTGAGACGAGAGGTAAAAATGGACAAGTGTCCGAAAGTAGAATTAGGGGTACAAGTTACCCACCTGAGAGAAAAGAAAAAGAAAATATAGAGCATCTCATTCTCCTCAAAAAGTTTCAAAAGAGCAAGAAAGGTATGTACCCCCTCAAAAGAGCACAAGTAGAATTAGACTTTCACCATTGTTATCACCATCATTGTTGACGGTGGATATACCATAGAAATCCACATACAAAACACCGTCAACATGCCTCGGTTGCAAGGGGAAATGACATGACATGAACATATTTTATCCATAACTAGTTCCACTTGTACTCTTAGCTTGTTTATGCAGGAACAACAAATTCAAGACATTATTTGACAAAGCCAACATCAGAATCATCAAGAGGAGATCGAGGGGACAACAGGTGACACCCTGGGCCCACAGGGAGGGGGTCGCCCGACCCCTCTTTGGTGGGACCCAGGTGTGCCACCTACTCCACCGACATAAGGGACCATTGTGGACACTGCTGGTGGGCCCAGGTGGTCAGGAGTGGGGTCGCCCGACCCCACATGTAAGGCGGTTTCAGGGTCGGTGGCCTCCCACCGACCTTCCCCACATGTCTCACGTGTTGGTTTGCCCCTGCCGTTGATCAAATGGCGGTTGTGAAGTCGGTTTGATCCAAGGGTGGAGAGGCATGATCACACGGATCGATGACGTGGCGGTGGAGTAGCCCCTACTCCACCTCTCCCTATAAATAGAGGCTGATTTCACCCTTCCAAGGCATGATGAATTCAAGGTTCAAGTATCCAAGCTAGATACAAGTGAGTAGTAGTAGTAGTAGTAGTAGTCTAGTGTGGGAGTTAGAGTTGAGTCGAGCGAAGCTCGGGGTCTCCGGAGTCGTCTTCTGGAGAGTCTGGTATAGCTCTTGTATCTTTTCTCCTGTAAGACTTGTTTTCTTAATATATTCTCTTTCTACTTTTCTAAGTATTACTTTGTGCAATATTATTCTTGCAATAGTATTGTAGTGTTCTATCTTGTTCTTTAGTAGTTACATATTAGATTGTGATCCTGTAACAAGCTCGTGGCTGTTTCCCATCGCCTTTAGCAAGGTGCTATAGTTGTTTGATCGCAGCTAGAGTAGTGAGAGTTAGCGTAAGCGCGGTGCTTAGGCTAGGTCTTGCCTTTGTGTGTCGCTGGCTCGGACGGAAAGTAGGGGCGCACTCCCTAGTAGGTGACAGATCGTGGGCGGCATTAGGTTCTCCTCACGTACGAGCTAGTTCTTAAAAGATAAGGCGTCCATAAGCCCAATAGTCGCTTTCGGTAAGGGGTTAGGTGAAAAAACCTTTTAAGCGTCTTACCAGCTCGGCTATCCCTGGCAGCCATTAGTAAGGTATCAATCTAGTGTGTCTCTGCTATTTGATTAAGATTAGTTCACGAGAGTAGAATTAGATATCCTAGGAACCTGTACTCACTCGTTGTCCTCCCACCTAGCTACTCTACTCTAGTTATCTTGTAGTTATCCTTTTTGATTATCTCTGGATCATCATCATCCCTTCCTTCACCTTTCGTTACCACCTCTCTGCACTAGTTGTAACTAAGTTGAGATAGGATCTCTTTTCTTACAAGCATTTCTAGCTATTGCTTTCCCTTGGGAAAATATAAATTACGATACCTTGGAATACTCCCGGGTGAAGTGCTACAGCGGTACCTTCTGTGCGCTTGCGGAATTATCCAATAGTTAATAGAGTTACCACACCAGGCATTTCTGGCGCCATCACCGATATCCGGTGGTTGCGTTAAGAAGTGCCAATAAGCATTTCTGGCGCCGTTGCCGGGGAAAGCATAGCCTAGAAATCTTAGTAAGAACGAATCCGGAAAAAAAAAATATCATCAACTTAGTATCAATTAGTTGTAGGGGGGGTTTACCCCTTGCCTTTGTTTCTCTATATTGTGAAGCAGGGCATTGTATGAGTGAGTTCCAATTCAAGGCCACATTAGAAAATCCTGAGACATCCCGACAGAGTCCTAGACACCGTCTAGTAACTTATCGGAGATCCAGCTCATACTTGAATTCACTCAAGGAAGGAGGCTTAGCACCGACACTCTACCAGTCAATGGCTTCCTCATCAATCTCCGACTTCTCATCTCCATCAGTTGCCCATGTTACCATTGGACCGAGGGTGGAGGTCGAAGATGTCGACTTTGAGATTAAGCCATCACTTATCACTATGATGCAAGCAAGTACATTTAGTGGGAAGCCACATGAAGATGCAAATGCACATCTCCAACACTTTTTGGAAGTGTGTAGCACTATTGCCATCAGAGGGGTAACGGCCGACGCCATCCGCCTTTGCCTATTCCCATTCTCATTGCTTGGGAAGGCAAAGCAATGGTTTTACGCTCAACCCGATGATGTCAACACCTGGAGAAGATGTGCCAATGCATTTCTCAAGAAATTCTTCCCAATGGGCAAGACATCTGCTCTGAGGGCAAAGATTTCAAGCTTCCAACAGAAGGCAGACGAGACTATTCCCGAAGCATGGGAACGTCTGCAGGAGTACATTCAAGAGTGTCCACATCATGGAATTAAAGAGTGGCTCCTGATCCAAGGTTTCTACCATGGGCTGACTCCAGTAGCTCGTAGCCACCTTGATGCCGCCGCAAGAGGAGCGTTTACCTCCCTCAATGTCACTCAAGCTAAAACTCTCATTGAGAACATAGTGACAAATCAAACATGGAGAGAAGAACGCCCTCAACTCAAGAAGAGAAGCACGAAAACCATTGAAGAGGTAAATGAAATATCTCACAAGATGGAGTTCTTGTTGAAGAAGTTGGATGAACGAGCCAAGGTAAAGAAAGATCGAGAGGCCGTCCAACAATACGCCACTGCACGTGCGAACCAACGGAGCAGGGTGCAAAATGCAAGCCATGAAGCTGTGCAATCCTTCAACAATGGACGACCAACTTCGCGCTTCCAGGGCCAAGGTAACTCTAGTAACTCTAACTGGCTTTCACTTAAAGAACTTGTCATTAATCAAGCTAAAATCAATGAAAGCATGAACAAAAGATTGTTAGCTAATGACAAGACTCTTGAATCATTAACTGCTAAAATGGATTCCCTTGTTTCTTCTGTTAAGGACCAATTAAACTTTAATAAAATTTTAGAGTCTCAAATAGCACAAATTGCTGCTACTGTTCCTTCTTCTGTAAATTCTTGCAATATCTTTAATGTGACCACGAGAGGGGGTAAGACCACTCGTGATCCACCATATCTTGACATGAAAAAAAAGACTGCAAGAAAAGATAAGGAAGTTGAGGAAGACAAGAAAGAAGCACCATCTAAGCAGGAAAACACCAAGTTCTATGGAAAGACAGCTCTGCACGAGTTCTACGACACCAACATTCTGCTGCCATTTCCAAGAACAAGGAAGCCAACCACCGATGAACAATTCGGGAAGTTTGTTGAGGTAATTCGGCAATTATATGTCAATATTCCACTACTTGATGCAATGCAGGTTCCAACCTATGCCAAGTATTTGAGAGACATCCTCAACAACAAACGCCCGCTGCCTACAACTGAAGTGATTAAGCTAACAGAAGAATGCAGCGCGGCGATACTAAACCAACTACCAGAAAAGAAGAAGGACCGTGGATGTCCTACCATCGACTGCTCCATTGGGACACATCACTTCGAGCATGCACTGTGCGACTTGGGAGCAAGTGTCAGTGTCATGCCAAAGGTAATATTTGATAAACTAACCCATGCTGTTTTGTCCCCTACATCAATACATTTGCAGTTAGCGGATCAGTCAATTCGCCATCATGCGGGGGTAGCTGAGAATATCCCCGTAAAGATACGCGAGTTCCTGGTCCCTGTGGATTTCGTGGTACTCGACATGGAGGTGGATGAAAAGACTCCACTTATCCTGGGAAGACCATTTCTCAGCACTGCTAATGCACATATTGACGTTGGAGCCGGAGAAATTCAATTTACAATCAATGGGGCCCAGGAGAAGTTCAACTTCAAACCAAAGGTAGTGCAATGCTCACTAATCTTGGCAGTGGATGTGGCAACCGTCACATTCATAACTAGGCCAAAGAAAAAGACCAATCCAACGCCAAGAGCAAAGAGCAAGAAAATATGGAAGAAGAAGGTAATACAACCGATGACACCTCCGAAGAAAATTTCTGTATCAACTCAAGGAGGAGGTCCTGTTCTAAGGACCTGAGGTAACAGCTCTTCCATCAAGGTAAGCCCACTGACCTTTAACTTTAAGTTACTTATTAAACTTCCTTCATCTTTTCCAACCCTTCTATCAACTTGAGTTAAGACAAGTAAAGTAAAAATAAAAACTCACTGAGCAAGGTGGACACCAGGTGGGGCCCAAAGGGGGGTCGCCCGACCCCACTTTGGTGGCCCCCACCTATCATCTCGTGTCCTTTGCCACTTCTTGTCATGACATGCTATGCTCCATTCAAGAAAACACCAAAACATTACCATGTCAACTCATGTAATCCCACTTGATCAACGAATTGAACCGTACATGAGAATTCTCTAACTCTTTCATCTATTTTTCTTGCATGTGCTTGTTCTGTTACTCGTGTAGTGTGCCCAGCGTTACTCAAGAGTGAGAGGAGGGGTCGGCCGACCCCATGGTTGGCCCCACTTCCTCCCCTCCTCTGGTGTATGGCAGCACAAGTAATGTAGGGAGAGTGAGTATAGAAATAAAGACTCATAAACATCGACACTCACCCTAGGAGCTAGAGTTTCTAGTTCTCATCCCCCGCTTCCACTAAAACGTAAGTGAAATTAGGAGACACTGCTAACTTAACAAAAACCATCTTCTTCTTTCTAAAGTCACTTAAGCAACCCCTAGACAAATCACTCTTGCTAAGTATGGGAAAGATACTTGCTTAAAGCCTTAAGTAAATCAACATTTTGAGAAGCTCATCCCGTGAAGCATCTCATGAGCAAACATCCACCCATCTAGTCTTGTCTTGTTCCCTCCTTTCTCTTTCACCACATTCCAAGAAGAGATTCTTTGAGAAAACATCCAAAAGAAAGGAGAGAGTGAGTGGAGATGGGGAACCAGCCATGGCACACATTCATCATCAATCTGGTGAACAGCTAGCGCAAAGAGGAGGTGGTGATGGGGTCGCCCGACCCCCTCCCTGCAGCATTCCTTATTTCTTTCTTTCCCATCCATCTTTCCTTGACACAAGGTGTTGGCCATTTGTGGTTTCGTGGAAAAAGAGGGGTCGGCCGACCCTGACAAAGTGCCCTCTGCACTTGTCCTCTCTTCCATCCACTCACTCATTCACTCACAACCATTTTCCTCTACTAGCAACTCAAGAAAATCATCAACACTCTTCCTTTCACTTTCCCTATTGCTCAAGTGTTCACCCGTCGAGAAATCAAGAGAGGTAAAGAGTTAAAATCTAAACTAACCTCTCTGGTGGAAGTGGTGTTCGTTATTTTCTTGATCTAGCATGAAGAATCCACTCAAGAACATAGGGAAGAAAGTGCGTGGAGCGTTTAGCGGAAGCTCATCAAGGCACTCCCATGGCACCATGAGTTCGGTAGAAGAGTACTCCTCTCATCATGGACTTCCCTCTGAGACTCATGAGGAGCAAGAGCATGAGGCCATGCCACAGCAAACACCACTTAATGAAGAAGCAGCACCTCTACGGATGCAAGATATAGAGACCGGACTTTTGCTCACCGTAGAAGAAATGGAGAAGCTTAACCATCTACGCCACTGTGAATTCAAGCATACCAAGGTAATTGACCCTAAATTCCTCAAAGACATAGGTATGTATGAGGAATTCTTTGATGTCTTTGCTGCAATAGGATGGGGTGAATTTTGGGACTTTTCGGAACACCTAGGTAGCAAGATTCTCACTCTAGAATTTTTGAGCACCGTAAGGGTAACCGAAACAACCATTTACTTTCGCCTAAGAAACCAAGATTATGATTTCACATGGGACCATCTAGCTGCATGTTTAGGCTTTATGAATTTTAAAACCAACGTAGAAGTTGCCACAAGGGGTTTTAATAGACAAGAATTTTGGCATGAAATAACTGGGGAGAATCTAATTGGAAAGACTTACCCACGTACTAGCCATATTTGCCATCCCACACTACGGTTCATGCACAAATGGATAGGCATCACTCTATTCCCTAGAGATGACATTCGGATTGTGCGGGAAATTGATAATAGAATTCTATATGCCATGGTGAATAGAATTCGTATTGCACCGGTAAAAGCCATGGTACATCATTGGATCACTATAGCACGGAAGAATGACCCAATTGAGTTCACCTCTATAATTACAAAATTGTGTGATTACATTTTGATCCTTGATGACACCATCCAGTACATACCCACTCCTAGAACTGTGTTAGGAAAATATCATTTCATTCAAGCAAAAGTAATTACGCGTGGCCCCAATGACACAATTGAATTTATATTGCGTAAATCAAATGCAAGACTCATTTTGCCACAACCAGAGTTAAAATTATACGGGGGCCACCCGTTAATGCCTAATGTTCCTGGAGTTGGAGGACGTAGAAGTTTTGCAGGGCCATTCACACGTGGACAGTCACGAGCTGAACAGCAAGATGATTCAGATAATGAGGGCACTTCCAATGCCATGCACACCTCCGGGACGGGGAGGAGACGTAGTGCCCGGTTGTCTCTTTCTTCTTCGCAGGAGATTGGAAACCGCAGTCACCGTCATGACATGGAGCTACTCAGATCAGGTATGGCTACATTGCGTACTAACCATGAAGCCATTCACACTGCCACTGTGGAAACCCAACAGCAAATCCAAAATTTTGAGGAGAGCAGCAATAGAAACTGGTGCCAAGCCTACACATCATATCACCTGCCCGTACCACCATACATTCCTCAACCACCACATGCATATCCACCTCCTCCTGCACAATATCCTCCACAGCAATATCCTCCACCATATCCACTATATCCATCGTATCCACCCCAGTGAGGAAGGACAAGCTTGGGGGAGATCCTCTCCCCCACCAAGGTAAGTATTCTATCCTATTTATTTCCATGCATTTTATCATTCTTGCTCTAAAAAAAAAAATTAGCATTTCCCTTTAGCATATATGCTTCATGTATGTCTATATCCCTCATGGAAATGATGACTAGTTGCTTGTTAATGTTTCTCTAGTACCTAGTATACAACTTAGTATTTCTCCAAGTATGGATCACTTAGCTCACTTAAACTGCCATGAACCTGAAAACTTTGTGGGTTGCAAGTGCTAGAACTAAGTCTAAGTTGTTGTGGGACATGAGATAGTGAGACAAGAGCTGCTATAATATTATTCTAAGCATGCATGATTATCAGAGATTTATTCTTAAAATGATCAAAACCTTAATTGTTCCTCAATGGTGATGAATTCCTACCACAGCTATATCTACTTTACATGATTGCAACCTTTCCACATAAGCTATTTGCTTTGTGTTGAGTGTCGCCAAGTCTTGTTGACCCCTGTTAAGAGACTTTTCATGCTCCTAAGATCAAGATCACGTACACACCACATATATATATGCTGCTTCTACACTGGAAGTACGCAACCACATGTATTTCGCATCCACTAAATAGGTTGCTCCATACTCTAAATGTTAGAATATCTCTCTCTAAGCATTATTTGGTAAATGAGACATCAAAAGCCTAGGCAAAATGAAATAAAAAGATGGACATGTGCAAGTCCACACAAAAAAAAAATTGAGCACATAAAGCTCGAAGAAAAAGAAAATGCTAGCCATGTCTCAATATACAAGTAGAGAGAGTGTAGCAAATAAAGGAGCAACCTAGTCCACCATATATCAGACTTGCACATCTTGATCTGGGAGTATGACACTTCTCTTCAAGGATCCGAGCTTTGACTTCGCAACACATGCAAAGTAAGTATGCTATCTCCTTTCATCCCTACCTTAAGCTCCACATAAGCCTTTTAGAAATAGGATGAAATAGAGAAGGCAACTCTATCATATGCCTTGGTGAGGAATTATACACCATTTGAGTGACATGAGAGAACCATATGAGGAACATTTAAGTTTTCTTTTGAAAATATCACAAAACCTCTGATATGAAACTTGCTAAGAATGAGAAAGTTAGTGCTCAAGTCAAACTGTTCTGTCTTTCAACCACCTAAGACAAAGGAAAAGCCATAAGCCCCATAAGGGACTAAGGTAATATGGGTAAGTTTACATAGCTAAATTTTTCATGCAAAGAGAAGAACTTTGTTGTACACATGGTACTCTTGAAATGTGAACATAGTAACAATACCTGATCCACCGAGGCTAAGTTTGATTGTTTGCTCGGGACGAGCAAAGGTTAAGCTTGGGGGATCTTGTTGACGGTGGATATACCATAGAAATCCACATACAAAACACCGTCAACATGCCTCGGTTGCAAGGGGAAATGACATGACATGAACATATTTTATCCATAACTAGTTCCACTTGTACTCTTAGCTTGTTTATGCAGGAACAACAAATTCAAGACATTATTTGACAAAGCCAACATCAGAATCATCAAGAGGAGATCGAGGGGACAACAGGTGACACCCTGGGCCCACAGGGAGGGGGTCGCCCGACCCCTCTTTGGTGGGACCCAGGTGTGCCACCTACTCCACCGACATAAGGGACCATTGTGGACACTGCTGGTGGGCCCAGGTGGTCAGGAGTGGGGTCGCCCGACCCCACATGTAAGGCGGTTTCAGGGTCGGTGGCCTCCCACCGACCTTCCCCACATGTCTCACGTGTTGGTTTGCCCCTGCCGTTGATCAAATGGCGGTTGTGAAGTCGGTTTGATCCAAGGGTGGAGAGGCATGATCACACGGATCGATGACGTGGCGGTGGAGTAGCCCCTACTCCACCTCTCCCTATAAATAGAGGCTGATTTCACCCTTCCAAGGCATGATGAATTCAAGGTTCAAGTATCCAAGCTAGATACAAGTGAGTAGTAGTAGTAGTAGTAGTCTAGTGTGGGAGTTAGAGTTGAGTCGAGCGAAGCTCGGGGTCTCCGGAGTCGTTTTCTGGAGAGTCTGGTATAGCTCTTGTATCTTTTCTCCTGTAAGACTTGTTTTCTTAATATATTCTCTTTCTACTTTTCTAAGTATTACTTTGTGCAATATTATTCTTGCAATAGTATTGTAGTGTTCTATCTTGTTCTTTAGTAGTTACATATTAGATTGTGATCCTGTAACAAGCTCGTGGCTGTTTCCCATCGCCTTTAGCAAGGTGCTATAGTTGTTTGATCGCAGCTAGAGTAGTGAGAGTTAGCGTAAGCGCGGTGCTTAGGCTAGGTCTTGCCTTTGGGTGTCGCTGGCTCGGACGGAAAGTAGGGGCGCACTCCCTAGTAGGTGACAGATCGTGGGCGGCATTAGGTTCTCCTCACGTACGAGCTAGTTCTTAAAAGATAAGGCGTCCATAAGCCCAATAGTCGCTTTCGGTAAGGGGTTAGGTGAAAAAACCTTTTAAGCGTCTTACCAGCTCGGCTATCCCTGGCAGCCATTAGTAAGGTATCAATCTAGTGTGTCTCTGCTATTTGTTTAAGATTAGTTCACGAGAGTAGAATTAGATATCCTAGGAACCTGTACTCACTCGTTGTCCTCCCACCTAGCTACTCTACTCTAGTTATCTTGTAGTTATCCTTTTTGATTATCTCTGGATCATCATCATCCCTTCCTTCACCTTTCGTTACCACCTCTCTGCACTAGTTGTAACTAAGTTGAGATAGGATCTCTTTTCTTACAAGCATTTCTAGCTATTGCTTTCCCTTGGGAAAATATAAATTACGATACCTTGGAATACTCCCGGGTGAAGTGCTACAGCGGTACCTTCTGTGCGCTTGCGGAATTATCCAATAGTTAATAGAGTTACCACACCAGGCATTTCTGGCGCCATCACCGATATCCGGTGGTTGCGTTAAGAAGTGCCAACAAGCATCACCATACACCATTCATTCGCCACACATGCACATCTTGATTTGACTTTTTGACTTGTTCTTCTGGATCCATGGTTTGACTATGCAATAAATGTCTTGTAAGTATGTATTAGCTGTCTCCCACCTATGAGCTCCAGATATCAAAAGCCTTATTAGAGTAGGGTGAGAGAGAAGGCAATGTCACTATGCCTCATACCAAAAATACCACATACTTTGAGAGAAGGCATACACTATTATTGCCTTGGTAAGGATCCAGAAATACCACAAAAGAGAGACTAGAGAGAATCATACAAGGAATCTCTGAGTTTTATTTGAAAATTTGCAAAAACTCTAGAGCTATAGTTAATCGAAGAACAAGAGACATGGTGCTTGACTAGACTGTTCTATCTTTTAACTACTCAAGACAGAAGTGACGGTTACAAGTCCCATGGTGAAAGGTAAATGAGTAACTTTTAAGTCTTAACAGTTTACTCTAACCAGAGATGAGATCTTGTTTAAACGCATGTGTATCTTTAAGTTATGAAACCACTGCAGAAACTCTTGAGTTCATCTTTGCTCAGGGACGAGCAAAGGTTAAGCTTGGGGGAGCTTGTTGACGGTCCTTAATGCTCACATTTAACCATCAACTAATCATGGAAAAGGATCTAAATGGAACCAACACCTAGACTTAGGGTTTTATCTGACAGAATTCCACGAGTTTTGGTGTTTGTCTATTTCTGCAGGGGGTTATCAGGAAATAAGGAAGAAAGGCCCACACGTCGGGTTTACATAGAGATATTAACGTGCCGCGCAATTTTCTATCATCTAGAAGACTCCAGAAGCCACGGGACCGAAGCGGAAGCCGAGAGGCCTCAGGCACTGGGCGCCCGCCCTAGTCCTGAGGGCGCCCGCCCACCTCTTTCCACCAATCAGGGTGAAGTTCGGGGATCGTGCTCCACCGACCTAATACTTCAAGGAAAACCACACGATCAATGTCGGTTTGATCCGACGGCCCAGATTCACTTGAAGGGACTATAAAACCAGACCCCCCTGGCCCCTGGAGATCATACCTCTTCTACAGAATCAAAGCTAGGGTTTCAATTCTTCATCCAAGTAGAGAGGATCCCTCTAGTTCTTCTAGTTCTACCTCTAGTTCATCTAGATCTAGTTCTAGTTCATCTAGTTCTAGTTCTAGTTCCTCTAGTTCTAGTTCTAGTTAGTTCTAGTTGTAATCTAGAAAATAGGGAGAGAGAAGAGGAGAGCGGAGGAGGAGCCGGATCTGTCGGATCTTCCTCAACATTGTACTTTTGCAGCAACTGGTTCGTTCTTCATCGTTCTCCAGGTTCTTCAATTCATAATTCCTGAGTTCTTTAATTACTTTTATTTACATTCAAGTTATTTATTGGATTCCCGCTTGCATCAAGTGCTCTAGTCTTTATAACGCTAGAGTAGTAATTAATAGATTAGACGTGGTGTTTAGTCTTGCAATTACCTGGAATTGCACCCAATCCTGCGGATTGTTGTGGTAGCCCTAGGGTAGTGACAGCCCTAACGGTCGACGTATTCCACCACGTTCGGATCGGTGTTTGTAGGACCGTAGTCAGACCTTCCTAGCCCCCTTCTCATCTCTTTCTATGGTTAGTGCTCTGATGTCCCGATATAGATA
The DNA here is from genome assembly GCF_000003195.3 of Sorghum bicolor. Taxonomy (NCBI): domain Eukaryota; kingdom Viridiplantae; phylum Streptophyta; class Magnoliopsida; order Poales; family Poaceae; genus Sorghum; species Sorghum bicolor. The sequence continues at coordinate 53,500,633 of NC_012874.2, forward strand.
ATCTTGAAGTAATTCTTGATTCTTAGATCAACTAGAGAACTCTCAGGAAACTTCCTCTCTTCCCACTAAAAATAATTATATAGTTATCCTTGGGCGATCTTGATTCTTAATTAGTACACTCACGTTCTCTGTGGAAAATCGATACTCTGGAATACTCCCGGGTGAAAGCTACATCGGTATCCGTGCGCTTGTGGATTTTTCTGTTTGCGTTTAAAATACCCAACAACGACCGCATCAACAGGCGCGCTACGGAAAGAGCGGTACACGAAAACTTGCGACGCATTGAGTACGACGCCGCACACGGCCCTCCCGGCCTAATGCAGTTTTCCTCACACCTTCGACAGGTCGTATGGCCCCGCAACTTTAAGCTCGAGAAACTTAAAAAATATGATGGCAAGGAAAATCCTAAAAATTGGATCACTCCTTACGAGATCGTAGACCGATCAGCAGCGGGCGACGAGCACGTCATGGCAAACTACTTTCCAGTAGTCCTCGACCAGGCTGGTTATCAATGGCTCCTCAACCTGAGGACTCCTTCGATTCTTGGGAGGAATTGCGCTAGGCGTTCATCGACAATTTCATTGCCACCTGCGAGCAACCTGGAAACAAATATGATCTCGAAAGGATAAGGGACAGGAAGAATAAACCTTTGCGCGATTATATTCGACGTTTCTCGGATATGCGCCTTAAGATCCTGAAGATTTCTCATGACGAGGCTATATCAGCCTTCATCAAGGGCCTACGCTTCCATGAGGCATTGCGAAACAAGCTACTGCGCAAAAGACCAGCCACGGTCGCTTTATGCTGATGCCGACGACGCAGAAAAGCTCATTCGAGAAGATGCGAGAGGCGCCGACCAGTATCCATGACGAGATGACGGTCGCGGACGTTTCGACAACCAGAACCCCCGACGCGGTGACAACCGCGACCACCGAGAAGGTTGGGACAGGCGACGCAACAACCGAGACGATTTCAGAGGCAAGCGACCTCGTGACCACGACCACAAGGTAAACACAGTCAGGCGCCCCAATGGGCGGCGAGACTACCAGGAAGACTACAATAAGACGCTAAAAGGACCATGCCAACTCCATCCCAAGTCCAATCACACAATGGAAGAATGCTGCATCCTCAAAAGCATCTACACGCAGTGGGCTGCTCAAGGGGATTCTGCCAAGAAAAACAGGAAACAGGACAGACAGGGTCACGAAGACGACGACGACGACCAGGATAGGGACCCACGACACCAGTATGTCAGTCCCACCGACGTAGTGCACTCCATCTTTGGAGGCAAAGTTTCCATCGAGTCTAAACGAGAAAGAAAGCTCCTGAAGAGAGCCTGCCTTAATGTGGACAGCGCAGATGATCTGGTCGCGGACCCGAAATTTCCTCCCTGGTCGCACAGGGAGATCTCCTTCAGCAGGAAGGATCAATGGGCCGCCATCCCAGAACCAGGACGTTTTCCTCTGATCCTGGACCCTTGCATCAACAGCATCAGATTCGAGCGCGTGCTCGTCGACGGCGGTAGCTCCATTGATATCCTTTTCCGCGACAGTTTGCCTGCTCTCAGACTAACAGCGGCGCAACTAAAGCCGTATGATGCTCAGTTCTGGGGCGTTCTACCAGGCCAAAGTTTAGCACCTCTCGGGCAGATAACACTGCCTGTCCAGTTTGGGACACCGGACCACTTCCGCACAGAGTTCGTCAACTTCGTGGTCACCGACTTCGACGGCACCTATCATGCAATTCTAGGCCGACCATCGCTGACCAAGTTCTTGGCAGTTCCGCACTACTCATTCCTGGTCCTCAAGATGCCAACAGAGAAGGGCGTCCTAACTGTCTGAGGCAATGTCTACACCGCATACACTTGTGAGGAGGAAAGCTTCAAAATCACTGAGGCAATCGATCTCTCGATTCGCATGGTAGAAACTGTAGCCCAAGCTACGCAAGTTCCACCCGACCAGCTTCGACTACCCAAACAGGAGACTCCGAGGAAAAACTCAAAATCCAAAGAGCACAAGGAGGTACAGCTGGTCGACGGAAGCCCCGAGAAGACCTCTCTCATCGGGGCTAACCTGGACCCCAAATAGGAAGACGCGCTCGTCAGGTTTCTAAGGGACAACGTAAGCATTTTCGCATGGAAACCCGCACACATGCCCGGCGTCCAACGAAATCTGATCGAGCACTCCTTAAACGTCTCGAAGACCGCAAGACCCATCAAGCAGAAGCTATGACGGTTCGCTCGTGACAAAAAGGAGGCTATTAGGACAGAAATAACGCGGCTTCTAGCAGCCGGATTTATTAAAGAAGTGTATCATCCCGATTGGCTTGCCAATCCGGTTCTTATAAGGAAAAAGAATAATGAATGGAGAATGTGCGTTGATTATATTGATCTCAATAAACACTGTCCTAAAGATCCTTTTGGTCTCTCTCGTATCGATGAGGTGGTCGACTCAACGGCCGGATGCGAATTCCTATCTTTTCTAGATTGCTATTCTGGTTATCACCAGATTTCACTAAAGGAGGACGACCAGATCAAAACATCTTTTATTACTCCTTTTGGTGCATATTGCTAAACCACCATGTCCTTCGGACTCAAAAATGCTGGAGCCACTTATCAACGGGCCATTCAGCAATGCCTCCACGACGAGATTCGTGACGACCTCGTCGAGGCTTACGTAGATGACGTTGTCGTTAAAACAAGGGACGCGAGCACTCTGATCGACAACCTAGACCGTACTTTCAAGGCACTGAATAAATACAAGTGGAAGCTCAACCCCAAGAACTGTATCTTTGGGGTCCCCTCGGGACTACTACTCGGCAACATCATTAGCCGCGACGGCATACAACCGAATCCTTCAAAGGTTAAAGCGGTGCTCGACATGCGACCACCCAAGAATGTCAAGGATATCCAAAAGCTCACCGGCTGTATGGCCACTCTCAGCCGTTTTATTTCTAGACTGGGAGAAAAAGGCCTGCCCTTCTTCAAACTTCTAAAGGCATCGGAAAAATTCTTCTGGATAGAGGAAGCTAACGTTGCGTTCACCCAGCTCAAAACTTTCCTCACCTCACCACCCGTCCTCACGGCACCTCAACCTAATGAGGACCTGCTCCTTTACATAGCAGCAACCGATCGGGTCGTCTCCACGGCAATGGTCGTCGAGCGGGATGAGCCAGGCCACGTCTACAAAGTCCAGAGGCCTGTTTACTTCATAAGCGAAGTCTTAAATGAATCCAAGACCAGGTATCCCTAGATAAAAAAGTTAATCTACGCCATCCAGATAACCTCAAGGAAGCTGAAGCATTACTTCGACGGTCATCGGGTCTTTGTAACCACCAGTTTCCCTCTAGGGGACATTTTGCGCAACAAAGACGCCAACGGCATAATTGTAAAATGGGCGATGGAATTATGCCCATTTTCCCTGGATTTCCAGAGTCACACTACCGTCAAGTCCCAAGCCCTGTCCAACTTCATCGCAGAATGGATGGACCTCAACGAGCCCTCCCTCCAGATGCCTCCGATCACTGGTCAATGTTCTTCGACGGGTCCCTCAACATCAATGGCGCCGGCGCCGGAATACTCTTCGTGTCGCCTAACAAGCACAAACTCCACTACGTCCTTAGGATCCTCTTTCCGGCATCTAACAACGTCGTTGAATACGAAGCATGCTTGCATGGCATCCGACTGGCTGTCGAACTAGGAGTCAAGCGTCTTTATGTCCACGGCGACTCCGCCCTGGTCATTAACTAGTTAAATAAAGAATGGGACACAACTCACGAGAAGATGGACCTCTACTGCAAAGAAATCAGGAAATGGGAATCCAATTTTTACGGCATCGAATACATCCACGTGGTCCGGGACAAGAATCAGGCAGCAGATGCGTTGTCGAAGATAGGATCATCTCGGGCCCAGATCCCGCAAGGTGTTTTCGTTCAAGACATCCACACGCCAAGCGTCGGTACAGACCTGGTCAACAAGCAACCCAATAAGGCAATGCTCATAGACGATACCAATCCGACAACCAGCAACCACAATTGGCGCGCTCCTTTCATCAAATATATATCGGATGGATCGGGTTTTCAAAATAAAACGGAGAACGAGCGCCTCATTCGGCGGTCTAAGAATTACATAGTGGTTGATGGTAAACTTATGCGAAAGAATGCAAGCTCAGAAGTGTTGCTGAAGTGCATATCCCAAGATGATGGCGTCAAGCTCTTAGATGACATACACGTCGGGTCCTGCGGCAACCACGCTGCCTCCAGAACACTGGTCGGGAAGGCCTTCCGAGCAGGTTTTTACTGGCCAACTGCGGTCGCCGACGTCGAGAAACTGGTCGACACTGTGAAGGATGCTAGTTCTTTGCTAAGAGGACCCACGTGCCTACTCACGAGATTCAATTGATTCCGTCGTCCTGGCCTTTCGCCTGTTGGGGCCATTTAAGCCGGCCCCCGGCAACTTCAAGTTCGTCTTCGTGCTAATTGACAAATTCTCAAAATGGATCGAGTACATGCCACTGGTCAAAGCAACCTCCGAGAATGTTGTGGAGTTCCTCAATCAAATCATACACAGATTCGGGATCCCCAATAGCATAATCACCGACCTGGGCACTCAGTTCACCGGCACTACATTTTGGGACTTCTGCGATGACAGGGGCATAGTCATAAAGTACGTGTCGGTAGCTCACCCACGGGCCAATGGTCAAGTAGAGCGAGTGAATGGAATGATTATCGATGCTCTAAAGAAAAGACTGTACACTAAAAATGACAGAGCACCAGGACGACGGATGAAAGAGTTACCGGCTGTGGTCTGGGGTCTCCGGACACAGGCCAACCGCAATACGGGTGTATCACCCTACTTCATGGTTTACGGCACTGAAGTAGTGCTCCCTTCCGACGTGACCTTTGGATCCCCAAGAATCGAGAATTTTGACCAGTCTTCGGCCGACCTCGCCAGAGAGCTCGAAATCAACCGCACGGAAGAAAAGCGCCTAACCTCGTGCCTTCGAGCGGCAAAGTATCTCGAAGCTATTAGGCGGTACCACAACAGGAACGTCAAAGACCGCTCCTTTGTGGTTGGTGATCTGGTACTCAAGTGGAAAACAAGCCAGGAAGGAATGCACAAGTTATCTACACCTTGGGAAGGACCCTTTGTGGTCACCGAAGTCACACGCCCTACATCTTATAGACTGGCGTACCCAGACGGGACAGACTTGCCCAACTCCTGGCACATAGACAAACTGCGTCGTTTCTATTCCTAAGTTCCAGTACATTTCGTTTGTAAATCTCTTACGATCAGTAGTAATAAAAAAAATTTCTTTCTTGCTATATACTTCTTTTATATGCAGAACTTTCGACAAGTGCCACAATTTCCTTTTAGGATGAAGGTCGTCAAGGGCCATCAACTTGACTCAGTGATACATCACTTAAACAAATTCACAGTGCTCAAAACCATGGTTATGATCAATTACGTTTTATTACAAACTTTATACACAAAGTTTACAATAAAACACTCCTCTGGGCGGTCACTAGTCTACTCCTACAGACTAATCTTACAAAGCCAACTGATCGGGCTGATCACCCGCACGGCTCTGCTGCTGTACCGCCGAAGGGGTCGGGGCCACCGGCGTCTGGCTGGTCAAGACCGCAGGCGTCGACCGCGCATCCCCCGCAATGGACGTCCTCGACAACTCTCTGGCCGACCTATCCGACCCAGGCTGATTGAGTGGAGTTGCCGTCCCACAGAGGTTTATGTCGCCGATCACTGACGACGACAAGTCAAGCAGACCGACGCGATGTTCATCCGCCTCCTGCGGACCGACCTCCTTGGGATACCCCCTCTCCAGCCGGGACAAGTCGACCAGAGGGTAGTGCGCACGTACCATGCTGAGGACGTGCGCTCCGGCGAACTCTCCAGCGTCCTTGACGAACTGTTGAAGCCAACCCCACGCTTGCTGCGCCTTCTCCACCGAGGTCATCCTCGGTGCGCGAGGCTGGTCTTCGGGGAGCTCAGGGCTGATCAGGTCAAGCACCGGGGCCACTCCTTTCCAGATCTTGATACAATTGGTCTTCCAGGAGTCCCGGTCCTTGACCAGCTCGTCGAAGTGCTTCTTGGTGTTAACCTTAAGCACTATGACAAAATTATTAAAGAAAATCAAGCCAGGAGTCAGTACAAACACGAGAGAAACAGAGTTGCGTAATCAGCAAAGGGCGAAGACGGCTCCTACCAGCCAACTCCCGATTCTTGTTTTTCAGCTCCTCGCCAGCCTGGCGCCCGGCCTCCAGTGCACTGGCGATCTACTGGTCGAGCCGCTCCTTTTCTTGTCGGAGGTGCTCAACCTCTTCTTCTAGACCTGCAGAAGCAATCTCTGGTCAACTAACCGACCACGCAGTTAAATACAACTGCTCGGAACGGGCGACTTACCTCTCTTCTCCCGATCCATGTTGACTAGTTGCCGATTGAGACCGAGCAGTCGCTCTTCTTGCGCCGCCCTCTCGGCTGCCTTCTCCTCGGCATCCGACCGAAGGCGGTCCACTTCCGCAGTTAGGGCCTTATTCTCGGCCACGATCCCTTCAATCTGGTCGAAGCACCTTTTTCGGTACTTCGCTGTTTTCATTGCGCCATGCAGGAATTACATATATTGAAGCAAACGACAGTACATACACATTTCGGGCAAGAACACAAGAGCACTAACCTTGACTTCTTCGACGAGCCACTTGGCAGCGCGCTCTACTCTGGCTGCCTCCTCGGTCTCAGCGATCTCTTCATGACCGATGAAGTGGTCCCCGCGTTGGCGCCACACGTACACGTGTTGGCGACCATCCTGGGGGCGCCCCTGGATCTCCTCCACCTCGTCATCGGAGGTCGCCTGGGCCTCCTCACCCTCCGCGCTACCCCCAGTCATGGTAACAGGTATCATAGGACCCTTACCCTGGCTAGGGGAGCCCTTTGGCGAAGAAGCCTCCTCCCGGGGTGGAGTTGGGGCCCTTCTTTCTTCGGCAGGCGGGGGAGTTGGGGCTCTGTCTCCCTCCTCCGTGACGCTGCTCGGGGGAGGTGTCCTTGCAGCCTCATCATCCCTTGCAGGGGTGCTCGCTCCGGTCCTTGCGTGAGCTGGGTTCTGCTCGGCAGTCTCCGCCGCAGTCACTACCGTGGGCTGCTCCTCGGTTTGTTCCTGGGTGGTCTGCTGGGCAGCGTCTCCGACGACAATCGCTGGCTCGGCTGTTTTTTGGCCAGCGACGTTGTCCGGATCAACGTCAGACGCCGCACTAACAAAACGACGACATTTTACCAATGTCAAAAGTCGCAAAAAAAAACAAATGGGAGGAAGTGCAGAAGTGAGATTGTAACACTTACAGATCGGAGCGCCTGTGCGTCGCTGTGAAGAACCTCCTCCTCGTTCTACCAGTCGCCGCTGCTGCTTCCGTCCTCCCAGGACGCGTCGGCTCGGCGTGTGGGGCAGGAGGATCGCTGGTCACCCAACCAGTGGTGGTCGGGGCGACGTCGGGACGACTGCGTGGCCTTCGGACCAAAGAGGGTGCATCCTCCTCCTCCTCGTCCTCGTCATCAGTGATCCTCACGAGCCGACGACGCTTCGGAGCTTGGCTGGTCTCCACCGGCAGAGCCTCCGCAGGGGTTGGATCCACCGCCATTGGCCTTTTCCCCGCCACCCTGTCCTCGATGGTCGGGGCAGGGCGGTTCTATTCCTCCTCACTGCTGGTGTATTGAGGACACCGAGCAGCATCGCCCTCCGGCAGGTCCATCCCCGCAGGATTCTCCATACTAGGTGCCAGTGACACGTACACTGCGCACCGGTCAATGTCTCCAATCTGCAATAGAACCAACGACAAGTCATCAACCAGGAGGAAATAGTATTCACATGGCAATACTAATCAATAACAGTATTTATTTACCTTAGGAGCTGGCCGTCCTAGCTTGAAGGCGTGCATCTGATCACTGCTTCGAACGAAATTGTCATCCGATAAGTTGAACAGCTCGTTCATCAGCTGCTGGACCTCCGCCTTCTCCAGACCATCCGGGCACATTCTGGTCGGGTCTTGGCCCCCCACGTACTCGTACGCCGAGTGTATCCTCCTCTGACAAGGCATCACCCGACGCACAAGAAAGTTCCCGACCACACCTGGCTCGTCTAAGCGGGACTAGTCGATCAGGCTCATCAGATCCGCCACTTGCCTAGTGAATTCCGGACGGTACGTCCAGCTGATCCTCTTCTCGGGGATGTAGCCCACATCGCAGAACGTGGTGCTTCCCGGTTCTTCCCTGATGTAGAACCACTTCTTGTACCATTCGGTGAGAGAAGTGTTCCATGGGCAGTTGAGGTACCGGTTCTTCATCCCATCGCGCAGATTGAGGTATACTCCACCTGCAATCTTGGAGCCTCCAACTGCCCCTTGCTTCCTCAGACAGAAAAGATAGCGGAAAATATCGAAGTGCGGCTCTATTCCAACATAGGCCTCACACAAATGGATAAAGGTGGAAACAAGAAGAATTGAGTTCGGGTGCACGTTGCAGATCCCGATCTCATAGTAAAGAAGGAGGCCTTGAAGAAAAGGATGAACCGGAATCTCGAAACCCCTCTTGAAGAAATCCTCAAAAACGACAATCTCACCAGCGCGGGGGTCGGGGTAGCTTTCCCCCTCTGGCGTCCTCCATCCTCCGAGTTCTTGATTGTGAAGAAGCCCCTTCTCGACGAGGTTGTTGAGGGACCGTGTGTTGCTACGAGACTTCTTCCATTCTTTGGCCATCATCTCGGCCCTCTTCTTAGCATCACTCTTTGCCATCTCAACTCTTGAAAAGTCTCGAGCTCGGTTTTGGGTTTTGAAGGTGTTGAGGATGATGGAGGCTCGGCAAAAGTATGCAACTGCTGGGTAAAAAGCAAGGATGCGACCTTGAGCTCTTATAACAACGGCTTCACCTCTTCCACTTCCCGAATTCTTGGGAAGTGGGCGGATCCTGTGGTGGATGCGGCGTTTCGGTTTTCAATAATTACCGTCAGATAATATGGTGGCTTTTCTGTATAATTGGTCTTTTCCTTTTCTTGAACCACGCAAAGAGCGGCTGCACAGTTACCAGGCGCACCTTTTCATGCAGCAGTCTGACAATGCCCTAGGATGCCTTGTCACATCACGCATTAATGCGGAGAGATGCCTTTTTCCAAAAGACAAGTGGATCTGGTGGGGAACTGTACCGACCACTGAGCATTGTATGCTCGGGGACTGGTCGACCAGCCCGCCCATTTAAAAGTTTGGGGAGTGTACCGACCACCGAGAATTGTATGCTCGGGGACTGGTCGACCAGCCTGCCCATTTGAAAGTTTGCGGACTGTACCGACCACCGAGCATTGTATGCTCGGGGACTGGTCGACCAGCCTGCCGATTTGAAAGTTTGGGGACTGTACCGACCACCGAGCATTGTATGCTCGGGGACTGGTCGACCTGCCCGCCCATTTGAAAGTTTGGGGACTGTACCGACCACCGAGCGTTATATACTCAGGGACTGGTCGACCAGCCCGCCCATTTTAGAGCCTGGGGACTGTAACGACTACCAAGCATGATACGCTCCGGGACTGGTCGACCAGTCCGCTCCATCACAGACGAGCTTGATATGCTCGGGGCCTGGTATATTCAATTGCATAACTTCTAGCTCGTTAATTTTAATTTTTTAGACCTTGCTACAAGGCTCATACTTCGCCTTCCAGCAAGCTCGAGGACTACATCGGTACGATGCATCTGGCGATGCATTTCAGTTTCAGATTTTCTATGTGGTTTTTTCCTTTTAGACCCTGGCACCACGTGCCTACGTCACCTTCTACCAGGCTCGGGGACTAAGTGGGAACACTTCACCTTGCGGTGAATATGCTTGCTTTTTGAAAGACTATACTTTTCAGAAAAGTAAAGTGGGCACACTTCATCAGGAAAAAATATTTTTTGATTAGGAGCACCATGCATTCTTCGAACAATCTGCTTCTTCGATGTCAATGTTGATCAACTGTCTTTTAAGTTGGTCAAAATACCGTTGCAACTGTTCGGACGACTTTCCTAATTATCGAAGACGTCAAGCCTCACTGGTGGAGGAAGCTCAAGACGGCGTGTTACATCACAATACATGGTGCTCGGGGACTAGCTGTGGGGGTATAAACCCCAATACCCTTACGGCTAGACTTGGGCCAGGAGGCTTGGCCCATCACGAAGACAGTCCGAGGCTTGATCCAACTGCTCGGAGTTTCGCGCAAGGAAACAAGACGTCGAGATCAAGCCGGATTCTGGTCGGTTAGAATAGGAATTGATATTGTGCTATCTATGGCAATTGTAACCGACTAGGATTAGTTTCCAGATCTGTAACCCTGCCCTTTGGACTATATAAGGAGAGGCAAGGGACCCCCCTAAGACACATGATCTCAACACAATCCAATACAATCAGACGCAGGACGTAGGTATTACGCCCAAACGGCGGCCGAACCTGGATAAAAACCTTGTCCGTGTCTTGCGTCACCATCGAGTTCGTAGCTTACGCACCGTCTACCGATAAACTACTACCGTGGGTATACCCCAAGGTAGACTACTGACTAGCTTTCGTCGACACCACCATCATCACATCCTATACTTATGGATGGCTTTCAAATTCACCCTACTTTCATAGCCATGGTTTGGGAACAAACCTTCTCTGGAAAAGAAGATGAAAATCCATACATTCACCTCCACGAAATTGAGCAACTGTGTTCTTGTCTGAATATTTCTGGCATGAACCATGAGACCTTAAAATGGAAGTTATTTCCGTTCTCTCTTTCTGAGACAGCGAAACAATGGTATACTCATACCGTTAGGAGTGTAGAGGGAGATTGGAAGGAACTTTGAGATAAATTTTGTCTCGCTTTCTTTCCTATTTCCCATATTATCCCTCTTTGTCTTAAAGTTCTCACTTTCCAACAAAAAGAGAAGGAAACCTTAGGAGCGACTTGGGCAAGATATTCAAATTTAATTGCATCTGGCCCAGATTTGTCTATGCCTGAACATGTCCTGTTACAACACTTTCACTATGGCCTTAGCAAAGAAGCTGCCCTTTTTCTCGATACTTCCTCGGGAGGGTCCTTTTCACATAAAACCGTTAGTGAGGGGAAAGCAATCCTTGACAAAATTCTAGAAAACACCCATACACTGGCGTCTATGATGAATTCCCTGAAGAACAAGTTGAGACAAGACCCGAACCAAAAGAGGAAACACCAACAACTGTTGACGGTCCTTAATGCTCACATTTAACCGTCAACTAATCAGGGAAAAGCATCCAAATGCAACTAACACCCATACTTAGGATTTATCTGACAGAAGCCATGGAAACAAAGCGGAGGCAGAACGGGGCCTGGCCCAGGGCGCCCGCCCTAGAGACCAGGGCGCCCGCCCTAGAGACCAGGGCGCCCGCCCACCTTCTGTGCCCAATCAGGGTCAACTTTGCAGATCGTGCTCCACCGACCTTAGGGATCAAGGAAAACCGTGAGATTAATGTCGGTTTGATCCGACGGCCCAGATTTATCTGAAAAGACTATATAAGCAAGGCCCCCTAGCCCCTGGAGAACATACCTCTTCTACAGAATCAAAGCTAGGGTTTCAATTATTCATCCAAGTAGAGAGGATCCCTCTAGTTCATCTAGTTCTAGTTCTAGTTCCTCTAGTTCTAGTTCTAGTTAGTTCTAGTTGTAATCTAGAAAATAAGGAGAGAGAACAGGAGAGCGGAGGAGCTAGATCTATCGGATCTTCCTCAACATTGTACTTTTGCAGCAACTGGTTCGTTCTTCATCGTTCTTCAAGTTCTTCAATTCATAATTCTTGAGTTTTTAATTACTTTTATTTGCATTCAAGTTATTTATTGGATTCCCACTTGCATCAAGTGCTCTAGTCTATGCAACGCTAGAGTAGTAATTAATAGATTAGACATGGTGTTTAGTCTTGCAATTACCTAGAATTGCAACCAATCCTGCGGATTGTTGTGGTAGCCCTAGGGTAGTGACAGCCCTAATGGTCGACGTATCCCACCGCGTTCGGATCGGTGTTTGTAGGACCGTAGTCAGAGCTTCCTAGCCCCCTTCTCATCTCTTTCTGTGGTTAGTGTTCTGATGTCCCGAAATAAATAATCTTTGAAGTAATTCTTGATTCTTAGATCAACTAGAGAACTCTCAGGAAACTTCCTCTCTTCCCACCAAAAATAATTATATAGTTATCCTTGGGCGATCTTGAATCTTAATTAGTACACTCACGTTCCCTGTGGAAAATCGATACTCTGGAATACTCCTAGGTGAAAGCTACATCGGTATCCATGCGCATGTGGATTTTTCTGTTTGCGTTTAAAATACTCAACAAGCTTTCTAGCGCCGTTGCCGGGGAACGGTAGCTGTGCTAGTTTCGAACCAAGTCGTCCGTGTATTTCTTTTCCTTTTTTACCACACTCACCTTACCATTTTCACCACACCACATGGATTTCACTCCAAGCATTAATGAGCATGGAATTTATTTCATAGCCACTTCATTTACTCCATGCTCATATGGAATATCTTCACAATCCATTGGTCTCTCCAACATCACCACATTCGAGATCTCCAACCCCCTCTTCCTTTCTATTTATAAAAACTTTAAAAGGGTGGTTGTCGATGCATATGTCTATAATAAATTTTGCAGATCTCGTTGAGTTGATCTTTATATAGGTCAGCGTTGGAGGGGAAACCACTTCGCAGACATAAATTGATGGTTTCCCAAGGACAAGCTTAGTGTCCTAAAATAAGCACTGATCAGATCATAACATGAGCTTTTAATTATTTGCAACATTACCTTGTGTATTGAGCATATAAGGATAATTGTAAAAATATTCCTTCGGGTATTCTTGTCACTAACCTTCCCAGGATTGGAGCAAGAAGATCGGATGAATGACAAGCACAAGGTATGTCCAACCAATCATCATACAACATTGAATTAAATTCATCCAAACTTGAATTTCACAAAATTCGAGCTTGGGGGAGTACTTTACATAAAAATATCCTTTGCCATTTTGCTATGTTGGTTGTCCCTACCTTTTAGACATGCTCAATTTGTTAAATACTAATCACACTACTTCATCTCCACTTGAGTAGATCTCTATAAATGCTCTCATGCTACCTTTATTTGCTTTAGTATATGACTAGGTTTGGAGTAGTTTCATTTATCTCTTAATTAAGCATGGTGCTTAGTTTAGGAATGATGATCTTACTTCCAAGGGATTTTAAATTAAGCATGGTGCTTAGGTTAAAATGCCCTAAATCAAATTAGACATGGTGTCTAGGTTGATTTTTGAGCCGATAGTATGCTATAGTAGATATTGGATCTGTTGGACTAACCCCTGCAGGAAAACTTTCAATATCAACCTGGGAAGTCCTAAGATAAACTCACATTGGAGACAAAGAGAGAGACACATGAAGTTTAACAATTTACACAAGGAAGACATAGCTCACAAGAGATAATCTATGGAGGGTGCCACAAACACGATGCACAACTGCTAAGAAAGGAAAGCTTCCACAAGGTGATACTGTACCATCACTCTTCAAGTAAGGTAACATCTTAAGGTACTTGACTATCACTTTTATAAGCTTCTCCTTGGTTCTGGCGTTCACATGAATAAAAGAGACAAACATGTATGATTTACAACTCTAGATTAACCAACCCAATCAATTTAATATGTTTAGTCCTTCCACTTTTGTGATCCCACACTCCTAACCATATGAGCTAAAATGTTGCACACGTAATCTTTGAAGATATATAAAAAACATAAGTATAGATAGATTATCTTTCCATTAGGTTGAGCGATCTGATCTGACAAATGTTTTAAATGCTACACACGTGATCTTATTATCCATCAACTTTGTCTTGCTCACTATGCTTAAGGTTAGAGAAGAACAAATACACTTTTGGTTCTGTTGGTGTTTTCCACCAACAGGGCCCATGCACTTGATCTCTGCCTTTTCACTATGAGCAGGTACGCTTCGAGTAAAATATGAAGGAGTTTTACAACTCCCAGACTCCACCAAGTGAAGAACCTGGATCTACGAGCACAAACACACTAGAGATACTGGACACTCAGGCAATCACTGCCCTGAGATGCTTGAGGACGTAAACTACATCAACAACAACTACTACTTCTACAACCGTCCTCAACAAAATCAAGGATGGAATCAACAGAGGCCTGACTACTCAGGTAATTATCAAGATTCTTACAATAATAATAATAATTTTCTACCTCTGAGAGAGTTAGTGCAAATCAAAGAAATCTAATGGATAACCTATCTAAGAAATTGGCATCTAATGACAAAATGTTAGAAAATATAAATAATAGAATGGATAATTTCTCTACTGCCATCAAGAATCAAATTAGCTTTAATAAAATGATTGAATCTCAGTTAAATCAAATAGCTGCTGCTGTTCCTGCTACTAACCCCGGTATACCATCACAACCGGAAGGATTAGAATCTGTAAATCTTGTAGACATGTTTGATGCAGGTAACTACTGGAGTAACCCTGTTGTGGAAGTAATTACTGACCTTCTACCGGTCAAGAGAGGCGATCTAGGATGCCCCGTCATCCCGATCTCCATCGCCATGGTGGACTTCCCAGAAGCACTCTACGACTTTGGCTCCAGCGTCAACATTATGCCCAGGACTTCGTGGTGATAGAGACTGGTACTGATGAGAGGGCACCCGTCATCCTAGGGAGGCCATTCCCGAACACCTCAGGAGCTGTCATCTACGCTAGTGCTACCAAGATCAGTTTCTACATCAAGGGGAGGAAGGAGACGTTTTCCTTCAAGAACAAGACTACACAAATCTCAGAACAATCCCGATATGAACCAAGGAAGAGGACCAACAGGAGGAACAGGAACAAGCTCAGCTAAGATGGTTACTGCAGTTCAAGGAGGTCAAGATCGTCGACTTAAGTCACCATTCCTGACCAAAAAGGACGACCCAGGTATACCAAGCATCCAGTGCTCCATTAATGGATACAACTTCCAGAAGACGCTTTGTGACACCGGGTCAAGTGTCAACATAATGGCCGCAGTCACCTATCAGCTCCTGTTTGGAACCATGCCCCTAAAATCGACATACATTCAGCTCCAGATGGCAGATCAGGCATTCCGAAAGGTTGAAGGTATAGTAACTGATGTCCCTGTCAAAATAGACGATCATTTTGTCCATACAAATTTTCAGGTTATTGACATGGGAAAAGACGGATCCACCCATCATCCTTAGGAGACCGTTCCTCAGCACCGTTAAAGCAATCATCTACATTGGAACCGGAGAAGTCCATATGCACTTCCCCTCTGAGAAGGTACGCCGCTATTTTACTGACCCTAACTATATAGTTGAAGACTCTAAGTAGGCCAGGACAAGAAGAAGACAACGCAACTGCAACCAGAGGAGGCAAATCATCAAGGACGGATGGGCAGACTACGAAGGAGAAGTGGTAAGGTCTGAAGACATACAGCTTGAACAGAACTGTCCTGAGGAGACCGTAGCACCGAGTCAGGTGTGGAGAGAGAAGATAGTTATACACGAAGAGGAGGCGCCGCCAGAACCACCGACTACGCCATCCAGCGAATCCCACGACGACTCAGAAAACGGAGAGTCCCGTTCAGAGGACTTAAAAACACCGAACGCCTTGCCAAGAGGTAAACTTGGTAGTTATCCTTTTCCTTTCAATTATTTAAAATATTTTGCTTAGTTAATCAGGTTCATATCATCTTGAAAAGAAAATAAAAATGTTAAAAATAGTAAGCCCCATGTGAGTATGCTCATGGCATAAAACCCATAAGTACATTCACTGTGGTGGCATAAAAATAAAATAAATATATTTATGTGCTATAAAAATGAAAATATAAAAATAAATTTATGATCCTACCAAAGAGTGTAACATTTATTGAGGAGGCTCAACATGATAAAGGCTAGATATTTATGCTAACACTTAACTAGTTCCACAAAGCTTTGTTGTCTATTTGAGCTCCACAGAATTCAAGGATTAAAGAAGACTAGCAGACGGAGGACATCCTAATCGCTGTCAGGGTGCTGCCGACATTCAAATACACCTCCGCCACCTGCTAGCTACATCAGGAGAAATTACGTTAAAATCCAGCTTGGGGGAGAGCACCCCCATTTATCCAGCTAAGTGTTCTACTCATGTTTATACTTTACTCAAATAATAAAAAGATGCATAATCATAAAAACTCAAATAAAGATTTTGTGCTTATATATATATCTTTGCTTAGTTTGCTAAATAAATTAATAAATAAAGTTTGCAATGAACCCTCATGATAAGCTCTCACATGGAAATGATGAATAGTTGCTCTGCCATGACTAGTTCCCAAAATTGAAATCTCTCTCAAGTTAGGCATGACTGTTATTAATTAAGATTTGCTTTAAACCTGAACTTTTGGGAAGAGTACTTGATCTAAAGTCTAAGTTGTTAACGGATATGATATGGGAAGGTTGAGCTGTTGTTTATCTGTTCCTAGAGATGCTAGAATTCTAGAGAATTTTATCTTTGAAAATCTTTAAAATATCACATGATGAGTTCCTGTATGATGAGAGTTTAAATTCCTATCACAGCTATATATACATGCTTGCTAGACTTTGAGCCACACATTTACTTTTTACTGCTTATGAGCATTGAGTGTGGTCAACCTGTGTAGACCCTTAGGAGCTGGTCATGTGGTTAAAATCAAGATTCAGTTGCACGTTCACTCACACATGTTGCTTCTACTCCGGAAGTACGTATCCACATATATCCACCCATTTCCATCTCCAGAGCCACCCAAAAGTATTCTACTCCTAATCCGGGAGAGAATAGCCAAAAACATTCTTCTATTTCTGTTTGTTCCTCTGTGAAATAAATGCTCGAGTTATCTTGGTTACTACCACTTGCTATATTATTTTAGGAGATGAGTGCTCTAAAAAAAGAGAGATACGAGGAAATAAAAAGGGGCAAGTGCCCGAAACCTCGAAAGAAAAGAAAAAGTGAGACGAGAGGTAAAAATGGACAAGTGTCCGACAGTAGAATTAGGGGTACAAGATACCCACCTGAGAGAAAAGAAAAGGCAAATATAGAGCATCTCATTCTCCTCAAAAAGTTTCAAAAGTGCAAGAAAGGTATGTATCCCTCAAAAGAGCACAAGTAGAATTAGACTTTCACCATTGTTAACACCATTCATTCGCCACACATGCACATCTTGATTCGACTTATTGACTTGTTCTTCTGGATCCATGGTATGACTATGCAATAAATGTCTTGTAAGTATGTATTAGCTGTCTCTCACATATGAACTCCAGATATCAAAACCTTATTAGAGTAGGGTGAGAGTGAGGCAATGCGACTACGCCTCATACCAAAAATACCACATACTTTGAGAGAAGGCATACACCATTACTACCTTGGTAAGGATCCAGAAATACCACAAAAGAGAGACTAGAGAGAGTCATACAAGGAATCTCTGAGTTTTATTTGAAAATCTGCAAAAACTCTAGAGCTATAGTTAATCGAAGAACAAGAGACATGGTGCTTGACTAGACCGTTCTATCTTTTAACTTCTCAAGACACAAGTGACGGTTGCAAGCCCCATGGTGGAAGGAAAAATGAGTAAGTTTAAATCTTAATAGTTTACCCTAACCTAGAGATGAGATCTTGTTTGAACGCATGTATATCTTTAAGGCATGAAACCACTGCAGAAACTCTTCAGTTCATCTTTGCTTAGGGACGAGCAAAGGTTAAGCTTGGGGGAGCTTGTTGACAGTCCTTAATGCTCACATTTAACCGTCAACTAATCATGGAAAAGGATCCAAATGCAACCAACACCCAGACTTAGGGTTTTATATGACAGAATTCCACGAGTTTTGGTGTTTGTCTATTTCTGCAGGGGGTTATCAGGAAATACGAAGGAAGGGCCCACACGTCGAGTTTACATAGACATATTAACGTGCCACGCAATTTTCTATCATATAGAAGACTCCAGAAGCCACGGGCACAAAGCGGAGGCAGAACGGGGCCTCGCCCAGGGCGCCCGCCCTAGAGACCAGGGCGCCCGCCCACCTTCTGTGCCCAATCAGGGTCAACTTTGCGGATCGTGCTCCACCGACCTAAGGGATCAAGGAAAACCGTGAGATTAATGTCGGTTTGATCCGACGGCCCAGATTTATCTGAAAAGACTATATAAGCAAGGCCCCCTGGCCCCTGGAGAACATACCTCTTCTACAGAATCAAAGCTAGGGTTTCAATTATTCATCCAAGTAGAGAGGATCCCTCTAGTTAATCTAGTTCTAGTTCTAGTTCCTCTAGTTCTAGTTCTAGTTAGTTCTAGTTGTAATCTAGCAAATAGGGAGAGAGAAGAGGAGAGCTGAGGAGGAGCCGGATCTGTCGGATCTTCCTCAACATTGTACTTTTGCAGCAACTGGTTCATTCTTCATCGTTCTCTAAATTCTTCAATTCATAATCCCTGAGTTCTTTAATTACTTTTATTTACATTCAAGTTATTTATTGGATTCCCGCTTGCATCAAGTGCTCTAGTCTTTGCAATGCTAGAGTAGTAATTAATAGATTAGACATGGTGTTTAGTCTTGCAATTACCTGGAATTGCACCCAATCCGACGGATTGTTGTGGTAGCCCTCGGGTAGTGACAGCCCTAATGGTCGATGTATTCCACCTCATTCGGATCGGTGTTTGTAGGACCGTAGTCAGAGCTTCCTAGCCCCCTTCTCATCTCGTTCTGTGGTTTGTGTTCTGATGTCCCGAGATAAATAATCTTTGAAGTAATTCTTGATTCTTAGATCAACTAGAGAACTCTCAGGAAACTTCCTCTCTTCCCACCAAAAATAATTATATAGTTATCCTTGGGCGATCTTGAATCTTAATTAGTACACTCACGTTCCCTGTGAAAAATCGATAGTCTGGAATACTCCTGGGAGAAAGCTACATCGGTATCCGTGTGCTTGCAGATTTTTCTGTTTGCGGTTAAAATACTCAACAGCAACCGAATTAGAAACTCCACTTGATTCATCTCATGAATTGGTTATTGAAAAACCTCCTAAAAAGGGAACACAAACCCAACTAGAGGATGATGATTCTCCTTTAGAGTTTCCCTTTGAATTCGAGGAAGATATCTTTGAAGATTATAGAAATACCTCAATTTTGCCAATCCAACCAAGACCTTTGGCACACAATACACCCTCTGATCCACATGAAGGCTCTGTTATCACAAAACAAATTAAAAGCCTCTCATCAATCATGAGTTATGAATGGCTTACGGAAGCAGAGTTATCTCCTGAATTAGCTCAAATCACCGATCCCCCGACCATTCTTTTGTGCCAAATTAGGGGGTCTGCTATGCAAATACACTATAGTCCATCTGTTGGGATAAACCTTATTTCAAAGACATTAGCTAATAGCCTTTATCCAAACACATCCTTAACCCCATCACAAAAGCATTTACAAACCTCTTCGGGAACTATTCTTGAGAGCAATGGGGTATTAAGGGTTATTCCTATTAGCATTAACAACTCCGAGATATGCCTAGATTTTCACATATATGACACCTCGGAGATTACTCTCTTGATTGGAAGACCAATCATGAGACTCTTAGAGGAAAAAACTTTACAAGGTCATTTAAACTTTAAGGTTGAGAATTCCACTATAAATAATCCTCTTGCCCGTTCTATCAACACAATAGTGGAACCCAAATATGAGCAAGACTCTATTGAAGAAGTTTTAATGGCATCTCTAGAAAACATGGCCCAACCAACCCTTGATGATGAACACTTTATTCAAGAAGAGGAAGAGTTGGTAGAGCCCATTGAACTAGACAAAAATGAGCAACCACCTGTTCCTTCAATCGAGCTAAAACCTCTTCCTCCTGGCCTAAAGTATGTCTTTCTCAATAATAATTGACAAACCCCAGTGATCATCAGTGACAAGCTTTCCTAGGAAGAAACTCATAAACTTGTCACTGTGAGTGGGTTAGCCCGATACAAGTTTTACCAAAGAAAGGAGAAATGACGGTTGTTAGGAATGAGAAGAACGAACTCATCCCTCAACAAACTGTCACCGGGTGGCGTATGTGCATTGACTACAGAAAACTCAACAAGGCCACAAAGAAAGATCACTTCCCATTACCCTTCATTGATGAAATATTGGAACGGCTCGCTAATCACTCGTTCTTTTGTTTCCTTGATGGGTATTCCAGATATCATCAAATCCCGATCCACCCCGATGACCAAAGTAAGACTACTTTCACATGCCCCTATGGAACTTACGCATACCGATGAATGTCATTCAGGTTGTGTAATGCTCCAGCTTCTTTTCAATTGTGCATGATGTCTATTTTCTCCAGTATGATTGAGAAAATCATGGAGGTATTCATGGATGATTTTACCGTCTATGGCAAAACCTTTGATGATTGTTTAGAGAATCTAGACAAAGTCTTACAACGGTGTAAAGAAAAGCACTTAATCCTAAACTAGGAGAAATGCCATTTTATGGTCCGAGAAGGAATAGTGCTAGGGCACAAGGTGTCCAAACATGGGATAGAGGTGGATAGAGCCAAGATGAAGTCATTGAACAACTTCCACCTCCCACAAATGTGAAAGGCATCCGCAGTTTTCTTGGACATGTAGGATTCTATAGGCGCTTCATCAAAGATTTTTCTCAAATAGCTAGACCCCTGACTAGTCTCCTTGCTAAAGATGCACCTCTCATTTTTAATGATGAGTGCCATACAGCTTTTCAAATTCTTAAAAAAGCACTCATCTCAGCTCCAATTATCCAACCACCTAATTGGAAGCTTCATTTTGAGGTCATGTGTGATGCTAGTGATTTTGCGGTTGGAGCCGTTTTAGGCCAAACCAAAGATAAAAAGCACTATGCCATATCTTATGCTAGCAAAACCTTGTCTGGACGCCAGCTCAACTATCTACCACTGAAAAAGAATTGTTGGTTGTTGTCTTTGCTATAGACAAGTTTAGATTTTAGTGGGGGCTAAGGTAATTGTTTATACGGATCATGCTGCTCTTAAGTACCTCGTCACTAAGAAAGATGCTAAACCTCAACTAATTCAATGGATTCTTCTACTCCAAGAGTTTGACATAGAAATACAAGATAAAAAAGGAGTAGAAAATTTAGTAGCCGACCACTTGTCTAGACTTCAATACAAGGAACCACATGAGTTACCCATTAATGATTACCTAAGGGATGAAACCATACTCATGATAACAAACTCCAATACATGGTATGCAAATATCGTGAAGTTTATGGTAGCGGGTTATGTCCTAGATGGTATGGACAAAAGAAAATTGATTCATGAAAGCCGTCTTCACCAATGGGATGACCCTATCTATATCGAGTTTGCTCTGATGGATTGCTAAGAAGATGTGTCCCTATGGCTAAGGCCATTCAAATTATGGAAAGATGCCAAGCCTCGCCATATGGAGGGCATTATGGGGTATTTCAGACACGTGCGAAGATTTTGCAAAGTGGTTTTTTCTGGCCAACGATGTATCAAGATACAAAGGAATTTGTCAGGGGATGCCATAGATGCCAAAAACATGGGAACATCAACTCACGAGATGCCATGCCACTCACAAACAATCTCCATGTTGAACTCTTTGATATATGGGGGATTGATTTCCTCGGGCCATTCCCTAAATCCAAAAATTGTGAGTACATCTTAGTGGCCGTAGACTATGTATCCAAATGGGTAGAAGCCCTACCATGTCGAAATGCTGATTACAATCATGCTAAGAGAATGTTCCACGAAATCATATTTCCTCGCTTTGGTACACCCCGAATGGTGGAGGATCACACTTTATAGACAAAGTCTTCCGGAAGTACCTAGCGGATCATGGAGTGCGTCACAACATTGCAACACCATACCATCCTCAAACTAGCGGTCAGGCAAAAACATCTAATAAGCAAATTAAAAATATTTTACAAAAGACCGTAGATGAAATGGGTAAGGGATGGAAGGACAAACTCCGTGATGCGCTTTGGGCTTACCGAACTGCATACAAGACGCCAATTGGTATGTCACCCTATCAACTTGTATGTGGGAAGACGTGCCATTTCCCTGTTGAGTTAGAATTTAGGGCCCATTGGGCAATTAAGAAGTGGAACATGGATCTCCACCTAGCTGGCAAGAATCGTCAAATGCAACTTTCTAAGCTAGAAGAATGGAGAGAAAAGGCTTATCACAACTCTAAAATCTACAAAGAAAGAACAAAAAGATGGCACGATAAGAGAATTAAGCAAAAAGAGTTTAATCCTGGAGACAAGGATCTACTTTTCAACTCAAGAGTCAAGCTTTTCGGACATGGTAAACTACGAAGCAAGTGGGATGGACCTTACAAGGTCATCGACACTTCAACTCATGGAGCCATAACCATCCAAGATGATACACGTAACACACTTAAGGTAAATGGTCAACGCTTAAAAGTTTACCTTGAGCCACAAATCAACATGGTTGAAGAACTTGATGTGATTGAGTTCTTAGAAATCATTCACTAAATTCATACCTCATAATAATAATAATAATAATAATAATAATAATAATAATAATAATAATAATAATAATAATAATAATAATAATAATAATAATAATAATAATAATAATAATAATAATAATAATAATAATAATAATAATAATAATAATAATAATAATAATAATAATAATAATAATAATAATAATAATTGAAACACTAGGATTAGAATTTAGACTTTCTGGTGTCCTACACCGGAGAGTCCCTTTTATTTTCACCATTTTCTTTCTATGAATGAAAAGCCAGGTACAATTTTGAAGAAGTGTGGGGGAGGTGCTAACCCCCATTGTGAACAAATATGCTAAGCACATCATGGACTGATGGGGGAGCCTGCGTACAAGTACTAAAACTCGGTTTGATCTTTCTTGATTCACTCATATGCTTACTGAGTTTTACATTTGTTAAGCACTTGCATTACCTTGCAAATTAAAAAGAACCAAGATCTATATTTAGAATTAAAATTTGAACAGTGAGAGGATGATGACATTCTTGAAATATAAGCTTGCATGAAGATTGTTTCATATACATACACTTATGCTTGTGGGAAAAATATTCCGATAGAAAAATCATATTGACTAAGTTGTTGTGGAGTGTGACATAGTTCTGGCGTAGAAATCCTACTAGTTCTATTCAAGGCACTTGGATATTTCATTTTAATAAAATTTTATAAAACCATAGTGTCACATACTCCTCAATGGTGATAAATTCCTACCAGAGCCATATATATAGGATAGAAGCTTTCTACATATGCTACTTGCTATTATGTTGAGTGTGGTCAAATTTTGTGATCCTTTGAGAGATTTATCATATTCCCAAGATCAAGATTCACTTGCACCCACATATATATGCACTGCTCTTACATTAGGAGTAGGCACAAAACATGCCTTCCATTTAGATCCACCCAAAATGTTTCTCTCCTGTACTGGGAGTGAACACTAAAAATATCCCTAATAGGTTTTTTATCCACCAAATAAATGCTCCAATTCTTGTTGCTATCTCTCAAAAGTCTTTGTTGTCAAAAAGAGTCATGAGCTATGCAAAAGTTATAAAGGAAAAAATAGAGGGAGTTAAACAAAAAGGGGACAAGTGTCCTAGAGATAAAAACAATGAGTACTTAGATACTCGCCTCCCTAAAAGAAAGAAAAAAAGATAGCTGATGTTCTCTGGCTAAGTTTTTAAAGAGAGATATATTCAAGGAGTATAGTAGAATTAGGGTTTTCTAATTCCACCATATATCCACTAAATATCCACTCACATGCACATCTTGATCTAAGAGTATGATATTTCACCCCTCGGGTTTAGATTTTGACTTTACAATATATGCAACACAAGTATGCCACAACATCTACCTCTACCTGAGCTCCACATAAGCTATCAGTTGTAGGAAGAGAAGAGCATAATAAGATACACCATTGAGCGATCGAGAGTACCATTTGAGGAGTAATAGTGATCTATGCTTTCCTTTTGTAAAAACTTTAAAAACTTCAAGTTGCTAAGATGTGAATCTAGGAAGGTGACTTCGCTTTGAGAACTGTTCCACTTTTCAACCACCCAAAGACATATGTTAGCCAATGCCACATATCCCACTTGTGTGAGTAATGTTTTGGAATAATTTTTATGTCAGCTATATATTTCTAGATGTTATGATCATGATTACTTTTATCTTTAACCTTTACTTGAGGGCGAGCAAAGAGCAAGTGTGGGGGAACTTGTTGACGGTGGATAACATCAACTTTTATTAGAACTTTAGACATGAAAGGATACATGAATACCCACTAGTCTAGGGTTTTAACTGACAATTTCCACGAGTTTTGCATGTTTTTCGTATTTTCCCAGGGATTATTCCAGAAAAACATAAAAGAAGGATTAGAGTGCATAATTATCACGAAACTTATCCACGACGGAAAATATCATCATCAGGCTCTGGCAGGGTCTAGAAGATGTGGGGTCGGCCGGTCCCACCCTAGGGCTGGTCGGCACCCTATTTCACGCGATGGTCGCCGCCTTCTAGAGTCTTCATCCCACGCCTCCTTGGAAGCCAAGCAAAGTATCCCTCCATCGATGAAGACGTGGATCGCTGACGTGGCGGTTCCTTGCCCCCTACTCCACCTCGGCCTATATAAGGACGCCCAAGGCTCCCTCCTTGAGGCATTCTACACCCCAGTGCTTCATATTCTCTACACAAATTAGGGTTAGTAGTGTCCCTCTAGTTCATCTAGTTCTTCTAGTTCTAGTTCTAGTTCATCTAGTTCTAGTTCTTCTAGTTCTAGTTCATCTAGTTGTAATTAGAAGAGGCAGAGAGAAGAGGAAAGAGCGGAGGAGGAGCTGGATCTGTTGGATCTTCCTCGACATTGTACTTTTGCAGTATCTGGTTCATCATTCAGTAATCTTCAAGTGCCTTAATTACTATTCTAAGTTCTTTATTTACTTAATCTCAGTACTTTAAGTTTATTTATTAGTTTCTCGCTTGCATCAAGTGCTCTAGTCTTTGCAACGCTAGAGTAATAATTAATAGGTTAGGCGTGGTGCTTAGTCTATATATTACCTTGAATTACACCCAGTTCTACGGATAGTTGTGGTAGCCCCAAGTGGTGACAGCCCTGATGGCCGACGTATTCCACCACGTTTGGATTGGTGTTGTAGGACCGTAGTCAGACCATCCTAGCCCCCTTCTCATCTGTCTGTGGCTAAGTGCTCTGATGTCCCGAAATAAGTAGACTTTAAAGTCAATTCGATTTATAGATCCATTTAGAAACCTTAGAAACATCCTCTCTACCCACTAAAAACACTTTTATCTTTACCATTGGACGATCTTGAACCTTAATTAGTACACTTCATATTCCTTGTGGAAAATTGATACTCTAGAATACTCCTGGGTGAAAGCTACATCGGTATCCGTACACTTGCGGATTTCTCTGTTTGCGTTTAAAATACCCAACACCTGCCAACAAGCTAGCTCCGCCTAGCGTTTCTGAGATGATCCTATAGCACCTTGAGAAGATCTCTAAGACTAACCAGCAACCCCCTGAGATCATGGTTGTTGACAGCAGGCCTTCAGCTGGCACAAGTATCATAGTTAGAAACTATAGATATTACTCACCCCATATAAAAAAAAGAATAGAATCAAGTGAACATACCTGATTAAATGGTCAGGCAAGAGGCAAGTCCGAGCATTCGAATCCCTACCAAAGTGAGTCTTCGAATAGCAAGGCATTGTTTAGTTCCAAAAATTTTTACAAATTTTTTCTGATTTCTCTCATATCAAATCTTACATATGCATAGAGTATTAAATATAGATAAAAGAAATAACTAATTGCATAGTTTACTTGTAATTTACGAGATAAATCTTTTAAGCTTAATTAGTCCATAATTGGACAATATTTGTCAAATACAAACGAAAATGGTACACTGTCTATTAAAAAAATTGGTCGTCGTCCTATCAGGACCATTAGCGAAGCTAAAGTACATTAAAGAGTGGTGCACTTGCCTTGTGGGTGTATAGACTTGTACTATACATGGTGCATATATGGTGAAATTTTAGAAAAAATCACTATTTTTTTAAATTTTGTGTGGTGCATTTGCACCCACTAGCTACAAGCTAGCTTCGCCCCTTCAGGACTAAAGATATACTAGGGCCTTGTTTAGTTAAAAAAAATGTAAAATTTTGCAAATTCCTTCTCATATCAAATATTGCATCACATGCATTGAACACTAAATATAGATAAAAATAATAAATTATATAGTTTGATATTTAGTCTATAAATAGATAATATTTATTAAATACAAACGAAATTGTTATACTGTATATTAAAAAAAATTGGTCGTCGTTGTTCGCAGCTGCATGCGTGCTTGCTGCTTCTGCTTTTTCAGGTATGCAGGCTTGCAGTCACAGGCATTCATGTCGCATAACTGCCACTGCCACCTCGTCTCACTGCCCCCGCGGTGGAGGGGTGACCGCGCTGACCACGGGCCACGGCAGGTGGCCACCACGATCACCATTCACCAGTGCACATTCATGAATCTGCTCACCTGCCCCAACCTTCCCAGCGTCCTACAACCAAAAGGAAAATGAAAGAGATTGGCTGAGCGGCGGTAACCATAATGGATCACGAATATATTAGCAAATACTATACCCGTCCACATAAGAATATAATTCTAAGGCCTTGTTTAGTTCACTTCACATACCAAAAACTTTTCAAAATTCTCTATCACATTGAATCTTATAGCACATGCATAGAGCATTAAATATAGTCGAAAACAAAAACAATTTACACAGTATAAATCATGAGATGAATCTTTTAAGCTTAGTTAGTTTATGATTAGACAATAATTATCAAATAAAAATGAAAGTGGTACACTACCAAAAAACCAAAAAAAATTGGAACTAAACAAGGCCTAAGACAGTATCATATCTTAGTATACTAAATTTGATAAATTATAGATAAAAATTATAAATATTTATAACATTAAATAAATACTATTAGATTAATTATGAATGTCTTTTCATAATAAATTGATTTGAAGTCATAAACGTGAATTCTATTTATGAGAAACTTAGTTAAATATGAAGCACACCATAGTTGCATTCTTTTTAGAACAAAGATAATACTATACTCTGAAGCTGCTTACAGATAATACTCCCTCTATTCAAAAAAATATATAATTCTCGTTTTTTGAAAAGTCAAGTCATTTGAACTTTGAACTTGAACTAAATTTATATAAAAAAATACTTACAATTATGATACAAATAAATACAGATAGATTAGTTGTAGAATTTATTTTTATAATAAATTTATTTACAGATACAAATATTAATATTATTTATTATAAACTTTGCCAAACATGAATAAATTTAACCGGCACGCTTCTTATAACTATATTTTTTTTGCGGAGCGAAAGAGTATATTCTCAAGGTAAGGTCATGTTTCGTTTCCACCCAAAAACTTTTTATCTATAATATAAAATCTTTGGACACACATGAAGTGTTAAATATAGACAAAAAAACTAATTGCACAGTTTGATTATTAATCTGAGATGAATCTTTAAAGCCTAATGACTCCATGATTAGCTATAATTGCTACAATAACTCATGTGTGCAAATAACAGATTAATTAGGTTTAATAAATGTGTCTCGTAATTTCTAGATAAGCTATATAATTTGTTTTTTATTTAGTATTCAAAAACACCTCCTAACATCTTTCGACGTATAGAATGTGATATTCAATTTCTTTTCGCGAACTAAACAAGGTCTAAATATTCTTTTTATTCTAAAATTTGCTGCTATTGTACTGGTAGCAGCACATGCTGTTTCTCTGCGCCATCATTGTATACTGTGGAGAACCTCAGTTTCGAGAAGCTGCAGTTAGTCCGTTTTTCGGAAGCAGGCCTTGTTTAGTTGCTAAAACAAAAAAATTTCGGTCTCTCTAGTATTTTCGTTTATTTGTGGCAAATATTATCCAATTATAGACTAACTAGTCTCAAAAAATTCATCTTGATTTACAGTCAAACTGTGTAACTAGTTTTTATTTTTTACTACATTTAATATTTCATGCATGTGTTGTAAGATTTGATGTGACGGAGAATCTTGAAAAGTTTTTGTTTTTCGAGGTGAACTAAACAAGGCCTTATATAGCTAACTTAAAACAAAAAGAACGATGCAAACCGCCCTGTGAGTTGCATTTATAATAATTTAAAAAGGAATAAAACCGAAAACAGAGTCTCTCATTAGTATACGGTTTCTTTTGCATGGAGTTAGGGTTTTTTCACAGGAGGCAGGCATATTTTTCATGCCTCTATTATACCCAGTAAAAAGTATGTCTCTATTAATCACCTTAAAGTGCTTGCCTTCCATAAATTGATTTTTTGGATGCGGGTACACTATAAGGCCCGCCTCCATAAAACCGAGGCCCAACAGGCTCAGCCAAAGGCCTGATAGCTGAGCCCATATAAATATCAGGGTGTTAGGGTTTCTTACTTCACCTCTCTCAGCCGAGCACTCCTTCACCTCCCTTGTAACGTCTCCCCTCTATGAGACTGAACTCGCTTACATCTTGCAACTTTTCTATGACATAGGCTACCCTCACATCGCACTTTGTTCTCACTCGTGCGCACCCAGGAAGTATTTTCCAATCGTTCACCCATTCCTAAATTTCTCTAAGTCAAGCACGCTTAACTTTAGAGTTCTTTGGAGGTGAGCTTTTAGAAATGAAGTTGTAACTTGTTGATATGAGTATCCCATTAATTCTATTAAGCCATGGACTAGGATGTTACATCCCTCCCGTGACCTTCTCCATCTCGAGCACTCTCTCCCTGTCCCTCACAGCACAACGACACCCCTCTCCCTCTCGAGCACCCTCTCCCTCTCCTTCACATCCCGATAGCACCCCTCCCCGATGCATGGTGGTGGCGCGAGGTGGCCAAATCTGGTCAATGGTGGTGCACGGTGGCCAGATCTGGCCACTAGTCGTGCAAGATGGAGGAATCTGACTGATGGTGGCATAGGATGGAGGTGGTGGCCGACTCGAGGTGGTGGGCACTGACTGTGTAGGACGGAGGGCTGACACATCCAGTGATGCGCACACGAGGACACCGCGACCACCTCCCTCTCCATCAAGCTACGTCGGCATACGGGGAGGCCGAATCCGACCTTGACGCGGGCGAATCCAGTGACGATGGCGATGCGAAGGCTGAATTCGACCCTGGTGAGGGCGAATCCAATGGTGTGCATATCTCGGTAGTAGCCCCTTCACCTCTCGGGACGCTCGCAGACCTAGCTCCTTTCTCCCAACAGTGCTCATGGGTATGGATTGGCGGCGACGGCGACGGCTGGTGAGCGGACCGATGATGGTGGTGCGAGGCCCAGGCCCGTGCGGCCTAGATTTGGGCCCACGTGGGCTTTTTTTTTTGTTTTCTAGTTCATTAACCGCGTCGGGCAAAAAGCACCCGCCACCGTTGTCTGAGATTAATGATGACCTTTCATTCGTGGCGGGCACCTTTCCTCCTCTCGTTTAATGTAAAACGCCCACCACGAAAAAAAAATCAGTAGTGTCTATATGGTTGCTTGTGAGTTTGTCTTGTATGGTATTCTTTTGTATATCAACTTGACTGCCACAACTTTGGTATCAACCATGTTAATTTTGAAGTGGTCTATAAACTTTTAAATTTAATTTCAAAAATCTAATAATCTTAAAAAAATAATTATTGTCTAAAGACTCTTAAATTGTGTTGTATGTCTACTTAAGCTCTTCTACTTAATACAATGATATGTAAATCTTTTGCATATACGAGAAAAAAGAATCTACAATAGAAAAGCTTGTCAACTATAAAGTTATAATGTCAAACACTACAATTTTAGTGTAAACCATGTTAAAATTCGAAGAATAAGAAATCTATAATTTGGAGATTTTTGCTATATAGTGACAATAATCACTATAAGAAGATATGAATAGGAGATGCTAGGAATAAGTGCATCGAGAAGAAGCTGCAAAATGAGTAATTATTTTGGTCATAAGGACCTTATAAGTTGTACCAATATACCATTGCTTCATTTTTTTTGAACGCAGACATTCGCAATGTATGGAGATCACCCCATATGAACACACGCATGCAAACCCCACATTCACTCTATATGAACACAACACACAAATTCTACCCCTATTAGCATCTTGAAAAGAACGGTCAACGGAAACATTGTCTACCACTAAAAAGCACAACGTCTTAAATTCCTAGAATATTCACTCCCAACTCCAAGAGCAGTTGAACCTAGGACCTAAGTTGCTATAGAAACTCTTGTAACCACTTAGAGCAAGTATTATGGTGGGCTGTAAGCTGCCTAAATGCTGATGTGGAGGAGAGAAGGGAGGAGAGAGAGGAGAAGCAGGTTGTAAGCTTACAGCCAGCTTAGACACAATAACCAAGAAACTTTGTTCAGAGAGATAAGTGGGTCATGTACTAATAGTGAATAACTAACTATTGTATGGGTGGGCTGGGAGAAGGCTTTAATGAACCTTACAGCCAGCAAGTAGGCTGTATTATTAAACTTGCTCTTAGTTTAATACCCTTTCGCTCATGGCTCCATATACTTGTAGTAATATCTTGTTTTCCGGATCCGAGAGCTTTATTTAGAGTTAAACGGTGTAAAGGAGTGCACACATGCTGGAACACTGACAAAAGAAACACAATTCTGTTAAGTCTAATAGATTGACGTGCCACCTCATGCGCTGCTTTATTTTGCTTCCTCCGATCCCTATCTTTACAAACACCAACTTAGACTTAGGGTCCGTTTCGTTCCTCAATGGATTATTGAAATCTCGATAATAGACATGGATTTTGAGAATGTGGATTCAAGATAGTAATAATCAAGTTTGGTTGGACCCATAGATTATATTCTTGACTCTGGTTTCATAGTACAAGCAAAATGTCCAAAATACGGATGGCTCCCTCCTTCAGACACTGCGTCGAGTCCAAGTTTGAAGCAAGGGTAAAATCGTTTATTCTCATACTCGAATCCCTAAGAACCTCATGGAGAAAGCATACTGGGGGGCGTTTGGTTCCAGATAGGATTTTATAATCCAAAGAGGAAAGCCAAAATCCAATCCAAGCAAGGTGGTCTCCAAAATGGAGTGGACTACATGTTCAAGTAATCCAAAGCAATAATCTAGCATCCTTTATGAACTTAGGTAGCGTTTGGATCCCATGACATTCTTCGAATCCAGAAAAAAAAATCCTAAAATCTTAAAATTTAATCCAAAGATCCTAGGGTTTTAGAAGATTTTGACATTAGAGATTATTTTTATCAAAAATCTAGATTCTAGAATCCCATCGGTTGTTAGAGGTTTTTAGTGGATTCTACTATATAATTATGTGACCTATATAGTAGAATCCACCGGAAACCTCCTTGCTCAAATTGGATTCTAGTTATCCTTTTGGATTCTAAAATCCTATTTGGATCCAAACTCCTAACCTATCCTTGTGTGGTTGGACCGTTGGAGTAGCTAAAGCACCATCCATATTATATCAGTAGTCCCTCTGTCCAAAAAAAGAACTTAATTATATAAGAAACGTGTCGGTCAAACTAGATAAGTTTGACTAGGTTTATTGAAATTAATATTAGCATATATATCTCCAAATAAATTTATATAAAAATATATTGTATAACTAATCTACTAATACTTATTTTGTTTAATAAGTGTTAGTACTCTTTTATATAATTATAGTCAAATTTAAATTGTTTGGCTCTTCGGAATGAGAATTGCAATCTTTCGATGACGAAGGGAGTGGTAACTACGCAGTAGTAAAATCTTAGCGCGGCAGGAGCTTTGACGATGGAGATGGCCTTCCTTCCACTTGATTTAGGCCTTGTTTAGTTTCGAAAAAATTTCGGATTTCGGCACTGTAGCACTTTCGTTTGTTTGTGATAAATATTATTTAATTATAGACTAATTAGGATCAAAAAATTCGTTTTGTGATTTACACCTAAACTGTGTAATTAGTTTTTGTTTTCGTCTATATTTAATGCTTCATGCAAGTGCTACAAGATTCGATGTGACGGGAAATCTTGAAAACTTTTTGGTTTTCTGGATGAACTAAACGAGGCCTTAATTTAACTGCAAGGAAGACACGGTGCAGTCAATTCTCGTTTGGGACCGGTTGTTGTTTGGTGGCCAATGGATCTGACAATCCGGGCAATCGATGCGATGCGCGCGCCGTGCCTTTCCGTGAAACTTGGATTGGTTCTCTCACCACACTGCACGTACGACGACAGCCACCGAGCCACGTACACCACATTCACGTTTCACCGTGTGCAATACGTACATTTTACTGATTATTAATTACTTACTTACAACTTTTTGTATAACAATGACGGACTGACGGAGTCGCGAGGCATGAGTACGGCCCGGTGAATGGCGTATGTACTCCTCAGCTCCATCCGTCGTCGTCGTCGTCGCGCATGTTAATTTGCTACTGGAGTATGTGTTTGCTACTAGGGGCAAACCTAAGCTTCGGTAAAGCATGCATGTGCAGCATGTACGCATGCAGTTGACACTTGACAGAACTTTTTATTTGTGTAAAGGCAGCTGGTGTCCGCGAGCGAGATATCAAATATAATTATAAACACATACCGTATACATGATACACTGCATGCACCATCTATATATATTCAGTGTATATCTAGGTGAGATCGACGTACAGCTGCTATAGTTAGTACAAGATCTGGATATACTATCACCATGCATATGCCTCATGTGCATGCAGGCACTATACAGAGAAGACTCTTAATTAATCTGATGTCCGGTGTCGCTTATTAATCTGTAGCACTAGCTTGTACTGTGCTCCAATCCGCTGGACTAGAGACTCGGTAGCATGGGCGAGTAGTATGGGCCGCGTTAATCATCAGGCGGCGGGAACGGTGACTTTGCATGGCATGGCATGGCTCGTGACAGCGGCGGCGGATGATGACCGTACCACCGTTGCCGCGCCGGCATTTAATTTTACTCTGGCCACCGCTCCCTCCCTGGTCGCAACATTATCGATCGATCCCACCCATGCATCTGGTGGTCCCGGCGGTCACCCGGTCCGTCTGAGCTACCGGCACCCACCACCACCACTACCAGGTCGCTGCATCATCCATCCACCACACACATATATCGGCCAAGCCAACAAATCTTACGCCACTGTACATGCACAGTGACCGACCATGCACGCATCCAGGACTAGGAGCAGTACGTCGACTCACATTCGTCTTGTACTATTATTATCTAATAATAACTAAACAAGAGGAGAGAGCAGAAAGAGTGTGACTAATAATGCTCTAGTATTATACCTAGCTTCCTCTACAGTTGCAGCAACCCCCACCCACCCATCATCATTATACTCGTTTCCTCCCTGCCCAGCGCGCTCAAACCTCTCGTCTCGTCTCTGGCACACCCATAAATACCACGCCATGGCTTTGGCTTCCCCACGTCTCCGCCACCTCCGACTCCGATCCTCCTCCAGCCTACAACTCTGCAGCTAGCTAGCCGGCAGGATCGGAGCTCGGAGGAGGTAGCTAGGGTGGTGCTGGTGCAGAGGCACAGGAGATCTGAAGAACAAGGCCGGCCGGCCGGCCAGCCAGCCAAAGCAATCCCTATATATATATATATATATATATCGAGCAACAACAAGCAGAAAGCCAATAAGGCAAGGAAATTGAAGGGAGAAGATGAGCAAGGAGTGCGTGGTGAACGCGTTGCTCAGCTGCTTCATGCACGTGGGCCTGGCGCTGGTGCTCCTCGTCTACCTCCCCATCGCCTTCATCGGCCGCCTCCTGAAACGCCTCTTCGTCCGCCCCTTCGCCAAGGGCGAGGACCTCCGGGGCAAGGTCGTCCTCGTCACCGGCGCGTCCTCCGGCATCGGCGAGGTCAGTCGTCAGCATCGATATCGTATCCCATGCATGCATCCATGCGGCCTCACTCCACCCACCTTCGTTCAATTCGGCCTTTACTATTTACTGCTGCATGCACCTTTCGAATGTATCGGAAGGATGTCGGGAGGGGGTTTTACAAACTAATAAAAAAACAAATTACTCGTCAGGAAACTGCAAGACAAATTTATTAAGCATAATTAATCTGTCATTAGCATATGTAGGTTACTGTAGCACTTAAGGCTAATCATGGAGTAACTAGGCTTAAAAGATTCGTCTCGCGATTCTCAACTAAATTGTGTAATTAGTTTATTTTTTTATCTATATTTAATGTTTCATGCATGTGTCTAAAGATTCGATGGGATGGATGAAAAAATTTTGACCTTGGTCTTTACTATCGACGACTGCGTCGTACGGTCTCCTCTGGCCAGTGTTTACTATTGACCTACATGCCCGGCCAGGGTTTAATTTACTACGCCTGCTTCATGCATGTAGGAGTATGCATGCATGTAGTACGTGCACACCTTTTATGGATCTTGAAACGTACTACACATCTCTTCCACTTCTCTTTTGGCTATGCATAACTTCCCTGTGCATAATATAATAACTTTTGTTTTCGTGTGTGTAACTTGAGTGTTTGGTTATACTGCTGGTATTCTCTTTTTTTTTACATACTAATTGCATCTGTACTACTATACGGTACAAGAGTGTCGTGGTTGCTAGTGTTTTTCTGGGTTTGGGTTGGCGTGTGCCACGAAATGGTTGTGGGTTGGCCTTGCCGGAGGGGAAGGCCTAGCCTGGTTGTTCAACTGCGTGCAATGCATGCTTCTTTCAAATCGCATGTTTTTTGATTGGTTGGGTTGGCTACTTATAATTAGAAGAAGAAGACAAGTTAAACAAAGCTATATATATGTGGTGGGTACGACTTGTTAGTGTTGCAATTAGGACAAGTACAAACTCTCTCTCTCTCTCTCTGTCCCGCTGGCACACAACCTAGAAGGGTATATTTGCATCTGTAGCGACTGCGACTGCATGTGCCGGAGCAAATTAATCATGCACGAGTAGTGGATCCAATTAATATATATACTAGTCGTATTTAGGTCTTGTTTAGTTTCCAAAATATTTTACAAAATGGACACTATAATAATTTTGTTTATATTTGACAAATATTGTCCAATCATGGTCTAACTATAGGCTTAGAAGATTTGTCTCTATAAATTATAGATAAATTATGTAATTAGTTATTTTTTTAATATATATTTAAGAATTCATACGTATGCCGTAAGATTCGTTGTGATTTCGTTGTGAAGGAGAATCTGAAAAATTTTGTAAACTTTTTGGGAACTAAACAAGGCCTTAACACCATGTCCACACGTGTTATTAGTATCAGAAAATACTATCAGATAAGTACGTACTACTTCTTAATTATTTTCCAATTTGCTTGTCGTTGGTCCTGTGTTTAATCTGCATGATTTTTTTTCTAAAAAATTTCTTAGCCGCCTTGTCTAGTTTTTTGTTGGCTTTTGATTGTAAAGTATACTCCGTATTAAAGGGACAAGCATGTTTCATTGTGCGAACACATGGGACAAGGAAATAAATGAAAAAAAAAAAATCTCACCTCCCGCAAAAAACTGATATAATAGAAATAATTTAATCAATCCATAAATCTGCCGCCATATAAATATTGGTTTCTCTTTCTTGCGGTTACGTTCCTTCAATGAATTCCCATGCTCTAGATCTATGATACTTTCCATGTTTGTTGGAAACCGACGTCTCCAGACATATATTCCAGTAGTTGGGCTTCTCCGACTCCGACACATGAAAAAAAAAAAAGCTCCTCCTCACACGGCCGCGCGGTCACACACACCAAGCTAGCTAGCGCGTCTAAGTTTGTAGCTGTAGCTAGCATGCACCAACTCTATACCACCTGGTGGTGCCAATGAAATATGGTTGCCCCTTTAAGACCACAAATTGACTCCTATCTTCTTCACCAAATAAAGGCTGCCAGGATCCACAGCGATGCATGACAGACGATTATGTGAAATAAAGCGTATCTAAACTCGGCTTCGTGACTTGTGACACATGTTTTTTCTTATTCTTCTCAAAGCACATTTTAGCACTCGTTTTTTATACATAGAGAGAAGAAAAGAGTAGTATAAAATCTTTTTCAAGATTCCACATCACATCGCCGAATCTTGCGTCACATGCATGATTCATTAAATATAGATTAAGAATAAGAAAAGAACTAATTACATAGCTAGACTGTAATTTACGAGACGAATCTTTTAAACCAAATTAATTTATAATTGAACAATAATTATTAAATACAAACAAAAGTACTATAATAGTCGACCCAAAGTTTTTAACCAAACAAGGCACGGTGATGGTGCTCCCGGATGTTGGCTGCAGCCTGCAGCCTGCATGCTTCAGTGGATAGTGGTCACTGGAAACACTACAGAGGTGTAAAGAAATGACAGCAGCATCCTACCATAGCCGTCGTGCATCATCACAGAGCTGCATGCCGCCCCAGCCAGCAGAGAGGCACCAGCTGCATGTGGCTCTACAGTCACTGGAATAAAAGCCTATTGATGGCTCCCCTGAACCCTCTCACACACAATAACCCTGCTGTGTCTCACCTGAACCCTCTCACAGTAACCCTGCTGTGTCTCACTACTGCCTTACTGCTAATGCTAGCTGTTGTTCGTCACTTCTCCATCCCGAATTATTTCTCTGACGGTGCCTCATCATCGCCAATGCATACAGTGTGGAAGGGTACGCATCAATCAAATTAAAAACCAGAGCCAGCGTTGAGAGTTAACAAGGTGCACACGGAACTAGTACAACAGTATAGAACAAGAAATTCTGACGAGTCATCGTTATCTATATATATATGTTTCCCTCTTGTTCATATTATCATATATATATTTCAGCACCTGGTGTACGAGTACGCGAGGCACGGCGCGTGCGTGGCGGTGGTGGCGCGCACGGAGATCGCGCTGCGCGCCGTGGCCAAGACGGCGCGCGACCTCGGCGCCCCCGACGTGCTCGTCGTCCCCGCCGACATCACCAAGGTGGACGACGCGAAGCGCGCCGTCGAGGAGACCGTCGCACACTTCGGCAAACGTCAGTACTTACTACTACAATATATACTTGGATAACATAACATACGCTGCTCTTTTGTATCCTGTGACGTACACTGCCGTGCTTTAATCTATAGTAGTATATTTGCTTTCCAAGTGCCTGAGAGTAGTACTAAATATCACATTTTACGAATCTAATTAACAAGGACGTCACGTGGGCAGTAATAAACACGCTCTGGCCCGCCCCGGCCGGCCGGAAGTGTCACTGCCAGCAGTAGAAAGTGACCATGTCTTGCCGGTTGGTGACACATGGCCGCGGCGCTGGGATTAACTGCATGCTGGCAGCAGTGACCACTAATTACAGTGCTCCAACGTAAGACTTTATTTGGTACAGGGGTGCTTAACTTCACCAGTAAAAATGTTTTTTTAAAAATAGTTTTATAAACAACTTTTTAGATAAAGCTAAGCTATTTAAAAAAAAGTGTTTGGTAAAATAGCTTCACCAGCTACTTCTTATTTAGATGACAGAGAGAAATGAGAGAGAGAGCTACAATAAGCTACTTTTTTTTCAGCTTTATCACAACTCATGTCTTTGTGAGAGGAGAAGAAAAACAGCTTCATCCATGAAGCTGTTTTAGAAACAAGTATTTGGCAAAAAAAAACACTTCATAACAGCTCATGAAGCTGTTGTGAGTTATACCAAACAGGGCCCTAATTGTCTGGAGCGTTCGTTCGAGTTGCTCTATCTCTCCAAGTCGAAGAGAAGGAGTTGTTGGTCTCAAACTAAATTAGGCCTTGTTTAGTTATAAATTTTTTTTTTTGGTTCAGAGCACTGTAGCATTTTCATTTGTTCGTGGCAAATATTGTCCAATTATGGACTAACTAGACTCAAAAGATTTATCTTGCGATTTACAGGTAAACTGTATAATTAGTTTTTGTTTTTGACTATATTTAAATGCTTCATGCATGTGCCGCAAGATTTGATGTAACGAGGAATCTTGAAAAATTTTCAGTTTTAGGGTGAAAGCGATAGGTACTACTGGAGTATATGGTACATCAATAAATGTAAATAGATCTAGATTACTTTTGCAGAGCCGTGAAATCTTATCCGATTGTAATATATAGTATTCGTTAGTTTAGAATCAGGCAATCAGCCATCAGAAAATAAGCTAATTATTAATGAAAATCCCCGCAGTCGTACCAAACCACTGGTAGCTGAGGGTAGCTCCTGCTTTGACAGCAAATCGCTTTCAGAGATAGACTAGTGCAGTGAATCAGTGTCATAGCAGCCAACATTGGTTGAAAGCAATGTTAGCATGCAACTTCTATTTTGTTTTTGAACATAACTTGTGAATTCTTGCTCCATTTTGTCATGTATTTTAAAAGATTATTATCAACAAGAACATCAGGAATAGTCCAAACTGTTGTCATTGACCACCTACATACGCGTTAACTGTCCATTGTCAGTCTAGTGGACAAATGGACAAAACTAAGTTTTGAATGCACAGTTAGCGGAAACAAATTATTGGCCAGCAGCTAGTTGTCTTTGTTTGATAGTGAAACAAAGCTGTCAATTAAAACATATGGTTCACATTCTGTTTATAGCTTTTATGTTTATAGTTGACTTAAAATATCTTGATTCATATGGCGGCGTGGTACTCATATCAAATACTGATTACGAAAGGACTTTTCTGCAGTTAATCACCTGGTTGCCAACGCGGGGATCTGGTCCAGCTGCTTTTTTGAAGAGATCACCAACATAACCGCTTTCCATAATGTGATTGTAAGACATCAACTCAATCAGTCCTATACTCCTATTATACTGTATATACGTAGAAACTTTGACATGAGAAAATAACAGATTGCTTTATATGTATAGTATTTCCCTCCATGCCAAAACCAAAGAGTAGGATTTTTACGACGCTGAAAAAGACTAACTAATAGCCCCTTTATTTCATTTGAGAATTGAACCTAGCTATTTAATCTTATATATATGCGTCGCACTCATGCACACCCCTTCTTTAGATGGTCCATTATATTGTCTTAACTGCCATGATATGTATTCTTTCCAATATTGATAATGGTGCTAATGGTCCAGTGCTTCGATTTAGTGCCGACAACCGCCACAACAGACAGCGAATTAATCAGTTATAGCTCTCTCGGAATCAACAAATTAGAACTCTACTTTTTGATTCAATTTTTTGGTCAATCACTTTCATATATAATTAGGAATTGTCACGCTTACTTGTTTATGGTTGGCCACCGCAGGATCTCAACTTCTGGGGTGCCGTCTACCCGACCTACTTCGCGCTGCCGTACCTCAAGGCCAGCCGTGGCAACATCGTGGTCACCGCCTCCGTCGCCGGCAGGGTCCCTACAGCACGGATGAGCTTCTACAACGTAAGCAGCAACCTATTAATCCTGTCACTCAATCTAACAACATAGGCACGGCGAGCATAAATTCAGCTCACCAAACACCTTGTTGGTGTACCAATGTACACCAATTATAGATAGATAGATAGATAGATGAATCTGGGTTGGCGATCTAGAATGATCGAGCTTACATAATGTAGTTCAGCTATCAAGCTAGCTAGGTCGATCGTCAGATCCATGCATATGTGTCGATTGCACGCCATGCATGTCAGCCGGTAGGAATCAGCAGGGTGCCGGCCGGCGGCCCTACATAAACATATACGTCTTATTTAGTTCCCAAAACTTTTCGTTTTTCAGAACGGTAGTATTTTCGTTTTTTATTTGACAAATATTATCTAATTATAGAGTAACTAGGCTTAAAAGATTCATCTCGTGATTTACAGGTAAACTGTGTAATTAGTTTTTATTTTCGTCTATATTTAATGCTCTATACATGTACCACAAGATTCGATGTGACGGAGAATCTTAAAAATATTTTGGTTTTTGGGGTGAAGTAAACAAGGTCGTAATGAAATTCTTTCGCCAGAATCATGGATTCCAAACTCAGATTTTGGTTTTTGTATATATAATTTTGCAGGCAAGCAAAGGTGCCGTGATACGGTTCTACGAGACCCTGAGGGCTGAGCTGGGGTCCCACGTCCGCGTCACTATCCTCATGCCCGGCTACGTCGTCTCCAACCTCACCAAGGGCAAGGGCCTCCAGAAGGACGGCCATGTCGGCATCGACGAGGAGGCCCGCGATGTGAGCTCCATCTCCGGCCTCCGTCCTCCTTTTTCCTTTGCCGTTGAGGTTAACGTTTGATTGATTTGTGCGTGCGCGCGCCTCAGATCAACGTAGGGCCGATGCCGGTGGGCAAGACGGAGTCGCTGGCGGAGGTGGTGGTGGCGAGCGTGCGGCGAGGGGACTACTACGTGACGTGGCCCGGCTGGTACTGGCCCTTCCACATGGTGATGTGCGCGGCGCCGGAGCTGCTCGACTGGTTCTCCCGGGCCTTCTACGTCTCCAAGTCCGGCGAGCAGGACGGCGGCGCCGCGCTCAGCAAGAAGATCCTGGAGGCCGTCGGCGGGAAGAAGTTCCTCTACCCCAGTACCATCCGATCCCAGACCGCCATTGCAGCTAACTGACTGACTGAATTTGTCAACATGTTAGCCACACAGATATATATATATACAGATATATATATAAATGTAATGGTCTGTTCTCTGTTGTTGGATTAGCACGGGATGGGTCAATAGGGCTGGGTGGAATTGAAATGGGTGTGCGCGTCCGATCAACACTGTATTTTTTATTCGTTTTTTTCTTTTTTTTTTCTACCTTTTCTCTTCGTTTCATTTTATTACTACAAGTGATCAATGTGTGAATTAATACGTACGAATGTTTATGGGTGGTTGGTTTGTGGGTGCAAATTGCACAATTGATGTTCGCCAGCATTTATCTGCTGATCGATCTCAAACAGAATATATAGTGTTCTCCTCGATGCCACAAGTTGGGCTAAGCGAAAGTGTGCCGTCAAAAGGTTTCAAATTCTTTACATCACTGCCAAAGTATGGCAATTCGAGAGTACGCGAGTTTGCGTTAGAAAGAAAGTATGATGACACTAATCGGATGTACAGTGTCGGTCTTAGTGAAGCGCTCAGTTCAGTGTTCAGATAATGAAATTGACCGACTGGGCCAGGCAGCCTGCAGAAAACAGGCGCTGGAGCTCAAGCCTGGCGCCCTTGCCAGCTAGAGGCTCATGATGGGCCCCATACTAAGCCCAACGACCGGCAGCATCCATTTTTTTTAAAGAGGTGTTGGTTGGGCCAGGACAAAAGGTGGTCATGCAATATACACTGCAGGCTACATTGCGCGAGGCTAATTCTTCCACCTTCTTAACAGTTGAAATAGTACATTTTACCTCCCTCGCTCGGTTATAAGTGGTTTTAAAGGTAGTTTTTTTTATTTATTTTGGCTGAATAATTTAAAAAACCATAGCAAATTATAAAAATTATAAAATAGAAAATCTAATTTTGTTACACTCCATGAGTAAATCTACAT
The DNA here is from genome assembly GCF_000003195.3 of Sorghum bicolor. NCBI lineage: Eukaryota > Viridiplantae > Streptophyta > Magnoliopsida > Poales > Poaceae > Sorghum > Sorghum bicolor. The sequence goes on from NC_012874.2 coordinate 53,542,181, forward strand.
AGTAAACATATAATATGGTATGCTTTAATTTAGTATAAAGTTTTTGTTTTAGATTTTGATCTATTCTTTTTTCATTAATTGGAATAATTTATAACTACAGTTTCTTTGGTCAAATTATGGTAAAAATTTTATGGTGGCCTAATTATTGTATGATTGAACTGTGGTAAAAATTTCATACACACTAAATAATATATAACTTAGTTATAGATTTATTATATTTAACAAGCATAAAGCCTAAAAAATTCTATAACTAATTATAGATGATCTAATGAGTATGAAACTTTTACTACAGTTCAAGCATACAATAGTTAGGCCACAACAAAAATTGTAACGGATTATAAAAACTATAGTCATGAATTATTCTAATTAATTACAAAAATAGAAAAAGACAAAACCGTCTTCAAAACCGCTTATAAGTGAGCCAGAGAGATAAAACACACGGTTTTAAAAGTTCAAGGAGACGGTGGAAAGGTCCTAATATGGCTAGAGAGGGTTGAATATTCTATTTAAAAATCTACATATCACTAGAGCCACAAGTTAGTAAATAACAAAGTGAATCTTTTTGCTCTAGCTCTAATTGAGGGTTGAAAGCCACCTATCCAACAATTCGAGTTGCTATAGTCTCTAAGTTCAATCAATGACTAAGTCACTACTAACACTAAGTTTCTATGCAAGAAAAGATGCTACACTAGTTTGCGGGAATGTAAAGGAGTATGAGTGAACTTTTATACCAATGTGTAGAGGCAAGTGAACCAATCAATATGATAAAGACCAATCACCAGAAAAAATCCAACTAATCATAAGAGATGGACACAAAGAATTTTCTCTCGAGGTTCACGTGCTTGCTGGCATGCTAATCCCCGTTGTGTCGACCAATACTTAGTGGTTCGGTGGCTTAGAGGTGTTGCACGAGCCTCATCCCAACTAGGACACTGCAAGAACCTATCTACAAGTGAGGTAGCTCAATGATATGAATAATCCACTAGAGTTGTCTTTGGTGCTCCGCCGGGAAAGGCATAAGAACCCCTCACAATCACCGGGAGATGGCCACAAACAATCACCAACTTATGTCAATGTTTCTCTGCTGTTCTGAGCCGTCTAGGTGGCGATAATCACCAAGAGTAATTAGAAAACCACAGCTTAAACAATCACCAAGTACCACTAGATGCAACCACTCATGCAAATACACTTGGAATCACTTCCAATCTTACTATGATGATGAACCAATGATGGAGATGAGTAGGAGGTGTTTGCTTAGGCTCACAAGGATGTCAAATATGTCAAAGTGCTAAGGGAGGCACTCAAGAGTTGGCCACCACGTATTTATAAGCTCCCTCAACAAATGTAGACATTAGGCTCTAGAATAGTCCTATGTCGAGGGCATCGAACGCAGCCCTAGTGTCCTTAGTTAAACGTCATTTGTTGATTCCTAACGGTCACTTAAACATTATAGTTCACAGGTAGGAGGCATCAGACGTGTCAGATGCTACGCCCTAGACGCACGACCCTCGCACCGGATGCTACTCAGAGAGTTTATAAACCGCTCAGGGAGGCGTCAGACGCGTTCGACGGTAGGCCATCGGACGCAGCCAACATTCGATGCGCACAACACTCGAAACCCTTGCTCGCACCCCTGCTGACATCATTACACATACTGGACACTCGAAACCCTTAGACGTGTCGGCGCACTGCATAGAATTGCGCCACTCAGCCAGCACACGTCGGACACTGGGACGCTTCTGGAGTGAGCATCCGCGTGACTTCTCCAAACTTTCCACCTATGCAATAGAAAATATGTATTTTATTTTCTTAAAAACGTTGAATCTAGTCTCGCAAGCTCGGCAAGAGGGAGAAAAGAACTCAACTCCTCTCCACCTCTTCAACTCTTGATCAAACGTGCTAACCACCAAGTTTTTCACCTTATGCACGTGTGTTAGCATATTGTCATAAACTTTTTTAAGAGTTAAGTTAGCACACTAGGTTCTAACTGCATGCACATGTTTAACAACAACTAGTGGTATTCGATGCCGCTTAGCCAAAGAAATCTCCTCTTTATAGTATGACTATTTATCATAAATGGATCACACCCTCAATAGTGTTTTGATCACCAAAACCAAAACCCTAAGCAATACCTTTGCCTTGATCTCCATAGGGTTTTGTTTTTCTCTTTCTTCTTTTCAAGTTGAGCACTCGATCATCTTGTTGGTCATCACCATGATCATCTCTTACTCCGTCACTTGGCATGTACCAACCTTATCTAATTCACATACTTAGCATAGTACTTTGGGTTTCATCAATTATCAAAAACCAAACTTAAGCTTTTATTCGTAAAAGTTGAGTGAGAAAAAAGAACTTTTTTCTTCTAGTATTACATTGCTACAAATTTGGTAACGCTGCCCATCGTGTTTGGCGTCTAGCGCGTGACTAGCGCGCGATCTAGACGCGTGCCCTACCTAAGTCATGTGCGGGAGAGGCTAAGCAACCCATATAGACCTGTCCTGCTAGGCTAGACCGGACAATGATGGCTTGGCAACCAACACATGCTAACGTACTTCCTCCATCCTAAAAAGAGTGACATTTTTAACTTTCAAAAATTGTGTTGACTATTTATCTTATTAAAAAATTTGCTATAAGTTATAAAATAAATAAACAATTATCAAAGTATATTTAATGATAAAATAAGTCATAATAAAAAAGATGATATGTAATACCCGATTTTAAGGACAAAACCAGATATGTACCATATGTGAGTTTTAAAAGTCAAATCTCACATATAGCTACAAATAAGGGGTAATATCAAAAGACAATGCATAAATTTAACGTACATAGTATAAAAGAGATAACCTTTAGTAACAAACAGCGGATAGATAACTCCAACTTCGGGTATTGACTTCACTCTACAGGATCCAACTGACTGGTTGATCACAAGCCTAAACCATCTCCTGAAGTGTGGGGGAAATAGCAAGAGTGAGTCCATGTCGAACTCCACAAATATAGCAACTAGATTGTATAGCTCCCACAATCTCATGATCAATGTGACATAAATAATGTAGAGCATTAAATAATAAATATTGGGCATATTTAACACACAAGAATCATCATCGTCAATGCAAGAATCCCCAAGGCCGCTCTTGACCATGAGCACGGCTAGTATACCAGTTTTTAACACTCTGCAGAGGTTGTACATCTTTACCCATGAGTCATGATTTACCCTTTCGCCCGAGGTGATCAGCCTCTTAACCCACTTCCAAGGAAGGTCAGCAGGGATCACTATGAAGCCTTTCAAAAGTTCGTCTAACATGTTAGGGCCGCAAGGTTTCTTTCGCGAGTAGATATAGATACCCCCCTTTCTAATTGCACAATGACGCACAGCCTATACACATAGGGACAGAGGCTCGCACTATACCCGTGTCGGTTCAGCCCCTCTAGCGCCCTTTCGGGTAACCGCTAACAAGCTAGAAAAGGTCTTCATACTGAGCTAAAGCCAGAGCCATTATAGCCCTCATGGTTGCACTGTTGTCCCGGTTATCACTTACAGATAAATCATCAAGTGGCTCAAAAGTCATTTTTATCATTTGTTGCTTAAACATTAATCAAGTCACAAGATCATGGTCACAGAAATAAAACCCAAATGCTATACTTGCCTTAAACACTTGATCAATTCTCACACCATCAGCTTTCAGTCGTCATCTTTTGATCTTCAGCGCCCACAAACGGTTCTCGTCTACTCATAGCAAGCACCACGCACAGGCAGACATACAAGCAACAAATAAAAACAACTAAGAACAATACACCACACAAGAGAAAGAGCATACTAAAAGAGAATTAGTGCTACAAGATCGCAAGAAGCACCATAACCGAGCCTATCGCTAAAGGAAATGATTAAAGGTAGTTTTATATTATAAAAGAGAAGCTCACATATTTGATCTATTTAAGTAAACAAAATACTGATTAATATTAACATATTTATTTTCAAAAGTCAAGTTAAAATTAATCATATTTTATTTATAAATATTTAATTAGATATCATTTATGCTAATTCAACACTAACTTGTAAATACAAATTGACATACAAGAGTATTTAATGGAGTTTAACATGCGTATTTAATTAGACTAGACAAATTATAGCTTAGGTACATGATTATGTTAGCAATTAATCTTGTTAACATTTATATATAAAATACATAAGCATAAAATCTATATTGATTTTAATTATAAACTAGATGCAAGTATATTAATCAATTTAGTATTTAACTATACGTAGAAAACTATGTGACAAGTAAATTAAAGGACCTTGTGTTTTAAGGTTGAACTAAGCATTTTATAATTCAAAAGACATCAGGGTTAATATTAGTTAAATTAACAATAATTTATGAAGGACCGAAATATAAATCTATTATGCTTTTAATTAGAAATACAATTGCGTAAGCATAAACTAAATTAATATTAACTTATAAAATTCAATGATGTGAGACATGTTAAACATCATCGCTAACACATAGTTTCGGTCGACACGATTGCATGCAACGAGAACCAATTTATAATCCTAGGTTAATTTTTAATTAGAAAGCTATTTAATAAGTAATAAACAAATTGTATTCAAATAAATAAATTCAAAAGGAAGTTATGTAACAAATATTTATTCTATTATGTAGAGGGCGATGACACGAATCTAGCACAATTTGAACGAATCAAATCGAGTTACCGCAAAAATTACGAACGGGTGGCAAATCTGTAAATACCTCGTCTTCATCTTTTGGTCACGTTTATGAACGCAGCCATGGCCGGCTGTTGCTGCGTCTAAACGAGGGCTCGTGCGAGGGGGTGCAGGGCCTCTGCTGGCCGTCTGGTGGTGCTGGCAACACCGCGGGCGGCACAAGGCCTGCAAAGTCAGGAGTAGATCAGCTAGACACCCAGAGCAGGGGCCGAACAGCCACCGGCGGCGGCGCTGTTCCATCAGCACGTAGGGGCAGGGGGCTCCGAGGCGGCCGCGGGGTTAAGCGTGTGGTGCAGCAAAGCCGTAGGGGTGCGTTGTCTCGACCGTGGCTGCTGTAGAAGGCCAGCATTAGCACCAAAGCATGGCGGTCAAGCTCAGATCGATCGACCGGCGGCGGCAGCTAGGGCTTGGGTGACGCTGTAAGCTCGGATGAGACGTCTACCTTAGGGTCTGGGGATAGGGGCGGCGCGTCACCTGGGCTACCATATATATAGGGTCGTAGACGTTTGGAGTGGGGCACTCTGAATCACGGGAAAATCAGGAGCTGGGCGACGGGATTTCGACTCAGCTGAGTCCGCCTCGATCACGTCTAGAGGAAAGCGATGACACGGTTTGCGTGTCGAGGCAGTAGATCAAGGTGCCGCCGTGATAGAGAGAAAAGAGGGTGCTGCACTGGGCTTCAGAGCAGGCTGCGGGAGGGAAAAGCAGGCCATGCCTACTGGCCGTGAAAGAGAAGGGAGTTTTCCAATTTATTTTATTTTTCTTTCTTTATTTCAAAACCTATTTCAAATCCATTTTAAAATCTGTTTGAAAATATTTGTGCACTTTGGTCAAATCACTCAGCACAACAAATTCTCCTGCATGAATGCACAAACAAGTTGCTAAGCTCTATGATAAATTTTATTTTAATGAAAAAAATATTATTTTCCTGTATTCTCATGAGCACAAAAATAATAAATTAAATTAAATTTTCATCTATTTTAAAAGGAGCAAATTTTTGGGTGTCACATGATATTTAGACAAAAAAATTTGAATAAGACATTTTTGGGACGGATGGAGTAAGATGCTAATCCAAATTTTGAACTGAGCCAATTATTTAAAATCGGACAACTTTCTTACCAAATATTTTTTTAAAATTTCAACAAAGTAGACCAATGGTGATGTCGCCACGAAAATGTGTCTCTCCCGCGGGCGACGCGCTCCAGACACATGTAGGCCACAAAGGATCGGAGCTGGAACCCGCCTAGCCTCGACACAAGGATGGCCTGATTCTTGTACCAGTCAATTTGACTTGCAGTTTATAAGGAAGAGAGAGTTGATCAGTAATTTAAGGCAGAACATGCCTGTATCGCCAGATAGTTCCGAATATATGGCTCTGGGAGCCGATATGAGTGAAGGTCGACTAGAGAGACGATTCCAACATGCATGTATAGGTAAAGCATGAAGGAAACATCAATTATATCCAAAAATAGTGAATATTCTATAAGCTGGTATTTAATCAAAGGTAATATAAGATATAAAAATCAACAGATCATATTCTGAGCCAATAATTTTGTGGATAACCGATTTCCTTTTATATAAGGATTACAACCCATCAAACAAATTATATTCTTTTATGCAAAACCACCATTCATTGTAGTAGGTAAAATGCATGGTTTAGAAAAGTCGAGAGAGGTGGTTTGACTGATTTTATAGTTGAGGGAAAAAAATAGACTTTCATGATTGTTGAGAGAGAAAAAGTAGACTTTTTGCTTAAAAAGAATAGAGGCTGCTAGTCGTGGGCTTCGTGTGGGCCCAATATGAGTGTCTAGGACAGGCCTCTGCTCTAGGTCCAACCGCCGAGGTTCGAGCTAATTAACTGACTTGTTTCTGCTGCCTATCTGGCCCAGTGTCATTTTCTTAACTTTACTAGTGCATTTCAGTGATGCCTCTATTTAGATTTGGGTAGTGTAGCATTTTTCGTTTCTATTTGACAATTATTATTCAACTATAAATTATAACTAAGTTTAAAAAGTTCGTCTAATAAATTAGAGGTAAACTGTGTAATTAGTTATTTTTTATCTATATTTAATGTTTCTTACATGTGTCACAAAATTTGATGCGTTGAAAAATCTTAAAAAGTTTTTAGATTTTGGGTGTAACTAAATAAAGCCGTGTTCTAACACAGACTTGTGCGTTCCTCTCAAATAAATAAATAAATAAATAAATAACACAGACTCGTGCGTGTCCTCTCAAATAATTGCTATACTTAGTCCATCTTTGTGGCATCTAGGAGAAGACTATATGTTCTGTTTGAGGTCAGCAAATGGATGCTAACGGGGCTGCTAAGGAGTCCCAACTAGCACCCAATGTTGAACTTGAAGCTAAAATTTAGCGTATTATCCTCGGATTGCAGAGTTTTATCAGGTCTTGAGTTCTATCTCAGGTCTTCTAAGAACTCAGTAAAGGAGACCTAATGGCTCTGTTCTTTTGAGGTTTATAAAGGAGACCTTCCCTTGTCCAGCCTCAATTTTAGTATTATCTCTCGATCTTTTACCAAAACAGAATGAAGCAAAACATATACAACAATTTAGACCAATTTATCTATTAAATGAAAGCTTCAAGATCTTCACCAAGGTCAGGACTACAACAGTATTGCTCTAGTAGCTCAGAAGGTAAGTCAAACCTTCTCATCAAACAACTTTTATGACAAGTATAAACATAATGGCGGGAGTTGTGGTCTTGCATGAGACCATTCATGAGATGCATAGGAAGAAATTAGATGGAGTCATTTTAAAGCTCGATTTTGAGAAGGCATACAGTAAATTGTCAATTGGTCTTTCCTTCAACAAGCGCTGAGGATGAAAGGCTTTTTACCTTTATGGTGTAAATGGATCATCAATCAAACTGTGCATAAGGGAAGTGTAGGAATTAAGGGCATGTTTGGTTCCCCTAGCTAAATTTTAGCTAGCTAAAACTTTAGTCACTTTAGTAGCTAAACTTCCAAACACACCGACTAAAATGGCTAAAATAGTTTAGTTCCACTAGTCACACAAAAATAGCTAAAATAATTTTAGCTAGCTAAAATTTAGCAAAGGGAACCAAACAGGGCCTAAAGTGATTGATGAGATGCGTTACTATTTTCAGTACAAGAAATTAAATCTCACCATAAAGGAGACCCACCTCTCTCTCATATCCTTTTAAATTTTGTAGCCAACATGTTGGCTATCGTAATTGAAAGGGCTAAGGAGATTGGAGGTTCTGAGAGAGTCATCACCCATTTAGTAGATAATGGACTGTCAATTCTCTAGTATATCGATGACACTATCCTTTTTATGGACAATGATTTAAACCAGGCCAAACAACTTAAACTAGTGTTAAGTACAATTGAGAAATTATCTGGATTAAAGATCAATTTCCACTAAAGTGAGCTTTTCTATTATGGTAAAGCTAAGGATAATGTCCAGAAGTATGCTGAATGCCTTTTTGGTTGCACCACTGGAAGAACTCATTTTAAATACCTAGGCATTCCTATGCATCATAGGAAATTATCCAAAAGTGACTGGATTGTGACCGAGGAGAGGTTTCAGAAAAAGTTAAATAAGTAGTTGGAAAGGATAACTCGCTTCCCCGCAAAAAAGGATAACTCCTTTCAGTAGGAGGATGGCTTGTTTTGATCAATTCAGTGTTGACAAGCTTAGCCATGTATATGCTTTCCTTCTTTGAGGTCTATGAAAGTTGGGTGAACGAGATACCTTTTGGTTTCTAGGTTACGTGTTAATATATGGTGAGAACAGCCCTCACCATGGCTTGTACAAGGGGATAGATTTACAACAGATAATATCTATCTACTTCAACTAACTTACTTGTACAACACACCGTAACACATTCAACTAATCTAGACGCTAAGTCTAGCTAACAAACCTAATCGTCTAACACCCTTCCCCACTCTTGAGGTTGAGATTGCATGTGAACTGTTTGAGTTTTGCAACTGGTAGAGGTTTGGTAAAACCGTCTGCAATCTGATCACCAGAACTTGATTTCTAACAACTTTTGTGCTACTCTATCATGAACGAAGTGAAAATCTATCTCAATGTGTTTTGTTCTTGCATGGAAGATTGGATTAGCCGAGATATAGGTAGAACCTAAGTTATCACACCATAGTCGAGCCCTTGGAGGATGTTGAATCTTTTGCTCAGTAAGTAGCTTTTGTACCCAAAGAATTTCAGCAGTAGCATTAGCTAGAGACTTATACTCAACCTCGGTACTAGACCTGGGATACCGTTGCTTGTTTTCTAGCAGTCCATGAGATCAAGTTGTCACCAAGAAACACTACAAAACCTCTAGTAGATCTTCTGTCATCAACACAACCGGCCTAGTCCTCATCGGAGAATGCACTAACCATCATTGAGTTTGATCTCACAATTTTCAAGCCTAGGCTGATTGTTCCACGTACATAGCGCAGAATTCTCTTAACTGCACTCCAATGTGTGGTCGTTGGAGCATGTAGAAACTGGCAAACTTTGTTCACGGCAAACAATATGTCAGGACATGTCAGTGTTAGGTATTGGAGTGCACCAACAACACTTCTGTACCTTGTTGAATCATGTGGTCCAAGTTTCTCACTGGACTCTATACTTAGCTTTTCTACACTTGACATTGGTGTGTCCATCGATTTGCTGCTGTCCATGCCCGAGCGTTTCAACATGTCATTGGCATATTTCTCCTGAGACATTAGCAACCCATCCTTGCCTCTTTTCACCTCGATTCCCAAGAAGTAGTGCAGATTTCCCAAATCCATCAGAGCAAAATCCTATTGGAGATCTGTAAGCAGGGCATTTACTGCCTCTTGAGAGGAACTAGCTACTATAATGTTATCCACATATACCAAGAAAAATATAGTATGGTTCTCTTTACCGTAGTAGAACAAGGATGTGTCGGCTTTAGAGGGAGTAAAACCAAGTTCTTGTAACTTACCACACAACTTTGAATACCAGGCACAGGGTGCATGCTTCAAGCCATAAAGTGCCTTGTCTAGCTTGTAGACATACTCCGGATGCTTCTCATCAACATAACCTGGTGGCTGACACATATATACCTCCTCTTCTAGAATTCCATGAAAGAAGGCATTTTGTACATCAAGTTTCCTTAGACACCAATCGTTTGACATGGTAAGGGAGAGAATGAGTCTTATTGTGACAGCCTTTACCATGGGACTGAAAGTGTCCTCGTAATCAATCCCATACCTCTATTTATACCCTTTTGCAACTAACCGCGCCTTGTACCTATCAATGGAGCCTTCGGATTCTCTTTTTACCTTATAGACCCATTTACAACTGATGATGTTCTTGCCCTTTGGTCTTGGAACCAAATGCCAAGTTTCATTGCGGAGGAGAGCTTGATGCTCCAAGTTCATGGTTGTAACCCATCTACTATCACCAAGAGCTTGTTCTACATCTGCTGGTTCTTCTGCAACATTACTAGCAAGAATTCCCCATCGTACAGTTCCGTCAGTATAAATTTTTGGTTTTGACGTACCTTTTTGGAGCCGTGTTATCGGCCCTTGCTACGAAGATGATGTGGGTGGCACAGTAGTAGCAGCATTTGGTGATGCCATAGCGGATCCAGAAGGATCCACACCGGATCCCGCCAAGCTCGAAGGCACAACCCTGTCCCCTAGATCCTGTTGTGTAGCCACACGAGTTGATGAGGTAGTCGCGGTGGAGGGAGCTACCGTAGACGATCCAACAGCGGTTGCACCTATCGCGGTCGTTGCACCCGACAGAAAGATTTCCTTCAATGGTGAGGAGGATTCATCAGCTGGTGCAATGGTTTTGTCAACCTGATCTCCTTCGAGCTTCGTGCTGTCTCCTGGCGGGCGGCACATGAAATGACGCCTAGAGTCCCTCAAAACTGAGCCAGATGCATCCAAATTTTCACCTGTAATTATCAAATCTCGAGCAGTGTTTTGTGAAACATCAGTAAAATTTGGAGATTGTCACACCCATATTTTAAGAACAAAATAGGATGCATAAAAGACTCATATGTGCCCCAGGAATAGTCGCACACATAAGTAGACAAATCTCAAATGTACCATTGCAGTGTTTATTACATAGCGGAATATAATAAATCACATAGTCTCATACAAAAAAAAATGATAGCATAAAGTAATCCACGCTCTCGACGGAAGCTCCACACAGGGACACTGTTGACTGGTTGACTCCAAACCTAGTACTCATAACGGTAATCCTCATTCCAGTCATCTTCATTATCATTTCCTGAGGTGTTGGGAAATTGCAAGAGTGAGCACATATCGTACTCAACAAGTATAACCAGAGGTTCATGAGGCTCAAATAGCTGACACTGGTTTGACTGCATTTAGCTTTTAATGGTGGATAGCATATTCATAGTTAAATAACAATTGTCAAGGTAGCATATATAATCCATTTATCCCATGATCAAGTGTAAGCATAATTAATCTCATAGCATAAACGATTATCAAATGAACATAACAACTTAACAAGCTCATCGTCGGCGCAGCAAGAACCCCCAAGGCCGCTCATAACCGTGAGCACGGCTAGTATACTAGTTTTAACACTCTGCAGAGGTTGTACATCTTTACCCATGAGTCATGATTTACCCTTTCGCCCGAGGTAGCTAATCTCTTAACCCCCTTCCTAGGGAGGTCGGCAGGGATCACTATGAAGCCTTTCAAAAGTTCGTCTAACATGTTAGGGCCGCAAGGTTTCCTTTGCGAGCAGATATAGATACCCCCCTTCCGAATGGCACAATGACGCGCAGCCTATACACATAGGGACAGGGGCTCGCACTATACCCGTGTCGGTTCAGCCCCTCCGCCCTTTCGGGTAACCTCTAACAAGCTAGAAAAGGTCTTCATACTGAGCTAAAGCCAGAGCCATTATAGCCCTCATGGTTGCACTGTTGTCCCGGTGATCACTTACAGACAAGATCTCATATAGTTATTTGTCATCTTTTAACGTTCATTGCATAGCTATTAATCATCTTACAAGATCATGGATTATATCAAGCACTAGCACATCTACACCAAATGCATATCAAGTAGGTAGCAAGGAATCCAGGTAACAATCATCTATGATTTTGCTAAGGTCGACAAGGTAAAAGCATGCATATGATATATATGTGTATTTATAAGTGAATAGGTAACAAGGATGATCCCAAGTTATACTTGCCTTGACTAAAGCTCTCCTGAGCCTGCTGGTCCTCAAAAGCCTGGTCTTGATCACCAACGTACGGCTCACCGTCTATTTCCCAAACATCAATCAACAACACGCAATCCAATGGAGACAATCATACACAAAGCAAACAAGGTATAATTAGAACATTACACCAAACAGTGTTAAAACAAATATAAAAGTTTATCAAAATATTCTACGCAGCGCTACGATCATACAAACGTAAAGTTCACGAAAATCGGAATTAAAACGTGAAAGATATGAATTTTCTAAGATTTCCTATAAAGAAATAATTAATTAAATGCTACTGCAGAATTAAAAAGTTTCAAAACAGTAAACTAATATTTCTAGCATGTAGAGCTCGTTGAAACGAATCTAACGAAATTTGGATGGAAACGGAGTTAAAATGAGTATTTTAGGAGGGTTACAAAATAAGTGGCAAAACTGTAATTAGCAGAAAACGTATTTTTCTTTTTATCCGACGAAAATACGTGTTTCAATTCGAGAAAACGTATTCTGCAGAATACGCTAAGGACCGCGGGTCACTACTTCAATTTTTGCAGGGACTCTTAAGCAAAACGGCGGCCGAATCGGTATCTCCTTTTGTCGGCCGTCGATCTTCGATCGGACGGCTGCCAAACCACCCCGAGCCACCCCTGGCCGGCCGGCCGTCGGAAACAGGAGCCGACGCGGTGGCGCGCCATGGCTGGGAGCCCGAGCTCGCCGGAGTTCACCCATTCCTCGATTCCGAGCGCCAAACAACGAAATAAGAACACCAGGAGAGCGAGGACCTCATGACGAACTCACCAAGGCGCTTGGTTCGGCCCGAGAGGGTGCAAGGTGGGCTCTCCGCGGCGGCGGGTTGAGTTTCACTCGGCGAGATCCAGTTCACGACGCGCGAGGCGGTTAGGGCTCGTATTTGCGGCGTAGAGGGGAAAGACATCACGCGGGGCACTGCTTAGCATCTTATAGGGCTCGGGAAAGGCAAATCCCGTCCAAAATGGGATTCGTTCGTATCCGGAAGGAGAGGGAGGTCGTCTCGGTTGCGAAGAGGAAAGGAAGGAGGAGAAGGCGCCCGCTGCCATGCGGGCCCGCGCTGCCAGTGAGAGAAGCGGGGCGGGGCCCGGTCGTCAGCCGAAGGGAGAAGGAGGCGCGCGCGTTGGGCCGGGAGAGGGAGCTGGGCCGCGCGAGGGGTGAGAGGGGGAAGCTCGGGCTGCGGCCTGGGAGGCTTCCTTTCTCTTTTTTTTTTCTATTTCCAATTTCTTTTTCTGTTTTGTTTTATTCTTTTTTTTAAAGCCTTTTTCAAAAAGGATTTTGAGGACAATTAAATATAAACCAAATACAATCAACACAAAATAAGATATATCTCAGCATGAATGCACAAAATCATGTTACTAAGCTTATGATAAATTTTAATTTCCACAAAAATTATTTATTTGCTACATTAAATGCTCACTAAAATTCTTAAATAATTCAAATTAAATCCTATTAATTAAAATTCAAAATCTTGGGTGTTACAGAGATTTAACAACATGATCAAGTGTATATGAATCCCTAACACTAGTATATGGATTTTGTAGCACTTTTGGTAGAAGGGTGATTTTTGCCTGGAGTTGAGCACCAGCATTAGGATGCAAAGATGTGAAAGGGAAGACATGTTCATCAAAGATGACATCCCGAAAGACATAGACGTCCTGTTGAAGGCTCAAGACATTTGTAGCCTTTGTGCTGGTAGCTATACCGCAAGAAAACACACTTTTTCGACCTGAACTCAAGTTTCTTAGTGTTATATAGGGTCTTATGTTAGGCCAACACGCACAACCAAAGGATGTAAGGAAAGCATAATCCGGATGTTTGCCATATAGGCGGAACAAGGGAGGTTTATTCTCAATGACCTTGGAGGGTAACCGATTGATTAAGAACACGGCCGTTAGGAAGGCCTCATCCCAAAACTTTAGAGGCATGCTAGCATGAGCAAGAAGAGTAAGTCCAACTTCTACTATGTATCTATGTTTTCTTTTAGCCGATCCATTTTGTTGGTGAGCATGCATGGGGGCATGAAACATGGTGAGAGATCCCCATTCGTGTGAATAAGGAACTTAATGCACGATACTCTCCTCCCAATCCATCTGCATGGCGTGGATTTTCTGATCAAATTGACGCTCAACAAGGTATTGGAAATCATGAAAACATTGAAACACTTCAGATTTTTGACGCAACAAGTAAATCCACGTGAATTTGCTATAATCATCTATGAAACTAACATAATAAATGTTTCAACCAACTAAATTTGGCGCAGGGGCTCCATACATTTGAGAAAATAAGATCTAAAACTCTAGTAGAAACACTAGATGATCGAGGGTACGGTAGTTGGTGACTCTTGCCCCTTTAACAGGAATCACACAAGCCAGTTTTAATGGACTCTTTTGCAAAGGGAAGCTTGTGGTGGTTGAGCACACACTGGACAATAGCTGAAGCAGGGTGTCTTAACCGATGATGCCACAAGGATGTTGATGGCTTGGTTACTCCAGTCACTATTTTATTCGACGAGTTCACGAGATATAGGCCATTTTTACATGGCCCGGTGAGGAGAGTTATCCTCGTCTCCTTGTCCTTGACACAAAAGTGATTTAGATGAAACTCAAAGAAAACATTATTGTCACTGGCGATGCGATGAATAGAAAGGTGATCTTTGTTGGCAGAGGGTACATGGAGTATATTTTTGAGACGCGACTTGCTAGTAGGGGAATGTAAAACACCATGACCAATATGTTGAATCTCCATACCTGATCCACTAGCAGTGAAGACTTGGTCTCCACCATGATACTTGTTGTCACACCCTTATTTTAAGAACAAAATAGGATGCATAAAAGACTCATATGTGCCCCAGAAACAGTCGCACACATAAGTAGACAAATCTCAAATGTACCATTGCAGTGTTTATTACATAGCGGAACATAATAAATCACATAGTCTTATACAATAATGATAATAGTATCAAACAACGCTCTCGACAAAAGCTCCACACAGGGACATTGTTGACTGGTTGACTCCAAACCTAATACTCATAGCGATAGTCCTCATTCCAATCATCATCATTAGCATAACCTGAGGTGTTGGGAAATTGCAAGAGTGAGCACATATCGTACTCAACAAGTATAACCAGGGGTTCATGAGGCTCAATTAGCTGACACTGGTTTGACTGCATTTAGCTTTTAATAGTGGATATCATGTTCATAATTATATAACAAATGTCAAGGTAGCATAAATAATCCATTAACCACATGATCAAGTGTAAGCATAATTAACCTCATAGCATAAACGATAATCAAATGAACATAACAACTTAACAAGCTCATCGTCGTCGATGTAAGAACCCCCAAGGCCGCTCTTAATCGTGAGCACGGCTAGTAAGTTTTTTAACACTCTACAGAGGTTGTACATCTTTACCCATGAGTCATGATTTACCCTTTCGCCCGAGGTAGTTAATCTCTTAACCCCCTTCCTAGGGAGGTCGGCAGGGATCACTATGAAGCCTTTCAAAAGTTTGTCTAACATGTTAGGGCCGCAAGGTTTCCTTCGCGAGCAGATATAGATACCCTCCTTCCGAATGGCACAATGACGCGCAGCCTATACACATAGGGACAGGGGCTCGCACTATACCCGTGTCGGTTCAGCCCCTCTAGCTCCCTTTCGGGTAACCTCTAACAAGCTAGAAAAGGTCTTCATACTGAGCTAAAGCCCGAGCCATTATAGCCCTCATGGTTGCACTGTTGTCCTGGTGATCACTTACAAACAAGATCTCATATAGTTATTTGTCATCTTTTAACGTTTATTGCATAGCTATTAATCATCTTACAAGATCATGGATTATATCAAGCACTAGCACAACTACACCAAATGCATATCAAGTAGGTAGCAAGGAATCCAGGTAACAATCATCTATGATTTTGCTAAGGTCGACAAGGTGAAAGCATGCATATGATATATATGTGTATTTATAAGTGAATAGGTAACAAGGATAATCTCAGGTTATACTTGCCTTAAACACTTGCTCAATTCTCACATCATCAACTTTTGGTCATCATCTTCTAATCTTCAGCGTCCACAAACAGTTCTTGTCTATTCGTATCAAGCACCACACATAGACAAACATGCAAGCAACAAATAGAACAACTAAGAACAATACACCATACAAGATAAAAGAGCGTACTCATAGATACCCTATGCTACAAGGTCACAAGTAACGCTCATAACGGAACTATCGTTACAAAGGATACGACTATCGTGACTACTAAAAAAGAGACAAAAGACTACGAGGCGTATTTATTTTATTTCAGTGAAACAAGGTGATAGATATTTTAGAGAAACATCCTAAAGTGGAATTAGTCAAATTGGATTAATTACAAAGTCGGAGTTAAAACTTAATTACATTTTAATTATAAATAATTACATATATAATTTAATCTATTTAAGTATTTATAATTTAGAAGGCATAAAGCAAGTGAGAGCAACGAATGGAATAATCATGTTTCGAGGTTTACCTAAACAGATCATATTTCAACAGACATTAGTGTTGGTATTAATCATATTAACATTTATTTATGAAATACTAGAGCTATAAACTTAAGTTATTGTTAATAAATTAAAAGACATGAGATAAATATTAATCATATCAGCTACACATTTCATGTTTAACTAAACCACTATAATTAAGAGACATTTAAGTTGTCATTAATTGTATTAACACTTATTTATTTATTTATTTATTTATAAAAATTGAAATTATGAACCTAAGTCACTTTTAATTCAATAAGACATATATAAGCATGAATCAAATTAATATGATTAATTAAACTTATAAACTCATAACATGACAAATATTGTTGCTAACTCATAACTTAAAGTCGGTGTGGTCACAACGCAACCGAAAACAGAATTATAACCCTAGATTAATTTTTATTAGGAAGCTATTAATTAAATATTAAATAAATTACATTTAAATCAATAAATTCAGAATTGAGTTACATAATAAAAGTTTATACTACCATATAGAGTACGTCGATACAAATTTAACGCAACTTAAACCACTTAAATCGGTCGCGGAGATATTAAACGAGCAGTGGCAAAACCGTAATTACCTGCATCTTCTACCTTGAGTGTCTGTACATACAGGATGGCCATCGGAGACCGCAGCTAAGCTCGTGGGGTCTCGGCCCAGGGCCTTGGCCGGCCAGCAGTGGCTGCGGCGCGCCTGGACCACAAGGTCGCGGTGGCCAGGGTGGGGGCCCACTTTACTTGCTGCTAGTCGGGGCTCCAGCATGGCTTGAAGGCCGGCGGCGGCCCTGCTCGACCGCGAGCAAGCACGCGTGCGCGCGATGGGCAACAGGTGTGGGGACGTGGGGTGCAACGTAGGTAGAGTCCGCGATGCGCTGGCCACGAAAACAGCCAGTACACCCACTGCAAACAAGGAACAGTAGGCGTTCATGGTGAGTTCGCCGGAAAATATGAAGAAGGATTAGGAAACGTTCAAACGAGTATGGATTTATGAAAAGGATGACGTGCCGGTGTAGAGGACGACGAGACGAACCTCGAGATCGTGACGGTTTTCGTAGGGGATGTCGGAGATGGACGGAAAAGGTCGCCGAAGGTTCGCCGGAAGTTCGCCGGAGTTCTAGGTTTCGAAACTTCGGTTTTAGATGTAGGATGATATAAGCGGCGGCTCGAAAAACCGGGTGTACTTTCGGAATCAGCGCGTCAAGGGCTACGAATTTCGAGATTAAAATAATTCCAGAAAAGTCCAGAATTGATTTTTAATCCTCGAAAAATACTCTGAAGGCTCTAAAAATTTTGGGAAAATTCTTAGAGACATTTTGGAATATGAAGAACCCAAATAAAGTATATAGAGCTCATAATAAAATATGTAGGAGTATCTAAAAATTAGATTATACTCAGATTCAACAGGAAATAAATTTCATGGAAATGATGAAATAATTTCTGATAAGTTTAAATAGGTCGGTTGATGGAAGATGTACTCAAAGGAATGATTTAGAGTAGAATACAAAGATATGGAAAAACTTCAAATGAAACGATTAAGATCAAGAAAGAAGGAACTTGATTATAGAATAAGATAGTGATACATATTAACGACTTACTAAGCGCGCTCTAATACTGTACCCACTTACCAAGCAAAGTCAAACAGCAAACAAGAATCTCATCACATCACATCACATCAAGTAGAAACCCATCAAATTAAATTTAGAAAACTTTAAAGAATGATATATTTCATATAACTAAATGACGCTATTTTTAAAGTGACATTAGAAATTTTATCCAAATATCAAAATATTTATTTTAATTAGTGTTTTCTATGCACAACCCAAAACATAAAATTTTGGGGTGTGACACTTGTCGTGTGTTGTAAGCTTTTCTAGCGCGTTGGTGATATGGTTCGTTGCACCGGTATCCATATACCAGTTCGTATCGACACCGCAGGAGGTGATCGCCGAGGACGCGGTCTTCTGGAAGCAACGATAAGTGGGTACTGATGATCTTGGCACAGGACTGGGAAGCAAACAATGCTTCTATGGCCTCCTAGGCTCCTTTTGCTGTGACCTCGGTGTTGCCATGGTCGAGGCTTTCCTTGGATATATTTGTGAGGAGGTAGCTCAGGACCGTCTGGTCTCTTGCTATCCAGGTGGCGTATTCAGGGTTCACCATTGGTACTTCATCAGAGTCGTCCTCCTTCTTGTTGGGCAGGTTCTTCGCCAGAGGTTCAGCATTGGCCTCCAGCCAATCGGCCAGTTGAGCACCTCTCAACACCGAAAAAATCTGTGCTTTCCAGGATTGATGATTGGAGCGATTAGTTTCTCCGTCACCGGAAGGAAAGTGGTGAGGGAAACGGCAGCAGAAAGCACGGAGGAGGAAGCTGTTAGCAATAGGCAAGGATTGGAGAAATTGGGGTAGGGAATTAAGACAAACAGCAAGCAAAGACGCAGATAGATCGGCGAAGTAAGGAAGATGAGTGCTTAGGCAGTTTAGAATTTGGTTTACAACTTTCTGAATGCCTCTCCTTCTCTCCCAAGCCAAGTCTTATACGATACATGGGCAAAGAACCGCCCGTGCACGCAGGCACGCTAAACCCATTCCGGGCCGGCTAAACGGACGTTGGGCTTCCTCACGCGAATCCGAGTACTTAGCCCATGGGCTTCTTCTCTTGTGGCCTCGTCAGGTGGAGGACTGCTGACACTCCCCGGGTCTTGAGGACCTGATTGACCCCAAGGAGGAGCACGGGGGAAGGACTGACGAAGATGTGCCAAATTCTCCCAGGTAGCCATTTTCTTGGGCCAGCCCGACCAACGCACCAACCCTTGTTCCACCAAGCCATGAGCAGCAGGAACCGTGCGAGTCTGCAGAACAGCCATGGGTATACGAGGGAGCTCTGTGTCAGAAGGTAAAACAGGAGATACCTGAGTGCCAGGCAAGACAGCCGCCTTAAGCTGGGAGACGTGGAACACCGGATGAACTGATGTTGTAGGTGGCAACTATAACTTGTATGCCACACTACCAACACGTTCCAGAATGGTGAAGGGCCCAAAATACTTGAAGGACAGCTTCTGGTTGGTGCGAGGGGCCAGAGTAGACTGCACATAAGGTTGGAGCTTCACAAAGACCTCATCACCCACATTGAAATGACGCTCAGAGCGATGCTTGTCAGCCTGATGGTCGCGAAGCCAAGTGGGGATGTCTGGAGCAACAACGTCGTCCAAGACGGAAATACCAAAGTGGCGAGGAGCATGACCATATAGGGCTTCAAATGGAGAAAAGCCAGTAGCTGAATGCGGGGAAGTGAGCCAATCCTAATCACATTTCTATAAAATCCAAGACGGGTTTTGGTCAAACTTGGTCAAATGACAAACTAAATTACTTAAAATGAAAAAATTTTGAATACCAAGTTGTTAGATATCATCAAGATCTAAACTTTTTATATACACAACTTTTCCATTTGAGAAAGTTTAAGTTAACAATACCCACCAATTCTTGAATCTCACACAAACTATATGAAACTATATGTGTCAATTGTGGATTTTCAACTACACCTTTCTAAAACTTTGTCAAATGCAAAAGTGGTCTATATATTAAATGTAGATTTTGATGAGTGGAACAATATTGGTATTCATGACTTTTCCATTGGAGACCATCTAGGGTTCCAAAACCGCTGCGTGGCCATGAATTCTCTGAAAATTCAAAATTTAGTGGTTCAAACTTTTCCAAAAGAAAAGTTGACCATTAGACAAAATGTAGAACTTGATGAGTGTAACAAACTTTGTATTCATGACTTTTCCATTTGGGACAATTTAGGGTTCGGTCAAAGGGTGTGTTCATCAAGATATATATTTTTATATGATAAATAGATTTTTTATTTGATGAAAACAATACCCTACTAGCATTCCGAGTAATAAATAACAAAAATAAAAAGTTTAACGTCAATATGATGTGAAAATAGATTTCCAGTTGATTGGATATAGTTTTTGTAAATTTATTGGAATAATATATTTTTGCATTAACAAAATAGTAAACATTTCTTACAAAATCATTGCAAATTATAAAAAAAGTAAGATATTTAAGGTTAAAATTTTTCATGTGTACATTAAAAAAATTACAATATATGTCACTGTTTAAAAAACATTATGCAAAATATTTAATTTAATATACAATTTATAATATAAACTGTATATATAAACAATTGAAAAACCCTAAACTAAAAAACAGGGCCTTTAGTACCGGCCCATAGTGGGAACCAGTGCTAAAGGGTCCGCCCCTATATAAACGCAGGCGCCCTGGATCTGAACAGATCCTTCGTCTTCGTCGAGCCGAGCCCTTCGTCCTCGCCGCCGCCGTTCGTTCGTCGAGCAGAGAGCCCTTCTCGTCGCCGCCGCCGTCCACCACTGTCTCCAGCGCCGCCGTCGACCACCGTCAGCGCTGCCGCCGTCCACCGCGCGTCTTGCCCGCCGTCCGACCCCACGTATACACGCGACACTCTCTCTCTCCGATCAAAACCGAGATCACTGTGCAGTATATATATATATATATATATATATATATATATATATGGCACTACTAGTACTGCTGCGCAGTTTATATATATATATATGGGACTCTACAATTTTAGTGATTTGTATATATATATATATATATATATATATACTAAAAATAATAATGAAATGCTAGTATATTAAGTATATATATACATAAAAATTATAGTATACATGTAATAGTAATGAATGCTAGCTAGTATATGTAATAGTTTTAGTATATTATTCTAGCTGCTAGTATACATGTGTAGTGTTTTGAATTGTTATAAATTATAGTATATTTGTAGTATATTAATATTATTTTTGTATTATTTTGTAGTATTATATTTTAGTATATACTTTATTTTGTAGTATTATATTTTAGTATATTTTATAAATTATTTATTCTAGTAGTGTTTTGTATATATTATTATTTGTACTATATTATTCTAGTATTGTTTTTTAGTATATTATTCTAGTGTATTACTTGGCTTAAAAGATTAGAGCACTCCATTCTAGCTAGTATACATGTGTAGTGTTTTGAATTGTTATAAATTATAGTATATTTGTAGTATATTAATATTATTCTTGTTTTATTTTGTAGTATTATATTTTAGTTTATACTTTATGAATTTTAGTATATTATTCTAGTCTATTACTTGGCTTAATATATTCTAGTAGTGTTTACCTACCAAATTTATTCTAGTAGTGTTTTGTATATATTATTGTTTGTACTATATTATTCTAGTATTGTTTTTAGTATATTATTCTAGTGTATTACTTGGCTTAAAAGATTCTAGTATTAATTTTTAGAGCACTCCATTCTAGCTAGTATACATGTGTAGTGTTTTGAATTGTTATAAATTATAGTATATTTGTAGTATATTAATATTATTCTTGTATTATTTTGTAGTATTATATTTTAGTATATACTTTATGAATTCTAGTCTATTACTTGGCTTAATATATTCTAGTAGTGTTTACCCACCAAATTTATTCTAGTAGGGTTTTTTATATGTTATTGTTTGTACTATATTATTCTAGTATTGTTTTTTAGTATATTATTTTTTTAGTATATTATTCTAGTATATTATGAATTCTAGTATACATATATATTCTATATAAGATAAGAAATAGTATACTAGAATTCATATTATTCTAGTATATTATGAATTCTAGTATACTATTTCTTATCTTATATAGAATATATATGTATGGTTGCAGACATAGAAATGGCTGACCGTCCTCATGATGATCCTGATTATATGGAAGCTGTCATTCAAAATATGATCGACGACGGTAGTCAGTACTTTATTGACTACAACGAGATCATGCAAGGCAATCCGACTGAGCAACAAGAGGGCAATGCCCCTAAGCAACAAGAGGGCAATGCGCCTGAGCAACAGCTTGTCGTGCAACAAGAAGAAAATACTGGCGAGGTATGTAAATGTAAACATATATAATTAATGCATCTCTTACATTAGGTTTTAGACTTACTTGGTTATTAATTTAGTATTTTTGTTTCTATATCTACGTGTAGCCTTCTGGATCGACCTCTACGGGGAGAAGCGTACCTCCACGAGGGCCAAAGAAGCCGTTGGAGGACCGCTATGTAATCTCTGAGTTTGAGATAGCTACAGGCAGACCACTTGGTGACCATGCAAATAAATATGTTAGTCACTGTGGATATCTTATGAGACATCAAATACCGATCAGTGCTCGTGAATGGAGAGAGAAACGAGGTGCTCCTGAGATCAGTTTTGTCTCTGATCGTGACAAGGAGTTAGTTTGGAAAGCCGTCACAGACGTTTTCACCTTTGACACCAACGATGAAGAGTTGAAGGTGTGAATTTATGACTGGACTATGAAGAAGATGGCAGTACTCTTCCAGAATAGGAAGAAGACTTTGTACAATAAATATGTCAAGAAAAACGAGACTCCAAATTTCAACCTCAAGCAATATGTAAAGCTGAAGGCCTTCTGGGATGACTTTGTGCAATACAAAACATCAGAAGAGGGCGAGGAACGAGCCAATAGAAACAAAGAGAATGCAAGTAAAAAGACATACCACCATCATATGGGATCAGGTGGTTATAAGAGTGCTGTTCCCAAGTGGGACTGAATGGAACAGGAGATGCTTGCTAGGGGGGTCACACCCGAGACAATAGCAAAGAATTAGAGCGAGCGCTCCAAGCATTGGTTCTACGGTCATGGGGGAAGCGTGGACCCAGACACCGGGGCGCTAGTTTGGGGCCAAGAAATATCTAGAGCAGCAGAGAGACTAGTCCATGCACGAGAGGCGGTTCAGTCTGGTGAGTTCAGGCCTAACAGGGAGAAGGATGAACTCACCTATGCGCTTGAAAATCCTGAGCACGGTGGGCGTACGAGAGGCTATGGGGCAGTTACGTGGCTGCAATCATTCCAAGCCGATCAAGATACGTACAGAAGCCGCTAGAGAAAGAAGGATGAGGAGGCAGAGCGGATCTGCCGCCTTGAAGCTTTTGTTCTGCAGTCAGAAGAGCGCGAGAAAGCTCGTGAAGAATGGATGCAGGCGGAGATTCAAAGGCAAGTGCAAGCAGCACTTAGTCAAATGACGAAAGGGCAAGGTACATCACAGCCTGAGGTCAACGTTAGCCCCCCAGGCCAGTTGAAAAGCAGCAGCGCATCCACGGAAGTACCAACCATTCAGGATGACACGAAGCTACACTTCCCCGTGGATGATGTCACGGAGGCTTTTACTACCTGTGAGCTGCATGTACCAGATGGAAATACAACAAAAAAGGTGGCTATCGCTGTTGTTAACCCTATCG
This sequence comes from Sorghum bicolor, assembly GCF_000003195.3. Lineage (NCBI taxonomy): Eukaryota > Viridiplantae > Streptophyta > Magnoliopsida > Poales > Poaceae > Sorghum > Sorghum bicolor. Next base: position 53,565,975 of record NC_012874.2, read on the forward strand.
ACCGAACGAGAACTCCAAGAATCCATAATCGATCAGTACCTGGTGGATATGCTAGCGTCTCGGTTGATAGGGTTGAGAAAGGTTGTGGCAATGTGCCTCTAGACATAGAATGGGGAGACGGAGAGAAGACCTTAGGTGAAGCTGAGAAGACATTTATTTGTTGGCGCAAGCGCTTCATAATTATTCCTCAACATAGGTTTGTGTGTGATTTTACATCTTACATTATTTATTATGTATTGAAATTAAAAAAAGTTTGCTCACAAAACTTGTAATTGTTTTCTTTGCAGGGACTCCTCCAACCTAAGTCCAGTTCTCTCCCCAGCGCATCATAGTGCTGCGGGCGGTGACAATGCTGGATCTCCTCCAACACCTGCGGCGGCCACACCGACCCCGCCACCGCCTCCACCACGGTCTCCACCTCCTCCACCGAGGTCTCCAACTCCACCGCGTTCTCCAATGCCGAAAAGATCGGCCCCACCACCTCCACCGCCTGCACCGCCCTCTCCAAAGAGTGTACGGTCGGTCCCCTCGCCTCCAAAGCGAGGTAGTCAGAAGCGGTCCGCCCAAGAAGGACCGAAGTCATCGGTCCCACCTCCAAAGAAGGCTGCCTCAGCAAAGAGAGCTAAGACGCCAGAAAAATTACCTTACGAAAAGAGTGAAGAGGAGGTAATTGCTGCATCCAAAGCTGAGGTCAAACAATTTTTTGATAAATTGAAGGAGGATAGGAAAAAACGGCTTAACCCAAAAAAGCCGTACTTTTATGTAAAGCCATCGGAACTGAGGCAGAAGGTGGCGGACCATCAAAAGAAGCAACGCGAAGCTTAGAAAAAGCCAGCACTTTTGGACTATGAGCGGTCTCTGGTCAAGTCTTCACAGCCTAAGAAGAGAGTAGGAAAGGGGGTCCCACAGCTCGGAGAAGTATCAAAACTGGTGCCCCCTTTGATTGTGCCAAATCAATACGGCTCAAATGAAGACTTGATGCCAAAGAAATCCTTAGCGTTGTCTGAGCTAGACTCGCTTGAGCGTTACTTTGGACAGAGCGGTTTAAATATGGAAGAAATTGCCGCCATTCTTGGATGCCAAACATTTGAAAAAGCCGAGGTAGTTGATCAATGGAGGGCAAGATATGAACCGGGCTGGAGTCTATTCGAACCTAAGCGTTTACACGAGCTCGGCACACAAATGTTTGCAATAAACAAATGGTGCATTGAGGCGTCTAAAAGGGGAGATAATTGGATTTCTGTTCGTATTAGACAACATCACTACTTCCGTGGAAATGACCTCATATACGTGCAGTTCGAAGAAGTGCACCAATTATGTCACCTCGACGCTCTCGACAAATCTCTTGTCAGCTGCTTTTGTCTGTAAGTATTTTTTTCTTTTTATTATACTTCTAACTTCTTTAATTACATGTATATAATCCTTACACATTTAGGATTTGTATGTATATATGCAGGCACCAAATGAGAGAGCTCAGAATGAGAAATGACAATAGTATTGGGTTCGTTGACCCTTATATTATTTTCAAGGCTCCGCAGGCAGTGTGGACAGCAGATCATGAGACAGAAGTCTGCACCAATCTTATGAGGTTCTTTGTGAACCAAAAAGAAAAACAAAAAAAATACTCTTCCCCTTCAACTTCGAGTGAGTTATATAGTTATTAAGTGCGTGCATATTTTATTTTACATTATAGGACTGACTATATATATGTGTGTAAACAGCTTTCACTGGATACTCATGGTCATTGAAATTCCCAAGAACCGGTTGATAATCTTTGACTCAATGAGAAAACCACAAGAAAATTATCAACAAATGGTAAACATTATTCAAAGGTACGTAATGTCGATCTCAGCTACAAAAATATCATAATATGACTTTGTAATTATTAGTTTACGATCCACAATGGCTGTGTATAGGGTTTGGGAAAGATTCATTGACCGTGAACATCTCAGTGGATGTAAAGCGCCGCTTAACATAATACATCCACAAGTAAGTTCTACTAGCTAACAAACTTTCGCTAACTTTTAGCTTTCTTATTGTCGTGGTCGTGAATACTTTTTATATATATATCGTACAGTGGTGTTTAAGACAACAAGGGGGGAACAATCTATGTGCATATTACGTGTGTAAATTCATGATGGCACAAGTCAATCAAACACCCACAGAGACGCTCAAAGTACGTTACATGTCTCTTTTCATTATCTCCTGAATTATATTGAATAACTTAGATAACTAATACCTTTTTTTATTTATTTCAAATTAAAGACGGAATGGTTGAGGGAAAAGGTCCTACAACAAGACCGAATCAAAGCTATCCAAGAGACGATAGCAGGATTTCTCCACGACCAAGTGATCAATCCAAACGGCGAGTTTCACTTCAACGGCAACGAAACTCTTATTCCAAACAACGATGATCATTTGTATCGTTTGTAGACATTGGGAGAAAAAACTCTATGTATATATGTGTTACGAATTTTGTACATATAAAACTATATATATATATATATAAAGCTTTTTACATATCTATTTAATTTTTGATGTGGCCTATTCATTTTATTATAGGCAAAGCTTAATTATTAAGCTAAGCCTATAATTTTCATTTATATATGCTTAATATGCGTGTAATATAAATATATTATTGTATCAGCAAAAACATGTATTGAAAAACCTATTATTATAAAACCAATTATATATTATATAAAAACAATAAACAGAACCGAAGAAGTGAACCAAAAAAAAGAAACCCTTTAAGGGTCCTACAACGTGGCAGCCCTGGCAGGACCCTTTAACACCGGTTTGTATTACCAATCGGTGTTAAAGTGGGGGCTTTAGCTTCGGTTCCCCGAACCGGGACTAAAGGCCACCCTTTAGTCCCAGAATGGCAGCACCGGCTCGGGAACGGGGCAACAAGCCGTTCCCGACCGGTGCTAATGCCTAATCCTGCAACAGTGTTAGGGGTAGTAACTTGATTGCATGGTATGAGCTTGTGTCAAAAGTAGTGTTTGTCAACCTATCTAATGACAAAAATATCTTTTTTGGTCATAGTATAACACACATGTAAACTTGAAATACCAGTCTTAGTTTTTTCCAATTACGTACAAATGGTTTTTTGTTCCCATTGGAACGTAGAGACGACATAAGCGTGTGTGCAATAGTAGTATATAGAAACGTTGGAAAAGTTGTTTCCATGTGTGCAAGGCACTGTATGAGAAAACTTAATTTATAGTCGGGTACTAAAACTTTTTGTAAGAAAAAAAAATGAAAATGGCACCACTGACTGTATAGGTCCCCTACGTGCATTATTTGTTTTGTATCATTCCGCGTTACATTTTTTGATGATGAGATTTTTTTTTGCAGTACAGGGAATTTTTTAAGCTCAAACATGTTTTAACTAAAGACAAGCTCCTGCTTGAAGGAAGGCATGCACGAAGCTTCTAGCATTGAATATAATATAAGAGTGTTGAGTATGTTGGGGGCTAGGAATGTATCACTGATTACATCTTTTTAGACAGAAAGCGAACTTGGTGACTGAAAAAAAAATACTTGACTAATTAATTAAGTGACTTGATATACTATATCCCTGAAGCACATTTGGAACTCCGTGTGCAAGCAATCTTTTGTAACGATCAAGTATCGAGCCAGCTACATTCATTCGGTAACATCTATATCTATGGTTCCAATGTGCTTTAGAACTTCTAAATATATTTCATCATAGAGTAAAAAAATTCACTTCTATTATACATTGTTACAAAATTCAATATTTCAGGTGATTCCCCTTCCATCCATACTGTAAACCTTATCAGTCTTTAAATTTTGCAAGACTCATGAATTTAACAGCATATTAGACAAAATTTCTATGTCCCAAACTCACTGAAGTTTGTCGCATATATATTAGTAGTAGTATCATCGTCACACCTCCAGTTTACATGTACCAAACATACCAAGCTTCGTCGAACAGCACCTTGCATCTCTGTCTCTCTCTCTCTAGAACTCACCGACATCTCTCTTTGTCTCTCAACATACTGAAATAAAAACTATACTTAGTCCACTAGAACACTGTACGATGAAGGAAGACAATACATATTTAAGCTGGACACCAGAACAAAACACCAGCAGCGAAACACATGTTCAGTTTTTATAGGATAGCGAGGGGCACCATGCATGCTTCGTCCTCCTCGTAGCTAGCACGGGCCGTCGACCTCCAAGCTCCTTGGAGGCATCTGGAAGAAATGGTCCCAGGCATACTGGAAGCTGACGGTGGCCATACTGGCGATTGGCTGGCCGCCGTTCACCAGGTAGACGCCACCGTCGTCGGCGCGGAACGCCGCCGGATCCACGTCCACTGTGGTCGCGAAGCCCATGCCGTCGAGGCGCACGTTCCTGACGGCGCATGGACACTGGTTCTTCACCTCCACCACGAAGATGGTGTCGCCGCCGGGCACTATCGTGCCGGTGTTGATGGTGTCCACCTGGATGCTTGACGTGTTGCATCGCTCGCCATTTGCTCCTGATCATGCATGTATTTGTTATATACAATGTATGTGGAGTCTACTGTATGTGGGTATATATAAATATGAAGAAACAATCTTTTCCGTCTTGTTTGGATGTTGTCTGATTCATATCAATCCGCATGTGTTAAGGTGGATTGGAATGGAACTTAAACTAAATTCCACCCCAATCCACACCAACACACATGGATTAAAGTGAATCCAACAACATCCAAACAAGGCCTTCATGTGTAAAATTTCTGGAATGTAGGTAATCATTCTAGATTACATATGTAGTTCATCAGGTAGAGTTACTCTGCAAGTATGGAACTACAAACACAACACGCTTGTTCAAATCAACTGTGGGAGTTACCGTACCTATCACAAAGATGGTGAAGACCACAATAGTGAGGATCGGCTGAAGCTGGTGGCAAGTGGCCATGTTTCTTGCTCTTCCTTTAGGAGGCCAGTAGCCGTCTTCTGCTTACTTTGTATGGGTGAGTGTGAGTCTCGATGATATCTCTAGCGACTCTAGCTATTTGTTGTTTTTGAGGATGGGACTACGAACGCAGCAACGTTCTATTTTATAGACGGCGACAAGGATCTACAGATTCGAAGAGAGTAGTCCGTACACCTGTATTTGAAGTTATATCTAGTTACATATAGAAATGACTTCAACTCCTTTCCTTAACAGCTAAGGACGTCCATGGATATATGCCATTGGAAACAGCAAAAGCTTCAAACGGAAAATGAGACATGCATGATGTTTAGTACCTTACTTGCAGCTCACTTTTGGATAAAAGTAATTTTGTCATGAGGGATATTAAAAATACCAGCAGTACTCTAAGGTAACTTGATCATTGGAAGGTATGGACGTGCATAGGTTAAGTATACATTAATAATTTGCACTTTCTACAAAGTTATTAGGTCATTCTTTTTGTAGTATATGATCATCATTTTTTTGTAACAACCCCAATTGTAGTAGTATTTCATACGAGGACAAACAAAACATATTTAGTAATATAATTTGGTTGAACTAGTGCACCAAATATGTGCTTTTGCACGGGCTACAGTGTTATCTTAAAGAACATCAGTATTAGATTTGTTAGTACCCAAAAGTAGATAAATTGTTACCCAGTAGTAATACCTGTGTAGATGCTCTATGGACGCTATATATATCCGATTGTGATGACATTATTAGTTACTTCACAATTTTTTACCTCCATATACATAGTTTTTCTATTCTACGTGGCACTTACATGTGTCTTGAACATTGGAACTTTAGCTTATAGTTATTAGTTGGTAGATTTTTTTTTCCATTAATTAAGTTCAAACTCTTATGCCAAATAAACTTTTTAATTTAAGGCTATCATTTTGTATTTATTTACAATGAGAATATTAGGTCATAAACTGCACTCTTATTTATTACTACACTGGTATAAAAGGTCATTAAGTCTGCATCAAGTCTCTCAAGATGGTAGTGAGCTTAAAGTGAGTTCTAGGAACGACCAATAACAATGCTAACCTGAAGAAGTTTTTAATATGTAAACCTAAAAATAATGTTTATTCTAAAATAAAACTGAAAACCAAGGTGTGACATCCTGCACCTTTCAACAAATAGATTATTTATATATATAAAACACTATATGTGCAGTAGTATATTTTATAAAAATAGTAGTCCTTACATTATACTATCAATAAAGATATATCATATCTATCTCTGCAAAAATATATAAATTTATTTGTATATTGAAAAGACAAATTGCATAAATTATGGTCATGGATATTAACACAACTACAAATGAAGTTCTAGCTAGTATAATTTTCATATATGTGTCGTTAAGGAATGTTTGCCAAAACATATACAAATATACTTTTATTGCTCATTTATGCAGGATGGAACATGTGCTATTAAGTTTGTTTCTTATATATTAATATTGATATAAGTGGGTACTTTAATTTAGAAACTCATATAATGAATAACTTATGGTTATTTAAACATTTCATAATACCTTACATTTGTAATTTAGATGCAAATTCTGAATATTTTAGTTTACATGTTAACAATGCAAAAATATCAATTAGATGCATTAAAGGGGTTACTAAGGTTATGTATCACAATGGCACATTTGTAATTTATAAAAATTAAAAGGTTACTTTGGATTATGTTTTATAATGGTGGAGCGGGATATGTAATTTTGATGTAAATTTCAAGTTTACTTTATATTGTTTTTCCTAATGCAAAAATATGTAATATTTAGAAAATAAATTATATCCAATGGCTATTATTATCATTACTGATTGGAGTCTATCTTGCTGATTTATGAATTTTGAAGATTTATCCTTTCTCTAATGTGTCTTAGAAGAATTAATTTGAAGGCCCCATTTAGATACATGAAAAGAGGAAAAAAAAATGCCTCCCTAGTGTCGCTAAAAAATAACATAATGAAACATGTCTACATGCCATCATTAACTTTCCTCAATGCAGGTCGTTCCATAAATCTTAATGGTTACTGAATATCAGAATGGAACGTTAGGTCTTTTTACCTTTTAAATATAGAAACAATAATCAAGAATATCGCCTTGAATAACAGTTTCCTTAGGGGCTAATCATCAAGGACATGCCAGCTAGCACAATAGAAGCTGGTGCTCTAAAAAGGGATTCCTTTCCGTAGTAAACAAAACAGGAGAACAAATAAGTGTGAAGTTCATGTGACTTCTGAAGTATAACTCAAGCAAGCACATTACGACCAGGAGGGCATAAGCTTTGGCCAGGATTTTGCTTTTGTCTTGTAAGCTTGGCAAACCATAGAGCGGATAGCGTTCATATATATATGAGTAGTGGAATAAGAATAAATTTGGCACAGTTTGATGCTGAATACACATTAGCTCAGTGCAACCTATGACTTATGTTTACTGCACGCCAAATAAAGAAAAATTAACTTACTTTTTACTTATTTTAAATAAGAGTGAATTGCGTTGTGGGTCCTAAACTTTTCCTCCTAGGTCCACAAACATTTTTTTCGCTCATCTAGGTTCATATGAACTACGCCTATGTTCTAGTCACCATTCAAAGTAGACCACATAGGACTCTGCTGCCAATGTGGCCACTGAAGTGGTGCCACATGCTCTTTTTTTTATTTCATGAACTGGTTAAAACTTTAAAAAAATGTATAAAATCATATAAAAATTATAAAAAAGAAAAATCTAGTTTTTTTGACTCCACATGAGTAGACCTCTGCAATAGATATATAATATGCTTTAATTAAAAGTTTTTGTTGTAGTTGTAGATCTATGTGTTTCCCTGTTTCATTCATAATTGCAGCTCCTATACTCCAGTTGTGGTGAAATTTTAGTGGTAGGCTACTCATTGTATACTTGAGTAATGAAAATAATTCAGCTTTATCGGAGCATGTATGACTGAGTTATTGATTTACCTAGTTTTAGGCTTGTTTAATAGTTAATAAATAGTTAGACATGCCCATAATTATTTGGTGGTGCACCAAACACTTAATTTGAAACTAAGATTTTTATGGGTGATAGATGATAACAATACATAGCTATTATAAAAATATTACATACCTAGAATTAATAGATTAATTACTATAATAAACATAAGTTTTAGTTGTAAGAAAGCATCTGATGCAAAGATAAATCTAAAGCTCGGTGTTTTCTGTAACAACATGGTGATGTTAAGTGTTCACAATGCATAACGACATCATCAGAAGACAATGGAATCACATTTTATATTTCTACACCTCTTAAACTGTTTATTAACTATTAAACACCCTTGGATCTACTTGTCTCACCGGTACATGCCGTAGGTACCTTTGGAGAGGCTCAAGTCACACTCCCCTAGCAAGACTCGTCCAATGACTCATCATGTCACCCTATCTATTGACTCGACCCTTACAACACACCCAAGACAAGTGCCTAGTCCACACATAAGCATGTCTACACTATATGCATCACATCACCAGATATCATGCATAGCAGTAGAAATAAATATCAAGTCTTTGTGAAGCAAGTGTGTATCCTTTCAGCTGGTTTGCAGCTGTAAGGTTACGACAAGGTATAGGCTCGAGGAATTCTCTAACATGCAACCTATCACCAGAATCTATGCAAAAAGTAAAGCACTAGCATTATATTGCATGGCTAATAGGATTCTACAAGTTGGGTGGAGGTTGGATGGAATGTGGCACCTTCGAACAAGTCATCTCCGAGGTCCTCAGTGTATATAGTCATGGTCCTCCTCGTTAGGATGGAACAACTCCGAAGCTGTCAAAGAGACAGTGGTTGCGATAAGTGACTTCTATGGATACTCACAAAGAGCCAATAAAAATTCAAAAGATTTAAATGCACTCAAATATGTAGACAAGAAATTATGTAAGTAATAGACTAGGGATAGCCATCAGGAACGTATGTTGTAGAACTCATTTTTAGAAAAACTTGGATACTAATTTCATATTTTTCTAAGGTCGTATGAATTTCTTATGAGTTTTCTAAGATTAATCATTTTTAAAAAAGAAAAAGGAGAAAAACACGTATCATGTGTCTCAGCTATCCGTGTGGCATTCTATGCTCCTAATGGGCCTTGGCTCATGGAGCCAATCTCATGGTGGATGTGGGGCTAGTGTGCTATGGACCGCAGGCTAGTCCATGGTGGGCAGGGTTCATGCCACCTTGGAACTCATGGTGTGCACACGAGGGCAAAAAGGAGGGAGTGAGCCCTCTTGTCCATGCCTCTAGGTCCAGAATATGGGTCTCACCCATGTGCTGGTGACGAGCTTGCATAGCGAGGCTTGATTGGGGGATGGAGGTGCAACTAAGGGCTCTAAGGGCTTTGTTGTGATGGTGAAGGGGCAAAACCAATGGCTTGGCTCTCAGCTTGGTGGCTAGGGAGATCATGGCCATGGTAGCATGATTGCTTTTGTAGGCGGGGCTTGTTGGAATGCCTACTGGCTCGGTTTGATGCTAGGAGCTAGGTTTATAGGGGTGCCAAAAAGGGCTGCTCTGGCGACCATTTTGCACAGTGAAGTTTTCTCCGTGACATTGGGCACGATAATGGTCTAGTGAAGGCATGGCTCCCATGAAACAATTGCTACGAAGGTGCTATGGGCTCGACAAGGATGCAGTGAGGTACGTCACATCATAACTAAGGTGCTCGACCCTTCCTCGCCTGATTTGGTGTATTGTTTGTCTTTACATTGACTTTGGGTGGAATGTTGATGGTCTAACTATGTATTAGTGGCCAATAACATTGTTCAGGTCAGCATGCTCTACTCCAGTGGCTCCCAGCAATGGTGGCTCCACGTGTTGGGCCTCCTCTTCTTCTCGTAATCTCCTCTAGTGCCTCAGTTGGTGAGTGGTGGAGCCACTGGTGGCAGTGGAGTGTCTAGGGTTTGTAAGCACCCGGGTCATGGTCTAATAGTAACTTTTTACCATGGTGACAATGGTGGATGTTACATGGCATTTGGGGGTATGTGTAGGCAATCTGACAAGGCTTGCGTGTGTTCCAATTCTTCAAATTGGATCAGCGGCTAGTCAAAAGTGGCACAGGGGCATTGGGTGGTGGTATCTTGTGGCGAGGCCACAACATTAGGCATCACCCTCTCATGCTAGGGTTATTTTGCCTCTGCAATGGATCACGGACATAGCGACCATCCAAGGAGGTGTGTGAGGTAGGATGGGCGAGGGATCCCAGATTCAAACTAGTGGTCGTGGTAGTGGTAAAGGGGAAAAGTAGGAAGAGGAAGCAGGAAGGGGATGTTTGGTGGGTGTAAGAATCCATGATTTCCATGAAGGGATATCCACAAATACAAATTATAATGTGATAGTCCTAGGTGATCATGCCATCATATTATCAAATAATAGTTGTTACCACAGGTCATACATGGAATTCCTATCTTAGAAGTACTATAGAAAGGTTAATTATTTATTACATTGCCACTTGGCAGAATCATCAGAGTCACATAGCATCCAAAGCAGCATCAGAGTAGGCGAAACATCTAGCAGGAGAAGATGTCTTCTCCAAAGGAACCTTGAGCATAGAGCGAACACCTCTAATCCTCTGTTCCATCAGCCTGGTCATCGTACTCAACACCTAATAACTATTAGTACGATTTGTATTGGCCACTGACTTCCATTTTATGCTTTGCGTTGCTTTTGTGGTAAGTGAAATGCAACGGTAGAGGAAAAGAACCTATATGTGGCTATAGTTTTCCTATCTGAAATTAATGAATATGTTATAAGTAATTCCAAGTTTTTAACCCATCTCATCCACACATCCATCCAACCATCTCACCTACACTCTCGCCCTCTAGGCAACAAGGATGACTCCTTATCATACCTTTCCTCATTTGCTCATATCAGAATCCAAATAACACCCAAGGGAAGAAGAAGAAGAAGAAGAAGAAGAAGAAGAAGAAGAAGAAGAAGAAGAAGAAAGGACTCCTCTCTTTAGTCAAGTAGTAACATAGAGAAGGTCTATAGCATAAAAGAATGACTATGTATCGATCGATCAACCAGAAATTTTACAGTGATTTATACTAGAACCCACAACATAACCATCATTGGCAGTGCCTTGCCTAGGCTGATTCCAGGTTGCTTTCTAATCTAGAACAATACCACCCTACCAATCAGCCCTGAGGCACCTCAGAGTCCACCGGCACACTGAGATTGTGAAACACAATACCGGGCCACTAAGGTCACTATGCGTCTTCAGAGGGTTTGGGTCCAAATGACCTCACGTCCCAACAGTGTCAACTACTTCAACCTAGCAGTAGTGGCATGCAGGTCAGTTCACATCTGTCTCCCACCCATGGGAGCGAGTGGTGTGTAATGGTTCCTATGAACCAGTTCTCAGAACATATAAGTCTTTAGGTTGACCAAACTAGAAATCTTCTATAGGTTATGAACGCCTTGTGCTTCAATAGCACCTCTATTCTAGGGGTTTGCCCCATGGAGAATCTATACCACTAACTGGTACCCGAGTACATCTCACAAGGGTCGCTCAGGTTATACCCATTTAGCAAGACTTGCCTCAAAGACTCATCGTAGAATTCTATCTGATCGACTCAACCCTCACCATACACCCAAGGCACACGTCAAGATCTCGCCATGTTATTATCACATTAGCGGCAGCAAGTGCCTTAGCCACTCACAAATAATCCTTCACCAAGCATCACATCATAGATATAATTGGTTGTAGACGCGCACAATTTCATTTCTGATGGTTGTATGGTTTTCCTAAGGTTGCGTGGGTGGTTGCCATGTTGTAGAGTGTTTGTACAGTTTCTTATTAGTTTACTCCTTTTTTGTTAATATAGATAGACCGAAAGTTTCACTTTGATCTTGTCTTAGAAAAAAGACATGTGGATTTCGGACATTGATAAAACTTTCACGGTACTAGCAAAACTTAAGATAATGTTCACGTACCAGTTACACACCTCGTCTGTCTTTCATCCTGGTCACTCATTCATGAACCGTGAGCATCTAACGAACCCATTATTGTTGTTCGAATCGATTCGTGCAGGAATATATACATGGATTGGGTAGGCTGGTAGAGCAGCACAGCCTCTTCAGATGATATATATATACACGAAGATGCTCTCTGATCTGCTACTCTGCTGTTGGCAGGTTCGCTAAGTTATACTACTATATGCATGTTAGCGACCGATCAGCAATATATATGTATAATTATGGCTTTCTGTGGAGAAGTATACAAATATCACGTAAAAGGGTAGACCTAGCAACGGGGTCAAGGATAATATTTGACAGATTATTCGAGATATATTTCTTCTGTGCTGCCTGCTTTAACGACACTAGTAGATAAACAGTGGCGGCCCTAGGATTTTATTGTAGAGTATGCCGCTCAAAAAAATTACGCAATTCGGTAAAACCACTTCCAATTCGGTAAAACTACTACTAATTTAGTAAAACCATGTGTATTAAATAACACAATTGGCCGTGTTTAGTTTTTCAACGAAAAAATTTTGTGACACTATAACACTTTCGTTTGTTTGTGGTAATTATTGTCCAACCATGGACTAACTAGGCTCAAAAGATTCGTCTCGTAAATTTTGACCAAACTATACTCCATGCATCTAAAGATTCGATATTTAATACTCCATGCATGCGTCTAAAGATTCGATGTGACAGAGAATCTTGAAAAATTTTAGGTTTTGAGGTGGAAGTAAACAAGGCCAAGCCTTAAATTTAAAGATTAGCTAAAAACTATAACAAAATATGATATAAAAAAGAAATACAAATAATTCGAAATAATAGCCATAAAAGAGACTTACAACAAGATGGGATGAAAAGATAGCAAAAGAAAGGATGAAATATGTTATTTATAGTTAGAATATCTAGAGGGTATAAAAAAATAAAAAATAAAGACACATAGGGTGTCATGGGATACAACACGAGGGGATAAAAAGAATAGAAAAAACTAATCCATACTTAATTTTAGAAGTTACAAAAGAAAATAGAAAATTAAAATGTCATTGTCCATAGCTATTGATAAGTGATATAAAACATAGCCAAAGTTATATAATTTTTATTTATTATTTTATTTCATGATGTGTCACATATAAAAAACAACAACTTAAGATAAATAAAACTAGAAAGTAAAGGACAAAACATTAATATATCGAGGGGATAAAAGACTAGAAATTAAAAACTATTTACAGGTGAGGTTTTACAGGACATAACAAAGATGAAATAAATATAAAAACTAAAGAAATAAATATATTTAACATAGTTAATTTTAAAGGGGCAAAAAACAGAAAATAAATAAATGAAATGAAGACAAAAATTGGAGCTGCTAAGGTTTGAACCTACGACCTCTTAGTTTAAGACCAAAAGACATACCATTGGGCTAGCAAGGCATACAAATGTTTATTGTTGCAAACTTTTATATGTAGCTAAATAGAGTGTTATAAGTAGAAAGCTGACCCACAGGGTGTGCCGTGGCCTACCTGGCATACCCCGTGGGTCTGAAGATAAACCATCTTTCATCGATAACCAAAAAAACATTTAGTCCCAATTTACAAATTGTAACCGTGACTAAAAGAAGGATTGGATCGGATTGGACCTTTATAGTCTCCGTTTATAGTACAAACTATAGGACTAATTCTACTCTTTAGTCCTGGTTTGTAACGGTTACTCAAGATGTGCCAGGACCAAAAGTTTTAGTCCCGACTTGTGAAACAAACCCAGAATAAAGATGCCTCCGGAGCGAATTGTAAAAAAACTAGTCTATGTGTGGTGAGAGCTTTTTTTTTTGAGAATTCAGAGCTTTATTATATCCTGGAAGAAATGCAATCTCCGGCAGCTAAATCAATTAGCTAGTCCGGTATCAAATCTAACCAAAATAAGCATCGTTCAGTGGCTGAGACCATATGGGCACAAATATGAGCCACTGAATTCGCTTCTCTACGAACCCACTCCACCCGAAAATCACTAAAACTCTTCCCAAGCTCTGAAATATCGAAACACAGCCCTCGAATAGAGGATCTCATCGCTGCAGGGTCCTTGATCAGTTTCATCAGGCCTTGGCAGTCAAGCTCCAAGATCACCCGCTGCAGGCCCAACTCCACAGGCAACTCCAATAAGCATGTCAAAATGGATCGGATACGAACGGATATCACTGATATCATATTTGTTTTCATATTTTTACGTCGGATTCGCATTCGAATACGGATAATATCAACAATGTCGGATAAGATACAATTTGATGTCGACATCATAAATCTACGATTTAAGTATTCGGATACGGATACGGTATCGGATATTAAACACTCGGACTCGAATACGGATAGATCTCAACCCCTCTAAACAAATTCGGACTTGAATACGGTCGGAAAATATCCGTACCATTTTCATCCCTAGTGGTGAGAGCTGAGATGGTGGGCAAGGCCTAAAGTGGGGTTCAAATCTCCACAGCCACATATTTTTTTAACCCAAGAAACAACTTGACCTCCTGGTTCTAAAGGGGGTTGGGAACCGGGACCCTGGCTAGCTTCTCTACTTGTGTGAGTAGGGCTTAGCTAGATGAAGTAGTTATTCTTCTACTGTCTGCGGTTTGATATATAGAAGTTTTAGATCACGTGTAGAGCTATAGTTTTCTTAGGCATGTTAGCAAATAAAAAGTTCAAAACTATAAAATTGCAGATCTTGCCAAGGGCTATAATTTTTTTATAAAATCCATCTTAATTTGATGTTCTATGCAAAATATATAATTTTTCTAAGGTGATATACTCTAGTACAGCTTAATTTGTTGCTAAATCTTTGTATTAATATTTTGAACATCTTAACGATTTTAATGAAAAACTTAAAATTAGAAAGCTGCAAGATCTCCTCGAGAGTTATAGTTTTCTTATCAAAACCATCTCCATCCCATGCTGTAAAAAAAGATACTATTTTTCTAAAGTGTAGCTTGCCACGCTAGTCCGGATGGTGTGACAAGTAATACTGCCGCGCCAACTGAAATTTCCACAATAAACTTTATCATTTTAGATTTTCACGTTTGAGAGTTTATATCTTGCCACACCAATACATATGGTGTATCAATGTTTTCCAGTCGCAGGACATTATTGGCGTGACCAAAATGGTTAGAAACAAAAATAAAAGTTAGCACGTTATTTTTAGAAATAAGTTTAAAAATGTTAAAAATAAAATAATTATAAACAAAGCAATCAGTGGGTGCCTCAAAGGAAAAGATTATGCAAGCGTTTTTTTCGAGAAACAATTATGCAAGCATCTTGGCAGCATATTGTTGTCTTTAGGCTGCCAAACTTTGAGAATTTATATATATCGTAGTGTTTGTACGATCATATATCTACATAGCACTCCATTCCGAAAGTTTGCTCTAGGAACGTGAACACTTTAATGCAAAATTCTTATACATTATACACTGCTATAGGCCGGAGGAGACGGTTTTTCGTTCTCTCTCTAGCTAGCTAACACCCTTTTGCACTGTACTTATGCGTTATTGTTTACACTGTAAATCAAAGACGACAACTTACATATAGCCGACACATTATACCCCAACATGCATGGCAACCAGCTTGCGACGACTTTGGTAGCTAGCTAACACTGGCCCTCGACCTCCAAGCTCCTAGGAGTCATCTGGAAGAAGTGGTCCCAGGCGTAGCGGAAGCTCACGGTGCCCATGCTCGCGATGGGCTCGCCGGCGTTCACCAGGTAGACACTGCCGTCGACTGAGCGGAACAGGTTTGTGTCGACCTCCACCGTCGTCGCGAAGCCGCCGCCATCGACGCGCACGTTCCTGACGCTGCATGGGCACAGGTTTTTCACCTGGACCTCGAACACCGTGTCGCCGCCGGCCGCCGTCGCTCCCGTGTTGATGGTCTGCACCTGGATGCTGGACGTGCCGCATGGCTCACCATTGGTACCTGTCGCTGAGCACGTAATAGTTAAGAAATGCTGGAATCTTTCAGGGATATGACCAATAATTAGCATAACAGTACTCTGTGGGTACCAAGGAATAATGTATACATATGATCAATATACTACGGCAAATGGCATCTATCGAAGTTTCCTTTCCTCTACGCAAACATATATGCCCGCTAGTGAAAGGTTGCACAATCAGCTGCTGGCGGATTTGCAAGGCTTTGGCCTTGTTTAGTTGGCAAAATTTTGGGATTCCAGTTACCGTAGCACTTTCATTTTTATTTGACAATTGTCCAATCATAGACTAACTAGGTTCAAAAGATTCGTCTCACAAATTACAGGTAAACTGTGTAATTAGTTTTTATTTTCATTTATATTTAATACTCCATGTATATGCCGCAAGATAGGATGTGACGGTGAATCTAAAATTTTTGGTAAAATAAACTAGGCCTTACCGCGAGGAGAGACGGCCAAGAAAAAGAATAGGACAGTCAGGGGCTTGATGGCAGAAGTGGTCATGTTTCTTCTTGTTGTTTTCCGGCACAAGATCTACTTGTAGCCAGGCACCTAGCTGATGTATATGCTATTATGCTAGCAGTCGGCGAGCAGCTATCGAGCTTGTTTGGTGACGAAGTTGTTGCGCAGCATTGTTGTATTTATAGAGACAGAAAGGGCCGAGGCTCCCTGCAGCTGCAAGGGATTGGTACGAATCTATACTGCTGCATTTGGTGGTCGCTTTCATCGTGTCTCCATTAGTTGACTCAACCATCCAAAGACCAAGACGAAGACCTGTGGGAGTTCGAGTTCGTCCTTACATATAAAAAATGACTCCGTCCCCAGTTCCTCTCCATGCCTTCGGAGCTAAGAAAGTCCATGTATGCAGTTGCAATTATCGAAATTAACCAGTGAAAGATGAATTTAGAAATGCATCTAACAAATCCTTTTATACTTCTAGTCCTTTCCAAAGGACAATTAAGACTCATCCACAGTACGTTCTCGATAAGAGAAAATAGTAAGGAGCTCTTGTGGTTGGGGTACCTCTTGATTCCTCTTGGTTCCTAAATAATTAATTAAGCTATGATGATTCCTCATGGTTCCTAAATAATTAATTAACACTATGGTGCCGTGGACAGGCTTGCGTCACCAGCCGGGCACTAGTACAGGGAAGAGCTTTAGCCTCAGGCGGTAAGGGCCTTTAGTCCCGGCTACGGAACCAGGGCTAAGGTTTCGCAACTAAAAAGTTCCACCTTTAGTCCCGGTTCCGCGTAGTCCCGGTCGGTAACAGCAACCGGGACTAAAAGGTGCGCCAGAGTGTGCCACCTGGCCACACCCTGACGCAACTTTTAGTCCCGGTTGTTGCTACCAACCGGGACTAAGATTTTTTTCTTTTTTCCTTTTCTTTTCTTTTGGTTTTCCATTTAGAGATTACAATTATGTTATTATTATTTTCGAATGCGTATTGTTTGCTGTTAGTTTATGAAACGCGTATCTATAATTTATATAATTTAAAGCATTACATATAAATATACTATAAAACACTATATATATATATATTATATGTATCTATAGGTCCATAATATAATATTTACACATAATGCATCACGAACAAAGTATTTACAACACAATTTATCTCCGCCACTCAAGCATCGTACAAATGATCATCGTGATTTGGTTTCATCGGCTCCTCAGGGCTGAAGTAGCACTCGCCGCCGGGATTCAGGACATGGTCGTTAAGAAATCCTGCGATTGTCTCCTGAATTCCTTTTAGGCGGACCGTATCCAACACCTGCTCCTTCAACCACATCTCCTTTAATAGATATTAAAGAAAAAAGTTAGAGGTATGAATAGGATTTATTAAATAGCAACAAATAAATGAAATAACCTTATTACATATACATGTTACATACTTTTAGGTGCTCAATATTAGTTCTTTTGGCATAGACCGTCATAAACTTGCACACATAGTAGCCACACAAATCGTTGCCCGGTGTCTGCCGTAGAACCCACTGAAGTAAGATAGTCTTTGAAAGTGCTGCATTCAACTCTGGACGGTGTTTCTGCACGAACCCAGTCCAAACCCTAGGAATAAAGCGATCATTATTAATTATGTATTATCGAGTTAAAAGAGCATATTTTAATATATAGAGATCGGAGTTACCCTTGGATAATATCTATCATTTCTTGGTAATCGTCCTGTGGTTTTCTCAACGAGTCATAGATTATCAATTGACATTGCCAGAGATCAATTACAATTAGTATCCAATGAAAGCTGCATTTGTGTGCATGTAGGCAAAATTAGTATATATCTTTATACTGGTCTGATTAATTAGTTAAATAGAATGTACACACGATAACGACACTTACTTAAAGTTGTAGGGAAAAAGTATATACCTTTTGTCTTTTTGGTGATCAAGAACCTTCGTAGATATTTCTCTCCGTTTGAGTTCTCCATAAGACATACGGGGTCTTCTGGTCTTTGAATACAACATTTGGATCCACAAATCCAATCTCCTTTTCATTTCTAACTCTGAGGTCCCTCATCATGTTTCTGCATATGTATACCGGGTTTCTGTAATTAGTGTTATATATACATGATAAGTTACAATGAC
Source organism: Sorghum bicolor (assembly GCF_000003195.3). Lineage (NCBI taxonomy): Eukaryota > Viridiplantae > Streptophyta > Magnoliopsida > Poales > Poaceae > Sorghum > Sorghum bicolor. The sequence continues at coordinate 53,584,486 of NC_012874.2, forward strand.
ATTATTGAAAGAAAGAATCACTCACAGACATAAACAACTCATTAGAGATTTGTCAAGAGCGTCCATGTGGCATAGTTGGTGTAGCTCATTAAATTGAACATAAATAATATCATCACCACGGAAGTAATGATAGTTTCTAATTCGGACATAAAGATAGTCATCTGCTTTTCTGACACACGCTGCCATGTACCATTTGTTTAGCATTGTCGAAGAAAGCTAGTCGGCAGTCTACCTTAGGGTATGCCCACGGTAGTAGTTTATCGGTAGACGGTGCGCAAACTACGAACTCGATGGTGACGCAAGACACGGACAAGCTTTTTATCCAGGTTCGGCCGCCGAGTTGGCGTAATACCTACGTCCTGCGTCTGGTTGTATTGATTTGTATTGAGAGAATAATGATGTCCTAGGGGGGTCCCTTGCCTCTCCTTATATAGTCCGGAGGGCAGGGTTACAGATCTGGAAACTAATCCTAGTCGGTTACAATTGCCATAGATAGTTCGATATCAATTCCTATTCTAACCGACTAGAATCCTGCTTGATCTCCACGTCTTGTTTCCTTGCGCGAAACTCTGAGCTATCGGATTTAGCCATGAACTTGTCTCATAATGGGCCAAGCCTCCTGGCCCAAGTCTGGCCGTAAGGGTATAGGGGTTTATACCCCCACAGCTAGTCCCCGAGCACCATGTATTGTGAAGTAACACGCCGTCTTGAGCTTCTTCGACCAATGAAACTTGACGTCTTCAATCAGCATGAAAATTGCCCAAACAGTTGCAACGGTATTTTGACCAAATCTAAAGATATTTGATCAACATCATCATCGAAGAAGCCAATTGTTCGAAGAATGCATGGTGCTCTTAAGAAAAAATATTTCTTTTCCGGCGAAGTGTGCCCACTTTACTTTTCTGAAAAGTACAGATCTTCAAAAAAGCAAGCATGTTCACCGCAAGGTGAAGTGTGCCCACTTAGTCCCCGAGCCTGGTAGTAGGTGACGTAGGCACGTGGTGCCAGGGTCAAAAGAAAAGTCCTCAAAGTAATTTTGAATCTGAGATGCATCGCCAGATGCATCGTACCGATGTAGTCCCCGAGCTTGCTGGAAGGCGAAGTATGAACCTTGTAGCAAGGTCTAAAAAATTAAAATTATCCAGTCCTCGAGCATCTCATGCTCATTTACTATCGGATAGATTTATCAATTTAGCGAGCTAATCGACCAGTCCCCGGGTGTACAATGCTCGGAGATCGGTACAGCCCGCAGATTCCCGAACTAACAGACTGGGCGACCAGTCCCCAAGCATCAAGTGCTAGGTGGTCGGTGCAGTCCCTGAATTCCCGAACTAACAGACTGGGTGACCAGTCCCCGAGCATCAAGTGCTCGGTGGTCGGTGCAGTCCCTGAATTTCCAAGTTGATAGACTGGGCGACCAGTCCCCGAGCATACAGTGCTCGGTGGTCGGTGCAGTCCCTGAATTTCCGTGTTGACAAACTGGGCGACCAGTCCCCGAGCATACAGTGCTCGGTGGTCGGTGCAGTCCCTGGATTGTTGACCCTCTACCAATTTTTGTCTGTTTATTTTGAAAAATCTTACCACATAAATGATTGACGTGACGAGACCTCCTGACGCAATGTCAGATGGTTGCGTGAAAAGTTGCGTCTGGTAACTGTGCAGCCGCCCTTTGCGCGGTTTGAGAAAAGGAAACCATCAATTTGTACGAAAACGCCGCCGCATTAATTGCCGATAATTATTGAAAACCGAAGCGCCGCGTCCGCCGTTGGGCCCGCCCACTTCCCAAGAACACGGGAAGTGGGAGGGGTGGAGTTGTGGTTTATAAAATCCTGACAGTACCCCCGCATTGCTTACCCTGCCATTGCCTTCAAGCTTTCCGCTCTTGCCTTCTACAATCACCTGCACCCTCCTAGCTCGCAATCACTCCCACATCTCCAATGGCGAAGAGCGACTCCAAGAAGAGGGCTGAGCTGATGGCCAAGGAATGGAAGAAGTCCCGAAGCACTGTGAAGTCCCTCAGTGACCTTGTCGACATGGGGCTACTGCACAGCCCAGAGCTCGGCGGCTGGAGGGCGCCAGAGGGAGAGAGCTACCCCGACCCCCGCGCCGGTGAGATTGTAGTATTCGAAGATGTTTTCAAGAGGGGTTTTGGGGTTCCTGTTCATCCTTTTCTTCAGGGGCTTCTCTTGTACTATGAGATCGGGATTTGCAATCTGCACCTGAACTCAATCCTTCTCATCTCCACTTTTATTCATCTGTGCGAGGCCTATGTTGGCATAGAGCCGCACTTCGATCTCTTTCGTTATCTTTTCTGTTTAAGAAAGAAGGGAGCGGTTGGAGGCTCCAAGATTGCAGGTGGAGTATACCTCAATCTTTGTGACGGGATGAAGAACCGGTACCTAAGCTGCCCATGGAACACTTCCCTCACCGAATGGTACAGGAAGTGGTTCTACGTCAGGGAAGAGCCGGGCAGCTCCACGTTCTGCGACGTGGGGTACATCCCCGAGAAGAGGGTCAGTTGGACCGACCGCCCAGAGTTCACCGGCCAAGTAGCGGACCTGATGAAGTTGATCGACTGGTCGCGTTTGGACGGGCTAGGAGTGGTCGGCAACTTCGTTTGTCGTCGGGTGATGCCCTGCCAGAAGAGGGTGCACTCGTCGTACGAGTACGCTGGAAGCCAAAACCCGACCAGGATGACGCCTGAGATCTTGGAGAAGGCGGAGGTGCAGCAGTTGTTGAACGAGCTGTTCAACTTTGCTGACTGGAGCTTCATCCGTGGTAGTGATCGGGTGCAGGCTTTCAAGCTGGGGCGACCAGCCCCTAAGGTAATGTTACTTACTGATTGTGCCTCCTTGGTTTTTGTTCTTTCCTGCTACTGACTTGTCTTTGTTACTGTTGTAGATCGGAGACGTTGACAGGTGCACGGTGTATGTATCACTGGCACCTGGAATGGAGAATCCCGCAGGGGAGGATCCGCCGGAGGATGACGCTGCTCGGTGTGCTCGGACACCAGCAGTGAGGAGGAGCAGGCCCATCCCACCCCGACCACCGAGGACAGGGTGGCTGGGAAGATGCCATTGGCAGCAGACCCTTCACCTGCGCCGACGCTGCCAGCAGAGAGCAGCCAGGCGCCAAAGCGCCGTCGGCTCGTCCGGATCACCGACGACTACGATGAGGAGGAGGAGGCCGCACCGTCGTTGGTCCGAAGGCCTCGTAGTCGTCCGGACAATGCGCCGGCCACCACTGATCGGGTGGCCAGGGACCCTCCTGCACCGCGTGTCGCAGAAACGGGAGCACAGGCGCCGACCGGCAGGGCCAGAAGGAGGTTCACCGCAACCCACCGTCGATCAGACCTGTAAGTGTTCAACTTTCGTACTTTGGCGTTTTTGTTTTTTTTGTTGCTGTTATTGAAAATGTCACTTTGCTGTTTAGCGCGGCGTCGGACGTCAATCCCGACCAAGTCGCGGAGCAGAGGAAGGCCAAGCCTGCTGTCGTCGCCGCGCCACAACCCACAGAGCAGCCTGCGGCGGCGACCGCTGCTAGGAGCGCCGAGGAACAACCAGCCCCGGCGAATGCCGCGGCGAGCACCCCGACAAGGGATGAAGAAGCGGCGAGGACCCCTCCCCTGGGTAATGTTGTGGGGGAGGAAGACAAAGTCCCGACTCCAACTGGAGAAGGGAGGGTCCCAATGCCGCCCCAATCAGGAGCCTCGTCACCTGTAGGCTCCCCTGGCCCGAACCAGGGGCCAGTGATGCCCACGTCTGCGGCCGGAGGCAGTGCGGCGAACGAGGAACCCCAGGCGGCCTCTGACGACAAGGTGGAGGAGATCCAGGGTCGTCCCCGTGACGGCCGCCAGCACGTTTACGTGTGGCGCCAACGCGGGGACCACTTTATTGGACACGAGGAGCTCGCGGAGACGGAAGAGGCCGCGAGGGTGGAGCACGCGGCCAAACGTCTCGTGGACGAGGTTAAGGTAAGTGGTCCTGTGTACTGCTCGACACTTATGTGCGGTGTTCCTGTGTTTGACATATGGTCTTTTTTGTAGGACGCGATGAAAACGGCGAAGTACCAGAAAAGGTGCTTCGACCAGATCGAGGGCATTGTGGCCGAGAACAAGGCCTTGTCCACGGAGGTGGACCAGCTACGGTCCGAAGTTGGTGAGAAAGTGGCCGAGATGAGTGCTCAGGAAGAGCTCCGTCTCGAGCTTACTCGACGTTTAGCCGATCAGTATCGGCAGAGGACAGGTCAGTTGCGCACTCCGAGCAGCTGCATATAGCCTTGTGATTAGATCTGTTTGACCAGGAAAGTGTTCTTGTAGTCTTGGAGGAAGAGGTTGCGCACCTCTGACAAGAGAAAGAGCAGCTCAGCCAAGAGCTTGCCGGGGCACTGGAGGCCAGGCGCCGAGCAGGGGAGGAGCTAGGCCAGAGGAACCGGGAGTTGTCTGGTAATAACCGTGCCGCCCCCGTTATTTGTCGCTCAACGTTCTTTTCGGTATGCTTAGACTAACCTCTTGCTTGATTTGCAGTGCTCAAGGTGAATACCAAGAAGCACTTAGACGAGCTGGTCAAGGATCGGGACTTCTAGAAGACTAATTGTATTAAGCTTTGGAAAGGAGTAGCCCCGGTCCTGGACTTGATCAGCCCCGAGCTTCCAGAAAGCCAGCCCCGCGCGCCGAGACTGACGCCAGTCGAAAAGGCGCAACGGGCGTGGGACTGGCTCCAGCAGTTCGTGAAGGACGCCGGGGAGTTCGCTGGCGCGCATGTCCTCAGCATGGTGCGCGCCCACTACCCCCTGGTCGACTTGTCCAGGCTGGAGAAGGGGTACCCCAAGGAAGTCGGCCCGCAGGAGGCGGACGAGCTTCGGGCTGGTCTGCTAGACTTGTCGTCGACGGTGATCGGCGACATCAATCTATGCGGGACGGCCACTCCCCCCGACCAGCTGGGTTCAGGCAGGTCAGCCAGGGAGTTGTCGGGGGCGTCTATTGCCGGAGATGGGCGGTCGACGCCTGCGGTCTCGACCAGCCAGGCGCCGGTGCCCCGACCCCTTCGTCCGGGCGGCAAGGCTAGGCGGGTGATCAGCCCGAGCAGTAGGCCAGTAGGATAGTCTGTAGGAGTAGACTAGTGACCGCCTGTCAGGGTGTTTATTGTAAACTTTGTATGTAAAGTTTGTAATAAAGTTTGATTTTGCCATGACCATTATTTTGAGCGCTGTAAAGTTATCTGAGTGATGTATCACTGTGTTTGATTGATAGTCGTTAAGAATTTCCGTCGCAGAGGACATTGTTGTTCTCGTCGAAAGCTCTGCGTGTAAACAAAGTATAGCCAAAAAGGAAAACTTTTATTATTGCCAATTACAAGAAACTTATAAGCAAAAGTTATTGGAACTTATGGATAAAACGACGTAGTTTGTCTATGTGCCAAGAGTTAGGCACGCGTGTCCCATCTGGATGCGCCATTCTGTAGGATGTGGGACGTGTGACTTCGGCGACCACAAAGGGTCCTTCCCAGGGAGTGGACAGCTTGTGCATTCCTTCCTGGTTTGTTTTCCACCTGAGTACCAGATCGCCAACCACGAAAGAACGGTCCTTGATGTTCCTGTTGTGGTACCGTCTGATGGCTGCAAGATACCTTGTTGTTCGAAGGCATGAATTTAGACGCTTTTCTTCCATGCAATTGATTTCGAGCTCCCTGGTGTTGTCGGCCATTGACTGGTCGAAGTTTTCAACTCTTGGAGACCCGAAGGTTATATCAGACGGCAGCACTGCCTCGATGACGTAAACCATGAAGTTGGGAGACACCCCGGTGTTTCGACTAGACTGTGTTCGGAGACCCCAGACCACGGCCGGCAACTCTTTCATCCATCGACCAGGTGCTCTGTCATTCTCGGTGTACAACCTTTTCTTTAGGGCGTCAATGATCATCCTGTTCGCACGCTCGACTTGGCCATTTGCTCGTGGGTGAGCTACTGACACGTATTTTATGACTATGCCTCTATCATCGCAGAAGTCCCAAAATGTGGTGCGAGTGAACTGAGTACCCAGGTCAGTGATTATACTATTTGGGATCCCAAATCTGTGTATGATTTGATTGAGGAACTCCACAGCCTTCTCGGAGGTTGCTTTGACCAGTGGCATGTATTCAATCCCACTTTGAGAACTTGTCGATTAATACGAAAACGAACTTGAAGTTGCTAGGGGCCAGTTTAAATGGCCCGATCATGTCGAGCCCCCAGCAGGCGAAAGGCCAGGAGGACGGGATAGTTTGAATCTCATGAGCAGGTACGTGGGTCCTTTTGGCGAAGAACTGACATCCCTCACAATGTCGGACCAGTTTTTCTGCATCGGTGACCGCGGTTGGCCAGTAAAAACCTGCTCGGAAAGCCTTCCCGACCAGTGTTCTGGAGGCAGCATGGTTGCCGCAGGATCCGGCGTGTATGTCGTCGAGGAGATTGATGCCATCATCTTGGGAGATGCATTTGAGCAGAACTTCAGAACTTGCATTTTTTCGCATAAGTTTGCCGTCCACCAGTATGTAATTCTTTGATCATCGAATGAGGCGCTCGTTCTCTGTTTTATCCTGAAAGCCTGACCCGTCCGATATATATCTGATGAATGGGGTGCGCCAATCACAACTACTGGTTGTCGGAGTAGCGACGTCTACGAGCATTGCCTCAGCAGGTTGCTTTTCGACCAGGCCTGAGCCCACACTTGGCTCATGGATGTCCTGGACGGAAACAACTCGCGGGATCTGGGCCCGAGATGACCCTAACTTTGACAACGCATCCGCTGCTTGGTTCTTATCCCGGACCACGTGGATGTATTCTATGCCGTAGAAGTTGGCTTCCCATTTGCGAATTTCTTTGCAGTAGAGATCCATCTTCTCGTGGGTTGCGTCCCATTCCTTATTGAGCTGGTTGATGACTAAAGCGGAGTCGCCATAGACGTAGAGGCGTTTGACTCCCAGCTCAACGGCTAGTCGTATGCCGTGCAGGCATGCTTCGTACTCGGCGATGTTGTTTGATGCCGGAAACAGGATCCTAAGGACGTAACTCAGTTTGTCCTTGTTAGGCGACACGAAAAGTATCCCAGCACCGGCGTCGTTGATGTTCAAGGACCCGTCGAAGAACATTGACCAGTGGTCGGAGACGTCGGAAACGGGAGGCTCGTTGAGATCCGTCCACTCTGCGATGAAATCGACGAGGGCCTGAGACTTGACTGTGGTGCGGCTCTGAAACTCTAGGGAAAATGGGCATAATTCCATTGCCCATTTTACGATTCTGCCGTTGGCGTCCTTATTGCGCAGAATATCCCCAAGGGGAAAGCTAGTGGTTACCAAGACCCGATGGCCGTCGAAGTAATGCTTTAGCTTCCTCAATGTTATTAGAATGGCGTATATGAGCTTCTGTATTTGTGGGTATCTGGCCTTGGACTCGTTTAAGACTTCGCTTATAAAATAAACGGGTCTCTGGACCTTGTAGACGTGGCCTGGCTCGTCTCGCTCGACCACTATTGCCGTGGAGACAACCCTGTCGGTTGCTACGATGTAAAGAAGTAGGTCTTCATTGGGCTGAGGCGCTATGAGAACGGGCGGTGAGGTGAGGAAAGCCTTGAGCTGGGTGAACGCAGCGTCAGCTTCATCTGTCCAGGAGAATTTTTTCGACGCCTTCAAGAGTTTGAAGAAGGGGAGGCCTTTTTCTCCTAGTCTGGAGATGAAGCGGCTGAGGGCGGCCATACATCCGGTAAGCTTCTGAATGTCCTTGACATTCTTGGGTGGTCACATATCGAGTACTGCTTTGACTTTTGAGGGATTCGGTCGTATGCCGTCGCGGCTGACGACGTTGCCGAGTAGTAGACCGGAGGGGACCCCAAAGATGCACTTTTTGGGATTGAGCTTCCACTTATATTTGTTTAGTGCTTTGAAGGTTCGGTCTAAGTTGTCGATTAGGGTGCTTGCGTCCCTTGTTTTGACGATGACGTCGTCTACATAAGCCTCGACGAGGTCATCACGAATCTCGTCATGGAGGCATTGCTGGATGGCTCTTTGATAGGTGGCCCCGGCATTTTTGAGTCCGAAGGACATGGTCGTGTAGCAGTATGCGCCGAAGGGAGTAATGAAAGATGTTTTGATCTGATCATCTTCCTTTAGCGAGATCTGGTGATAACCAGAGTAGCAGTCTAGAAATGAGAGGAGTTCGCATCCGGCCATTGAGTCGACCACCTCGTCGATGCGAGGGAGACCAAAAGGATCTTTAGGACAGTGTTTATTGAGATCAGTGTAATCAACGCACATTCTCCATTCATTATTCTTTTTGCGTACAAGAACCGGATTGGCAAGCCAATCGGGATGATACACTTCTTTTATGAATCCGGCTGCTAGAAGCCATGTTATTTCTGTCCTAATAGCCTCCTTTTTGTCACGAGCGAACCGTCGCAGCTTTTGCTTGATGGGTCTTGCGGTCTTCGAGACATTTAAGGAGTGCTCGATCAGGTTTCGTGGGACGCCGGGCATGTCTGCGGGTTTCCATGCAAAAACGCTTACGTTGTCCCTTAAAAACCTGACGAGCGTGTCTTCCTATTAAGGGTCCAGGTTGGCCCCGATGAGGGCTGTCTTCTCGGGACTGCCTTCGACCAGCTGTACTTCCTTGTACTCCTTGGATTTTGAATTCTTCCTGGCGGTCTCCTGCTCGGGTAGTCGGAGCTGGTCGGGAGGTAGCTGCGCAGCTTGGGTTGCTGTTTCTGCCATGCGAATTGAGAGATCAATTGCTTCAGTGATCTTGAAGCTCTCCTCCTCGCAAGTATACGCAGTGTAGACATTGCCTCTGACGGTTAGGACGCCCTTCTCCGTAGGCATCTTGAGGACCAGGTATGAGTAATGCGGGACTGCCATGAACTTTGTCAGCGATGGTCGGCCTAGTATAGCGTGGTAAGTCCCATCAAAGTCGGCGACCACGAAGTTAACGAACTATGTTCAAAAGTGGTCGGACGTGCCAAATTGGACAGGCAATGTTATCTGTCCGAGGGGCACTGAACTCTGACCTGGCAGGACTCCCCAGAATTGAGCATCGTAGGGTTTTAGCTGTGCTGGAGATATCTTGAGAGTGGGCAGGCTGTTGCGGAAGAGGATGTCGATGGAGCTTCCTCTGTCCACGAGCACTCGCTCGAATCTGATGCTGTTGATGCAAGGGTCCAAGATTAGAGGGAAGCGACTTGGCTCTGGGATAGCGACCCACTGATCCTTCCTGCTGAAGGAGATTTCCCTGTGTGACCAGGGGGGAATTTTGGGTCAGCGATCAGGCCGTCCGTGCTGTCTATGTTGAGGCAGGCTCTCTTTAAGAGCTTTCTTTCTCGCTTAGATTCGATGGAGACCTTTCCCCCGAAGATGGAGTGGACCACTTCGGTGGGACTGACATATTGGTGTCGTGGGTCCCTATCTTGGTCCTCGTCCTTGTCTTCGTGCTCGTGCCCGTCTTGTTTCCCATTTTTCTTGGCGGGGTCATCTTGAGCAGCTCACCGCGTATAGATGCTTTTGAGGACGCGGCATTCTTCCATGGTGTGGTTGGACTTTGGATGCAGTTGGCACGGTCCCTTCAACGTCTTGTTGTAGTCTTCTTGGTAGTCCCGCCGCCCGTTGGGGCGCTTGACTGTATTCACTTCGTGGTCATGGTCGCGGGGGCGCTTTCCTCTGAAATCGTCGCGATTGTCGCGCCGCCTGTCCCAACCTTCCCTGTGATCGCGGTTGTCGGGGCGGCGGTGGTTCCTGTTGTCGAAGCGACCGCGACTATCATCTCGCCGAGGAGGCTGGTCGGGACCTCTCGCATCGTCCTGGATGAGTTTTTCTGCGTCGTCGGCGTCGGCGTAATTTTTAGCCGTGGCGAGGAGCTCGGCCATCGTTGTTGGCGTTTTGCACAACAGCTTGTTCCTCCGGGCTTCATGGAAGCGCAGCCCCTTGATGAAAGCAGATATGGCCTCGTCGTGGGAAATCTTCAGGATCTTAAGGCGCATATCCGAGAATCGTCGGATGTAATCGTGCAGAGGCTCGTTTTTCCTGTCCCTTATCCTTTCGAGGTCGTACTTGTTCCCAGGCTGCTCGCATGTGGCGATAAAGTTGTCGGTGAAAGCCTGGCGTAGCTCTTCCCAAGAGTCGAAAGAGTCCTCGGGCAGGCCAAGGAGCCACTGGTGACCAGCCTGATCGAGGACTACTGGGAAGTAGTTGGCCATGACATGCTCGTCTCTTGCTGCTGATCGGACGACGATCTCGTAAAGAGTGATCTAGTTTTCTAGATTTTCCTTGCCGTCGTATTTTTTGAGTTTCTCGAGTTTGAAATTGCGGGGCCACACGACCTGGCGGAGGTGTGAAGAGAACTGCGTCATGCCCGGGGGGCCGTGTGTTGCATCGTATTCAATACGACGCAGGTTTTCATGGACTGCTCTCTCCGTGGTGCGCCTGTTGATGCGGTCTCGGGCGTCTTTGTGAGGGATGTTGTATCGAAGGTCCCTGTGCTGGTTTACTTCCTGACCACGCCCGTGATTCTGCTCGCGATGGCCGCCAGCATCCCGACCGTCATCGCCACGCCATGAGTCTTTTCGATGATTGTTGGGGGAACGGTTGCGGTGGTGCCCGCTAGGCTGTGGTGAGGTCCGGCTGCGGTGGGTCTGGTCGGAGGAGGCCTCTATATAGGAGACGGCTTGGACTCTTTTGAGCAGAGTGGCTGTTTGTCCCATCGCGGCGATCAGATGTGCTCGAACGCTGGATCGGACGCCCTGGCACTCGGGAGTATCAGGGAGTCGATCTAAATTGGCCATGGCGACAGCCACATTGGCGCTTGGCGTTTTGTAGACTGGTTGATCCCCGACCATGTCGAAAGCGTCGCTGAGATTATGCGGCGGGAGTTGGCGTTCCTCGTCTGCGCGTCGTCGGGCACGGTCGGCGTTGCGCTGCTCGCGGAGCTGCCTCTGCTCGTCTATTTCTCCATCAACAGCCGGCTCGTCGGCGCTGACGTTGAAAACGATGTCTCCTCGCCGGGGTGGGAAGACCGGGAAACGAGAGAAACCCGGAGGATATGGAGGCAAATCCAAGTCGTAGTCCTCGTCCTCGGAGTTTATGACTTCAGTGGGAACGGAACCAGTGCTCGAATTTGTACTGGAAGCCTAGCCGTCCCGTAGTTCTCGGATCGTCACCATGTTGACGTAGTGATGGGCTAGTCGGCCGTTCCACTTTGGCAGCCAACCCGAATTGTTAAAAAGGGATTGGATGTGCCGTGAGTAGAGAGAGGCCGAGTTGTTCAGACTGCAAGGATAGCCTTCCTCCGGATCGGCCTCGATCTTGACGGACCGTCCCGAGGGGGTGGAGGTTATCGTCAGAGACGTCCCCAGCTGTTCGTGTGTGACGACACGAGTTGGCCGGTAGGAGTTGGAAAAATCCGTTGGTGCGGCTTGATCAGATTGATGCGAGATCCCATCTACTAGTTGGGAAGCTTCGAGAAGCTTGGAATCACCGTCGACCTTCTTTCCCTTGTAGCGCGGGAGCGGTGCTCGGGTGCTCGGTGCCAGCATCCATGTGGTCGGAGCCGACGCCGCCGTCATCCCTGATGGGATCTGGGTTCCTTCCGAAACCGTGGTCGTAAGACCGCCGCCGTGCGTCGTCCACGTGATCTGGCCGACGGTGAACGTGAGGCCTTCAGGCACGGCCGCGGAAGCTAGAATGATGACCATCTTGTTCGCCGGAGAAGTTGTACGCACACCCCCTACCTGGCGCGCCACTGTCGACGAAAGCTAGTCGGCAGTCTACCTTGGGATATGCCCACGGGAGTAGTTTATTGGTAGACGGTGCGTAAACTACGAACTCGATGGTGACGCAAGACACGGACAAGCTTTTTATCCAGGTTCGGCCGCTGAGTTGGCGTAATACCTACGTCCTGCGTCTGGTTGTATTGATTTGTGTTGAGAGAATAATGATGTCCTAGGGGGGTCCCTTGCCTCTCCTTATATAGTCCGGAGGGCAGGGTTACAGATCTGGAAACTAATCCTAGTCGGTTACAATTGCCATAGATAGTTCGATATCAATTCCTATTCTAACCGACTAGAATCCTGCTTGATCTCCACGTCTTGTTTCCTTGCGCGAAACTCCGAGCTGTCAGATTTAGCCTTGAACTTGTCTCGTAATGGGCCAAGCCTCCTGGCCCAAGTCTGACCGTAAGGGTATAGGGGTTTATACCCCCACAAGCATGTACATTTGCATTCCAAGTTTGCTGAGAGCCGCACGGTTGTATAGACTCTTGCCATATGTATATTCCTTCTGCCAATGATCAAATTCTAGAGCACTTTAAATTGGTGCCCTAGCCATCAATTGGGTTAAGCTAAGACCAGTTTCCGCAAAAAAATTTCAAGCTCATCAAATTTTAAATCTGCTGGTATCTATTGGTCTAGCACGTCAATGTTTGAACAATATTCATTTCCAATTACTAGCAGGGGCACTGATTGCTTTGATTGTTCCCCGAGCTATGCTACACCCTTGCGTGCTCTTTTCTCTTTCTTCTTCTCTTCTTCTATGGATTTCCTTAAAGTGCGATCATAGTCCGATAAAGATGATGATTCTTTCTGAGCTTCACGCCTCTTTTTTTGTTGAGCCTCAACCCTTTGTCGTAGATCTTCTGGCCGTAGTAAGAGGTATGGCTTCTCAGGGTATCGCTGGGCTTCTCTTTCAGTCTTAAGTTTCTTGAAGAAACTATCCACATCTGACTTTACCGAAGCATCTAGTTCTGCATCTGTCTTCTCATAGGATAGCTTCTTAGGAATGATAGCTTGTTTCTTTTTGGAGGCTTTCTTTTTTGGCGGTGGGGCGGCCGACACATTTGATTGTGTGGCCGGCCTCTTCTTTCACGCTGGAGCCATGTGTGTAGGCGATGGGGCGGCCGGTGGCGGTGTTGGAGCCCGAGGAGGCGGCGTTGGAGCCCTAGGTGGTGGCGTTGGAGCCCTAGATGGCGGTGTTGGAGCCCGAGGTGGCGGTGTTGGAGCCCTAGGTGGTGGCGTTGGAGCCCTAGGTATTGGTGTTGGAGCCCGAGGTGGTGGCGTTGGAGCCCAAGGTGGCGGCGTTGGAGACCGAGGCGATGCAGCCGTGTCTTGCACTCCCTCGTCATCACCCGCAGCACTATGACATGTTGGTGACCACCTAGGAAACCAAAAAGGTATATGTGTAAACCGCTAACTAAGAGAATGCAAAATAAAGTTAGTAAACAAATGTATAGTCAATTTTCATCAGCTCCTAGGATTAGGTTCATGACGAGGATGTGGTGGTAGACTACTAGGTGATGCCCCAGGAATAATGATGTAGCGCTTGCGCCAACAAATAAAAGTTTTCTCTGCTTCTCCTAGAGTCTTCTATCCATCACCTCCTTCTATCTCAAGCTGCACATTACTGAAGCCTTTGACAACTCTATCCACCGAGACACTAGCATATCCAGGTGGAACTATCGCCCCATGGATTCCTGGTGTCTTCGTAGGGTCGACAGGAGTTACAACACCGACAGCAACCATGACTGTGGCAGTCCCCTGTGGAATATGCAGCTCACATGTTGTCAGAGGTTCAGTGATGTCATCCACCGAAAAGTGCAGCCCCACATCGTCTTGAATAGTTGGCATCTCCGTGGAAGCACAAATGTAATACCCGATTTTAAGGACAAAACCAGATATGCACCATATATGAGTTTTAGAAGTCAAATCTCACATATGGCTACAAGTAAGGGGTAATATTAAAAGACTATGCATAAATATATAACGTACTTAATATAAAAAAATATAACCTTTGATAGCAAACAGCGGATAGACAACTCCAAACTTCGGGTATTAACTCCTCTCCACATGATCCAACTGACTGGTTGATCACAAGCCTAAAGCATCTCCTGAAGTGTGGGGGAATTACAAGAGTGAGCACATATCGTACTCAACAAGTATAACCAGGGGTTCATGAGGCTCAATAAGCTGACACTGGTTTGACTGCATTTAACTTTTATATGTAGATAGCATATTTATTCATTGGTTAGCAAATATCAAGGTAGCATAATTAATCCCATAACCACATGATCAATGTATACAAGAATTAAGAATAACACATATAAACAACATAATAAACCATCATTTATCATCATTAATCATATTCATTAGTGTCCATCTATTCCGTCAGTTTTCCGGGCCGCCCGTATCCGTGGGCATGGCTAGTATTCCAGATTTAACACTCTGCAGAGGTTGTACATCTTTACCCATGAGCCATGATTTACCCTTTCGCCCGAGGTCATGAGTCTCTTAACCGCCTTCCTAGGGAGGCCGGCAGGGATCACTATAAAGTCGTTCGAAGGTTTGTCTAACAAGTTAGGGCCACTTGGTTTCATTAGTCAGTCCATGTGATTCACCCGCAGGAATCCATGGTCTGGTATTCCCCAATTGCGCCACAATGGGTAACCGCTAACGAGCTAGAAAAATTACTCATACTTGACTAAAGCCAGAGCCATATAGCCCTCATGGTTGTACGAGTTGCCCCAGCTTTTGCCAAGGGATAAGTCCTTATGGAGGGTCAAGATCAATCCAGCAAAAGCCAGAGTTTCTTTCCACCCTTTATATTCAAGTTGCTAGAAAGCTTATTTTATTGTTTATTGTATATCCAAACATTCATGTTACAAGATCATGGATTATATTCAAGCACTAGCAAGAACTACCCAAATGCATATCCAAAATAGGTAACAAGGAATTCAAGATAACAATCATCTATGATATTTTGCTAAGGTCATCAAGGTGGACACATACATATGATAAATATTGCATTAATTGTGTATAGGTAACAAGGATGATCCCCAGTTATACTTGCCTTGATCAAAGCTCTCCTGAGCCTGCTGGTCATCAAAAGCTTGACCTTGATCACCAACGTAAAGCTCACCGACTAAACTCGATCATCAATCAACAACACACATTCCAATGGTCAATCATACATAGAGCAAACAAGCTATAATTAGAACAATACACAAATCATATAAAAACAGTATGAAAAGTTTATAAAAAGGTTATACGCACTGCTACGATCACACGAACGTAAAGATCACGAAAATCAGAGTTAAAACATAAAAGATATGAATTTTCTAAGATTTTGTATAGAAAAGTAATTAATTAATTAAGGTCACGAAAATAAAAAGTTTCAAACTGGTGAATTAAGTTTACTAACATGTAGAGCACATTAATAGGAATATAACGTAATTTGAATGGACAAAAACGGAGTTAAAATGAAGATTTTATGAGCAATTTAAGTCCAGGGGCAATTCTGTAAATAGCGAAAACGTATTTAGAACGGAGCCGAGAGACAATACGCTTTCAAAATTGAGAAACACCTTTCTTAGATGATGCCAAGGACTGCGGTTTGAGCATTGAATCTTCCAGGGGCTCTTAAGGAAAAGACGCAACGAAGGGGTATCTTCTTTTGGTGACCGTTAGATCGCCATCCGACGGCCGAGATCAAACCAGAGGGACACCAGGCGGCGGCCGGCCGGCTTCCAGAGCCCCGACGCGGTGGCGCCATTGCCGGCGTCTCGTGCTCAGCGGCGCTCGTCGTTTCGTCGACTCAGGGCCTCCCAGGAAGGAGGAAACACACCGGAGGGCGGAGAAATTCACCGCGAATTCGTCGGAAAGCTTTGCTAGGGCTGAGGAGCAAGCAGGGCTTGGTTTTGCGGCGGGGAAAATGATGAACTCCGGCGAGATCTCGAGTTCCAAGTCAGGGGCGTCTAGGGTTGAGTTCCTTGGGTTTTTGCGGCGCGGGTGAAATAACGGAGTGCGGAGCGGCCTAGGGAACCTTTATAGGGCTCGGGAAGCCCAAATCCCGCCGAACTCGGGATCGGCTGCCTCCCTGGAGAGTCCAGGTCGGCAGCGGCGTGGGGAGGAAGAAGGAAAGAGGGAGGACGACGCTGACCAGTGGGCCCGGACTGGCAGCAGCTCAGTGGCATGGGACCAGGACGTCAGCGGCAGCGGAAAGGAGAGGGCGCGCTGCTGGCCGCGGCTTTTCCTGGGCCGGTGCTGCGAAGTGGGCGAAGAGAGAGGGGAGAAAGGCTGGGCTGGGGAAAACGGCCGTGCTGGAGAAAGGGCAGGGGCAGGCCGAGAGGGCAGGGGAGGAGTGGGCCTTCGGGCCAGAATCAGGTGGGGAGAGTTTTGGTTTGTTTGTTTTTTTCCTTTTTCTTTTATTCCAAAGCCATTTGAAACTCTTTTAAAATTCCTTTTAAACCATTTGAATTTTGAGTTCAAAAACACTCAACACAATAAACAAAATGCAGAAGCATGAGTGCGCAAAAATGTTGCTACACCCTATGATAAATTTTATTTTGATGAAAAATATCATTTCTCTATTTTTCATGAACACAAAGATACAAAATTAAATCATTTTTCACCTATTTCAAAGGTTTTAAATTTTTGGGTGTTACAAATCTACCCCCTTAAAATGAATCTTGTCCTCGAGATTTGGAAGAGGCATGGATTCCAAAAGAGAAACAGGAAAAAGATCTTGACATCTCTTTCAACTTCAATACCCAATTTAAACACTTATGTCTAAGGATCACAACTTGTAAATGAAGGTTTTCCACAGAATGTCTTTTATTCATAACTGATTAAAGTCCATCTTGGCTACCAACTTTTTGACATAGAACTCAAAGATATGATAACTTAGCATGGATATGCCTGCTGAGGTAGGAGTGGACCACCTTGATACTCGATTCTTTTCCTTGATGATGCGGTTAAGAAAATTTTCCACTAGGTAGCATAGATCACTCCTTTGTGTGCACATAACCATCCATTGCCAAAAACCAAAGAAATGTCGCGTGACTCTAGCACTATGAGGTCTACTGTGAAGTTCTCCTTGCTTACAAAATTAAATCATTTTTCACCTATTTCAAAGGTTTTAAATTTTTGGGTGTTACAACAAATGCTTTTCAACTGACCGGGGAGGGCTAATGTTGACTCCAGGCTCTGATGCAATTTGCCTTTGTATAGAACTTACTGCCATCTGCACTTGTCTTTTAATCTCCTCGTTCATTCTCTCTTCAAGCGCTTTCTCTCGCGCTATCGCTTCACGAGCCACTTCACGTGACTCCATCACCATTGCCTCCAACCTACGCAACCGCTCTGCTTCCACTTCCTTCTTTCTTTGGCGGCTTCTATAAGTCGGTCTATCTTTAGGGAAGCCATGCTCCCACGATACCTCCCCATAGCCTCTTGTTCGCCCACCGTGTTCAGCAGTCTCCACGGCGTATGTCAGCTCATCCTTCTCTCTATTTGGCTGCCAGGTGCCACTTTCAACTAATCCTCTAGCATAGGCCATTCTCTGTCCTAGTCTCTCGAGCTTTTTGCCGTACACTATCTTTCCGGTCTCTAGGTCTATGGTTCCCCCATGACCAAAGAACCAATACTTGGCGCGCTTCGGCCAGTGTAGTGATTCAGGTTCGATCCCTCTCCCAAGAATCTCCTGTTCCAGCTTTTGCCACTTAGGAATAATAGTCTTATTGCCACCTGAACCCAAGTGATGGTGGTATTGCTTTTGTTTAGCATTTTCCTAATTCTTGATCATCCGTGTCTGACCCTCTTCTGAGTTCTTAAACTCTACGAACTCATCCCAAAAAGGCCACAACTTGACGTAGGCCTTGTTGGTGAAATCTAGTGGCCGACCTTGTGCAACAAAAGTCTTGTATAATGTCTTCTTCCAAGCCTGAAATTGTTTGGCCATCTTCTGCATAGCCCAAATTTTAACCTTCTCCTTCAAAGCTTCATCCTGTGTATCGAGCATGAAATGTTGAAGGATATCTAGCCAAATCAATTCCTTGTCACGATCTGAGACAAAACTAATATTGGGGTTATCTTTCTGTTGCCTCCATTCACGAGCACTGACCGGGAGCCTGTCCCTTACAAGGTAGTTGTCGACGAAAGCTGGTCGGCAGTCTACCTTGGGGTATACCCACGGTAGTAGTTTATCGGCAGACGGTGCGCAAGCTACGAACTTGATGGTGACGCAAGACTCGGACAAGGTTTTTATCCAGGTTCGGCCGCCGTGTGGGCGTAATACCTACGTCCTGTGTCTGATTGTATTGAATTGTGTTGATATCATGTGTCCTAGGGGGGTCCCTTGCCTCTCCTTATATAGTCCAGAGGGCAGGGTTACAGATGTGGAAACTAATCCTAGTCGGTTACAACTGCCATAGATAGTACGATATCAATTCCTATTCTAACCGACTAGAATCCTGCTTGATCTCCACGTCTTGTTTCCTTGCACGAAACTCCGAGCAGTTGGATCAAGCATCGGACTATCTTCGTGATGGGCCAAGCCTCCTGGCCTAAGTCTAGCTGTAAGGGTATAGAGGTTTGTACCCCCACAGCTGGTCCCCGAGCACCATGTATTGTGATGTAACACACCGTCTTGAACTTCTTCGACCAGCAAGACTTGACGTCTTCAATAAGCAGGAAAATCGCCGAAACAGCTGCAACGGTATTTTAACCAACTCAAAAGACAGTTGATCAACATTGACATCGAAGAAGCCGGTTGTTTGAAGAATGCATGGTGCTTTTAATCAAAAAAGATTTCTTTTCTGGTGAAGTGTGCCCACTTTACTTTTTTGAAAAGTATAGACTTTCAAATAGCAAGCATGTTCACCGTAAGGTGAAGTGTGCCCACTTAGTCCCCGAGCCTGGTAGTAGGTTGTTGACGGTTCTGAAGTATTAATTTTAATTATCAAATAAACAAGAGAAAGGACCAATATGCAAACAACACCTAGAATTAGGGTTTGATCTGACAGAATTCCATGAGTTTTGTTGTTTATCTATTTCTGCAGGGGGTTATCAGGAAATAAGGAAGAAAGGCCCACATGTCAGGATTACATAGAGATATCAACGCACCGCACGATTTTCTACCATCTAGAAGACTCCAGAAGCCACGGGAAGAAGGCAGAGGCCGAAAGGGGCCAGGCCCAGGGCGCCCACCCTCAGGACCTGGGCGCCCGCCCCCTGCTGGATTCCGTTCGGGACTCTCTTCGCACATGATGTTCCACCGACCTAATGGATCAAAGATAACGTAGTACCACCTCACCTACCGACCCAAAAACGCATAGAGGAGGAGGACTATATAAGGAGACCCCCCTGGCCCCTGGAGGAGACAAGAAATTATCATAGAGATTGAGGGGTGCCCTCGAAGGAAAACCACTTCTCTAATTAATATTTCTTTTTATTCTTAGCAACCAATGTAAAGTAGAAATAGATCTTCTAGTTTCTACTAGATTGAGAGAGATAGAGTGGAGGTGTAGATTGGAGGAAGCCCGGCCTGTCGGTGTCTACTCCAAGCTTGTACCTGCGGGATCAAGTTCTCGTAACCCGAAGCTTGCTCCTAGGATTCTTCAGTATTTCGACTTATAAATTATAGTAAGTTCTTGTTTTACTATTCTTATGGTTTATGAGTTTACTTTAATCTATTCGCGTAGAGTTTAGAGTAATCATTGCTAGCGTAAACGTGGTGTTTAGGCTGGGGTACTCATAGATATTCCCTGACTAGCTAGACCGTGGTAGTTGTGAGGAACGTGACAATTCCGAGTTACCTTTGCAGACCATATCTCGTTAGCAGGAATAATAGGGTTTATAGGTGTGGGTTGAACATCCTTTGTCGTGTCTAGATTCCGTTAGCCTCCCCAATAGAACAGTAGATCATCCTTACCAAGGTTAGAAGGAGACTATGGTTGCAGTCTTCTCTATTTATCACTCACATCGAGAGACATTCTTTGTTGCCTAAAGGGTTAGTAGTAATAGAGCGGTTAGTCAGATGCACTCTTTCTCCTAGTGGTAAAAAAACAAATACGATACTCTGGATAACCTCCCGGGTGAAGTGCTCACCGATATCCGTGCGCTTGCGGATCAATTCCTTATTGCGTTCCCAAATATCAACAAGCATTTCTGGCGCCGTTGCCGGGAAGAAAGACGGTTTGCTGAGATAACCTTGAGTCTTACTACTAGCTTGTATCTATACTTTTTATCTTTTCTTATCTTTTATATTCTGTATTTATTTTCTTTACTCTTACCTTATGGAAAACCAAAATTCTAAATCGATCCATGAATCTGCAATCCCTTCAGTAACTGACCTTTTACCATGGGAGTCATCACAGCCTATCCAAACATCCCAGTATAAGTTAAGCTCTAGGTTGATTGCCATGATTCAAAACCTATCTTTTTCGGGAAAGAAGACGAAAACCCTTACCTTCATATTAGAGATTTTGAGCAAACATGTGATTGTCTTCGCATTGAAGGCATTTCTGATAAAACTTTACGTTGGAAGCTTTTTCCTTTTTCCTTAAGGGGAGAAGCTAGACAATGGTATAATCAGAAGGTAAGTCATCAACGAGGTGAATGGGGAGTTTTACGAGCCAACTTTTGTCTAGATTTCTATTCCCTCGACCGTATCGGTGACCTTAGACTCGAAGTCCTATCTTTTAAACAAAAAGATAATGAAACTTTGGGAAAATCCTTGAAACGTTTTTCTAATCTTTTAGAATCTGGTCCAAACCTTAATCTTGAAGACCCTGTTCTTTTATTTCAGTTTTTTCGAGGTCTTCGTAAAAATCACAAACAAATGCTACACACAATGTCTACAGGTTCTTTCTTTCGCATCCCTACTGATGAAGCTAGAGTGATCCTAGATAGTATCCTAGAAGCTGAGATGGATATACCCTTCATGATGAAACCTACGAAGCCGAAGTAGACACTCTACCAAATTCTTCATCTACTTTAGCTATCCCAAGTTCTGAGCCACAAGAGGAAGAAATTCCACCACCGGACTTCATGCTGGATATAGAATCCGATCTTTTTTCCGATTTTGGAAACATTTCAAACTACCATTCTATTGACAAACCCCAAAACGGCTAGTTTAGCATTTATTTGCCAAGTGAATATCAATTGAGAGAGCTTATCTCAGTCATGAGTAGCGAATGGTTGGAGGAATCAGAGCTTTCCTCTGATCTGATCCGTTTGGACACACCCTCTATAACTATACGTTGTGCTTATAATTCTGATCGATTTAATGCTCTCTATAATCCTGTTGTGGGGATAAACATCATGTCTGAATCTTTTGCACTTAAACTATTTAAAAATCTCGTCTTAACCACCATAACAAAGGTCATAAAGAAATATTCGGGACGATTAGTCCCCAGTCTTGGAATTATCAATGTCCTACCTCTTACGGTAGAAGGCTCCATGGTTCATTTGAACTTCTATATCTTTGATACATGGGACTTCGACCTGTTGATAGGACAACCTTTTAGAAGACTCCTTTATGAAGGTCATACTGGAAAGCTACACATTTCTTTTGGAAAAACCTTTAAATTTCCAATAACAATTTCACACTCCTTAAACAATAAGGCCGAATCATATCTTTTGCCTGATCCTATGGAGGAGGTAAAGGCTGCATCCCTAGAGCTTTTAGATGAACCAGATTTAGAAGACGAAACTCCTTTCTTCATAGAAGAAGAAGCTGAACCTTCTGAACCTGAACCCTTAGATGAGTTTGCAGAAACACCTAGACCCCCCATAGAGCTTAAAACCTTACCACCCGGTCTTATCTATGCTTTCCTAAACAGTAATCCAGAATTCCCTGTGATCATTAGCGATAAAC
Organism: Sorghum bicolor; assembly: GCF_000003195.3. Lineage (NCBI taxonomy): Eukaryota > Viridiplantae > Streptophyta > Magnoliopsida > Poales > Poaceae > Sorghum > Sorghum bicolor. The sequence goes on from NC_012874.2 coordinate 53,606,148, forward strand.
TCACTCAGGAGCAAACTCTGCGATTAATGACCATTCTTGAGAAACATCACTCAGTTTTCGGCTACTCACTCCAAGATCTTACAGGAATCAGTCCTATGATTTGTACCCATCGTATTCCAACAGATCCTTCTGTTTCACCTTCTCAAGAACCCCAACGTAGACTTAATAACACTATGAGAGAGGTAGTTAAAAAGGAAGTATTAAAGTTGCTGCATGCAGGGATTATATATCCTGTGCCGCACAGTGAGTGGGTAAGCCCAGTGCAAGTTGTGCATAAAAAGGGAGGCATGACTGTTATTATGAATGAAAAGAACGAGCTAATTCCGCAACGCACCGTCACAGGATGGCGGATGTGCATAGACTATAGAAAACTAAACAAAGCCATGAGAAAGGATCACTTTCCTTTACCTTTCATAGATGAGATGCTAGAGCGGTTAGCGAACCATTCGTTCTTCTGTTTCTTAGATGGATATTCAGGGTATCATCAGATCCCGATCCATCCCGATGATCAAAGCAAAACCACTTTTACATGCCCATATGGAACTTATGCTTATCGTAGAATGTCTTTTGGGTTATGTAATGCACCAGCTTCTTTTCAAAGATGCATGATGTCTATATTTTCTGATATGATTGAAGAGATTATGGAAGTTTTCATGGATGATTTCTCTGTTTATGGAAAAACTTTTGATAGTTGTCTTGAAAACTTAGACAAGGTTTTGCAAAGATGTGAAGAAAAGCACTTAGTCCTTAATTGGGAAAAATATCATTTCATGGTTAGGGAAGGAATAGTGCTGGGACACTTAGTGTCTGAAAGAGGTATTGAGGTAGACAAAGCTAAAATTGAAGTAATTGAACAACTACCTCCACCTGTGATTATAAAAGGAATTCGAAGCTTTCTTGGCTATGCTGGTTTTTATCGTAGATTCATAAAAGATTTTTCATTTATTGCTAGACCACTTACTCTTTTGCTAGCCAAGGATGCTCCTTTCGAATTTGATGATGCATGTCTAACATCTTTCAATTTATTAAAGAAAGGACTCATCTCTGCACCAATCATTCAACCCCCTGATTGGTCGTTGCCTTTTGAAATTATGTGTGATGCGAGTGATTATGCTGTGGGGGCACTATTGGGACAAACTAAAAATAAGAAGCATCATGCAATTGCTTATGCCAGTAAAACTATGACAGGAGCTCAACTTCATTATGCAACCACTGAAAAAGAGCTTCTGGCTGTTGTCTTTGCCATTGATAAATTTAGATCTTATTTAGTTGGAGCTAAAATAATTGTTTACACTGATCATGCTGCACTAAAATATCTGCTCACTAAAAAAGATGCTAAACCTCGCCTGATTAGATGGATCTTATTACTTCAAGAATTTGACTTAGAAATAAAAGATAAAAAGGGAGTAGAAAATTCTGTTGCCGATCACTTGTCTAGAATGTATTTTAAGAGTCCACAGGAAACCCCCATTAATGATTCACTCCGGGACGACATGCTCTACGGGATTAACAGGTCTGACCCTTCGTATATAGATATTGTTAATTTTATGGTTTCAGGGTATGTACCACCAGGAGCAAATAAGAAGAAGCTTATTCAAGAAAGTCGTTCACATATATGGGATGAGCCATACCTCTTCCGAGTATGCTCTAATGGCTTACTCAGGAGATGTGTGACCACTGAGGAAGGATGGAAGATCATCGAAAGATGTCATTCATCACCATATGGAGGTCACTATGGAACATTCCGTACACATTCAAAGATCTGGCAGTGTGGATTCTACTAGCCTACAATGTATGAAGACACGAGGCAATATATCAGAAGATGTGGGCCATGTCAAAGGCACGGAAACATAAATACAAGGGATGCAATGCCACTCACCAACAACCTTCAGATTGAGCTCTTTGATGTCTGGGGAATAGACTACATGGGTCCATTTCCTCCATCAAAGAAGTGTGAGTACATCTTGGTGGCAGTTGACTATGTCTCCAAGTGGGTAGAGGCATTACCTTGCAAGCATGCCGACAACGTCAGTTCAAAGAGGATGTTTGAAGAAATTATATTTCCAAGATTTGGAGTCCCCAGAGTAGTGATAAGTGATGGTGGAGCACACTTCATCGACAAATGCTTCAAGCAATATCTATCAAAACATGGAATCCGTCACAACGTCGCTACCCCCTATCATCCTCAGACAAGTGGCCAAGCGGAGACTTCCAACAAACAAATCAAGAATATTCTTCAGAAGACAGTAAATGAAATGGGAACGGCGTGGAAAGACAAGTTACCCGATGCACTCTGGGCATACCGGACAGCATACAAGACCCCAATTGGAATGTCTCCATACCAATTGGTATACGGGAAGACTTGCCATCTACCCGTTGAACTAGAGTTCAAAGCACACTGGGCCATAAAGAGATGGAATATGGACCTTGATGTTGCTGGAGATTATAGAAGAATGCAACTATCAGAATTGGAAGAATGGCGAGAGAAAGCATATCACAATTCAAAGATCTACAAAGAAATAGTCAAAAGGTGGCATGACAAGAGAATCAAGAAGAAGGAATTCACACCCGGAGATAAGGTATTACTTTTTAATTCCAGGGTGAAGCTTTTCGGGCATGGAAAACTCCGGAGCAAATGGGAAGGACCATTCAAGGTAATTAATTCATCATGCCACGGAGCTATCACACTTCAAAATGATGAAGGTACGTTATTCAAGGTAAATGGTCAACGTCTTAAATTATTTTTAGAGCCCAATAAAGAATTAGAAGAAATAGACGTAGTCCATTTTTACCTTCCCATGGAGAATTAGAGCCCGACCTTTTTAGTCTGATGTTTTTGGGTCATATATATATTTTTCTAAATAATTTTGCATCTAGAAACGCGCTCAAGAAAGTGGGCCCACAGAGGGGCCAGAGAGAGGGCGGGCGCCCAGCTCCTGTTCCCCCTCGGTCCCGATTTTCTCTGTTATGGAAAATGCACTTATGGTAATCCGAATAATCCCTCAGATGGAAAGTTTCGCACGCACGTCAACGGGAGCAACCTGAACAACCCCTAGAGGCACTTTTTGACCCCTATATAAACAGACCCTGACATCAGTTTTCAAACACCAAACCACCAAGCCTTCTCTTCTTCTTCAATTAGAGCTTGATTAGTTCCTTGCTGCTCCAACGGCCGAGAAGTACCACGATGATTGGGAAGTCGTCCCCTTCAACCTCAACATGGAGCCTGTGGAAGACCCCGATGCCCGTGCTCTCATCCCGGCCAACACAGAGCGACAGCTAGAAGCCATGCCATTACGCCAACACAGCTCCGCCCAATCCTATCATGCTCAACCAGTTCTCACCGCACCGCCACAACCCCTACTCCTCAAAGGATCATCATCCAAGACGAAGACCACCATCAAGGTGCCAACCGGCATAAGGATCCTTCCACCTAGACCCAATGAGAGGGCCGTTGGAGTCAAGACCAACCGGAGCGGTGAGATCAGCAGTATTCGCTACACTACAGAGGAGGAAAGGCCTTATTTCGAAGGGATTAGAGCAGCCAAAGTCCGTTTCATCCCTCCAAAGGCAGCCCCGAAGCATGCTCTCAATGCTTTTGAGACACCTCCCAAGCGTCGCAAGACTATAATGGATATTGATGAGGACGTTCGCAGACTAGACAGAGTTATCATAGACCTCCAGTCCTCGATTAATTCCCTCACTAGGCAGCTCTCTAACCACAACACCGTTATACTAGGCCTTAGGCAGGATCTTGCCAGTGCCAACAAGAAGATCAAGGAATTAGAGCGCCGCTAAGTTATCTAGATTAGACCTTGAGGCAATGCATCTTAGTCATCTATCTTTAAATTTGGTTTAGGTTTATTATTATCATCAGTTTGTTACTTCTATCGTCAGTTTGCTACTAGTCTTTTGTAATAAATGCCTCAAGATTAATAAAGAGTATTATTATTATTATGTCTTGTGTGTCTCTACTTTATTTTTGTGCAAGAAAGCAGAAAACAAGTATGGGGGAGATCCCTCAACATGCCAAACACACTACGACTACACCACTCCACGATTCAGGTACACAATCTGCACACTTTACTTTACACATACATATATTTTGGATTATGCAGATTATTGTTTCTGACATGATAAATTAATAAGCTTAAAATGTTTCTAAATATGATTAATCTCACTCTGTGATATTTCCTAAAAACTTGCAACTATTATAAAATCATTTTAAACCCTGTGTTGCTTAAGTTAGTGTGGATTGTGAGATGGTAAAGTATGAGTTTCTTATTCTTGATATCATTGTTGCTTGGAGAATTTATTTCAAAATCTTCAAAATTCTAGCTACCATCCTCAGTGTTTTACATGCCTGATAAAAACTGAAAATATTAATTATGATTATAAAGGCTATCTACTCTGTATTGAGTTTGTTCAAAATGAGTTAGACCCTTGTTGAGAGATTTATCATGCTCCTAAGATCAAGACATTTATTCAGAAAGATTCACTCTTCCGAAGTATTATTGCATTAGAGGCATGGGCTATGCAAAAATAGAGATATTTCGAGGAAATAAAAAGGAGCAAGTGCTCGACAACCTCGCAGAAAAAAATGGACAAGTGTCCGACAGTAGAATTAGGGGTACCTTGGTATCCACTTAAAAAAGAGAAAGAGAGAGAAAATGATAGCCCATGGTTCCTCTAATAAGCAATATGCCAGCAAGAGTTGACAAAGATTTTAATTTCCAAATTATTTGATCTAAGAGTATGACATTCCCCTCCGTGGATCCCGTTTTGATCAGGCAATAAATGCAAAGTAAGTATGCTTAAGAATTTTTGCAAATTAAAACAGCCTCAGTGAGATATATAAAAGATAATGAGTGATCTGAGAGAACCTATGAGGATAAAAAGGTATGCTAACTTTCTTTCAAAAAATATACAAAAACTCCAAGTGACAGGATTGAGAAGAAAGGATCTTTACTCTTAACCATATACTTCCCTGACTATAGTACACAGTGGAATTTTAACACCCTGCAGTTATAAAAAGAATGTTTTAGAATGTTTTACCCAAAATATTGTTCTTAACCATCCTTTTCTCGAGGACGAGTAAAAGCCTAAGTATGGGGGTATTTGTTGACGGTTCTTAAGTATTAATTTTAATTATCAAATAAACAAGAGAAAGGACCAATATGCAAACAACACCTAGAATTAGGGTTTGATCTGATAGAATTCCACGAGTTTTGTTGTTTATCTGTTTCTGCAGGGGGTTATCAGGAAATAAGGAAGAAAGGCCCACATGTCGGGATTACATAGAGATATCAACGCACCGTGCAATTTTCTACCATCTAGAAGACTCCAGAAGCCACGGGAAGAAGGCAGAGGCCGAAAGGGGCCAGGCCCAGGGCGCCCGCCCTGAGGACCTGGGCGCCCGCCCCCTGCTGGATTCCGTTTGGGACTCTCTTCGCACACGATGTTCCACCGACCTAATGGATCAAAGATAACGTAGTACCACCTCGCCTACCGACCCAAAAACGTATAGAGGAGGACTATATAAGGAGACCCCCTAGCCCCTGGAGGAGACAAGAAATTATCATAGAGATTGAGGGGTGCCCTCGAAGGAAAACCTCTTCTCTAATTAATATTTCTTTTTAGGCTTAGCAACCAATGTAAAGTAGAAATAGATCTTCTAGTTTCTACTAGATTGAGAGAGATAGAGTGGAGGTGTAGATTGGAGGAAGCCCGGCCTGTCGGTGTCTACTCGAAGCTTGTACCTACAGGATCAAGTTCTCCTAACCCGAAGCTTGCTCCTAGGATTCTTCAGTATTTTGACTTCTAAATTCTAGTAAGTTCTTGTTTTATTGTTCTTATGGTTTATGAGTTTACTTTAATCTCTTCGCGTAGAGTTATAGAGTAATCATTGCTAGCGTAAACGTGGTGTTTAGGCTGGGGTACTCATAGATATTCTCTGACTAGCTAGACCGTGGTAGTAGTGAGGAACGTGACAATTCCGAGTTACCTTTGCAGACCATATCTCGTTAGCAGGAAGAATAGGGTTTATAGGTGCGGGTTGAACATCCTTTGTGGTGTCTAGATTCCGTTAGCCTCCCCAATAGAACAGTAGATCATCCTTACCAAGGTTAGAAGGAGACTACGGTTACAGTCTTCTCTATTCATCACTCACATCGAGAGACATTCTTTGTTGCCTAAAGGGTTAGTAGTAATAGACCGGTTAGTCAGATGCACTCTTTCTCCTAGTGGTAAAAAAATAAATACGATACTCTGGATAACCTCTCGGGTGAAGTGCTCACCGATATCCGTGCGCTTTCAGATCAATTCCTTATTGCGTTCCCAAATATCAACATAGGTGACGTAGGCACGTGGTGCCAGGATCAAAAAGTCTTCATAGAAATTCTAAAACTGAGATGCATCACCAGATGCATCGTACCGATGTAGTCCCCGAGCTTGCTGGAAGGCGAAGTATGAGCCTTGTAGCAAGGTCTAAAAAATTAAATTACCGAGCTGGAAGTTATGCAATTGAAATTACCAGTCCCCGAGCATATCACGCTCGTCTACGATGGAGCGGGCTGGTCAACCAGTCCCCAAGCGTATAAAGCTCGGTGGTCAGTATAGTCCCCAAACTCAAATGGACAGGCTGGTCGACCAGTCCCCGAGCGTATAAAGCTCGATGGTCGATACAGTCCCCAGACATTCAAATGGGCAGGCTGGTCGACCAGTCCCCGAGCGTATAAAGCTCGGTGGTCGGTACAGTCCCCAGACTTTCAAATGGGCAGGCTGGTCGACCAGTCCCCGAGCGTATAAAGCTCGGTGGTCGGTACAGTCCCCAAACTTTCAAATGGGCAGGCTGGTCGACCAGTCCCCGAGCATATAATGCTCGGTCCTCCACCAGATCCACTTGTCTATTGGAAAAAGCATCTCGCCACATTAATGCATGATGTGACAAGGCATCCTGGGGCATTGTCAGACTGTTGCGTAAAAAGGTGCGCCTGGTAACTCGGCAGCCGCTCTTTACGTGATTCAAGAAAAGGAAAGCACCAATTATGCAGAAAAGCCACCATATTAACTGACGGTAGTTATTGAAAACCGAAACACCGCATCCGCCGCAGGATCCGCCCACTTCCCAAGAATGCGGGAAGTGGGAGAGACGAAGCTGTTGTTATAAAAGCCCAAGGTCGTATCCTTTCTTTTTACCCAGCAGTTGCATACTATTGCCGAGCCTCCAACTTCCTCAACACCTTCGAACCTCAAAACCGAGCTCGAGACTTTTTGAGAGTTGTGATGGCGAAGAGTGATGCCAAGAAGAGGGCCGAGATGATGGCCAAAGAATGGAAGAAATCCCAGAGCAACACACGGTCCCTCAACGACCTCGTCGAGAAGGGGCTCCTTCACAATCAAGAACTCGGAGGATGGAGGACGCTAGAGGGGGAAAGCTACCCCGACCCCCGCACAGGTGAGATTGTCATTTTTGAGGATTTCTTCAAGAGGGGTTTTGGGATTCCAGTTCATCCTTTTCTTCAAGGCCTCCTTCTTTACTATGAGATCAGGATCTGCAACCTGCACCTGAACTCAATTCTTCTTGTTTCCACCTTTATTCATTTGTGCAAGGCCTATGTTGGAATAGAGCCGCACTTCGATCTTTTCCACTATCTTTTCTATCTGAGGAAGAAAGGGGCAGTTGGAGGCTCCAAGATTGCAGGTGGAGTATACCTCAATCTGCGCGATGGGATGAAGAACCGGTACCTCAGCTGCCCATGGAACACTTCTCTCACCGAATGGTACAAGAAGTGGTTCTACATAAGGGAAGAACTGGGCAGCGCCACGTTCTGCGACGTGGGCTACATCCCCAAGAAGAGGGTCAACTGGACGGACCGTCCGGAATTCATTGGGCAAGTGGCAGATCTGATGAGCCTGATCGACTGGTCCCGCTTAGACGGGCCAGGAGTGGTCGGGAACTTCCTTGTGCGTCGGGTCATGCCTTGCCAGAGGAGGATACACTCAGCATACGAGTACGCGGTGAGCCAAGACCCGACCAGAATGTGCCCGAATGGTCTAGAGAAGGCAGAGGTCCAGCAGCTGATGAACGAGCTGTTCAACTTATCGGATGACAATTTCATTTGAAGCAGTGATCAGATGCACGCCTTCAAGCTGGGACGACCAGCTCCTAAGGTAAATAGATATTGTTATTGATTAGTATTGCCATGCGAATACTGTTTCCTCCTGGTTGATGACTTGTCGTTGGTTCTATTGCAGATTGGAGACATTGACCGGTGGATCCATCTCCTGTGGAGGCGCTGCCTGCGGAGACCAGCCAAGCTCCGAAGCGTCGTCGGCTCATTAGGATCACCGACAACGACGACAAGGAGGAGGAGGCTGCACCCTCTTTGGTCCGAAGGCCACGCAGTCGTCCAGACGTCGCGCCGATCACTACTAGTCGGGTGACCAGTGACCCTCCTGCCCCACACGCCGAGCCGACGCGTCTTGGAGAGACAGAGGCGACGGCGACGACTGGTAGGACTAGGAGGAGGTTCTTCACAGCGACCCATAGGCGCTCCAATCTATAAGTTGTACAATCTCACTTTTACGCTTCCTCCTATTTGTTTTTTGTTTTGTTGCTGCGACTTTTGACATTGGTAAAATGTCATATTTTTGTTAGTGCGGCATCTGACGTTGATCCGGACAACGTCACTGGCCAGAAGACGGCCGAGCTGGCGGTTGTCGTCGAAGACGCCGCGCAGCAGACCACCCAGGAACAAACCGAGGGGCAGCCCATGGTAGTGAGCGCGGCGGAGACTGCCGAGGAGGACCCAGCTCAGGCGAGGACCAGAGCGAGCACCCCTGCAAGGGATGATGAGGCTGCAAGGACGCCTCCCCCGAGCAGTGTCGCGGAGGAGGGAGACCGAGCCCTGACTCCCACGCTCGCTGAAGAGAGGAGGGCCCCAACTCCATCCCGAGCAGAAACCTCTTCGCCAAAGGGCTCCCCTGGCTGGGATAAGGGTCCAGTGATACCTGTGACCACGGCTGGGGGTAGCATAGAGGGCGAGGAGACCCAGGCGGCCTCCGACGACGAAGTAGATGAAATCCAAGGTCGCCCCCATGATGGTCGCCATCACGTTTACGTGTGGCGCCAACGTGGGGACCATTTCATTGGTCATGAAGAACTCGCGGAGACGGAGGAGGCCGCGAGGGTGGAGCACGCAGCTAAGCGGCTCGTTGATGAGGTTAAGGTAGGTGGTCTTGCGTTCTGCCCGAAATGTATATGTACTGTCGCTTGCTTCAATATATGTAATTCATGTCGGCACAATGAAAATGGCGAAGTACCGGAAAAGGTGCTTCGACCAGATTGAAGGGATCGTGGCCGAGAATAAGGCCCTGACTGTGGAAGTAGACTGTCTTCGGTCGGAGGCCAAGGAGAAGCAGCCGAGAGGGGTGCTCAGGAAGAGCGCCTGCTCGATCTCAATCGGCGACTAGCCAACAAGGATCGGGAAAAGAAAGGTGAGTCATGCATTCCGAGCAGTTGTATATAACCGCGTGGTCAGTTTTGTTGACCAGAAATTACTCTTATAGACTTGGAGGAGGAGGTTGAACGCCTCCGACAAGAAAAGGAACAGCTCGACCAGGAGCGTGCCGGCGCGCTGGAGGCCGAGCGGCAGGCTAATGAGGCTCGAGAGTTGGTTGGTAGGAGCCATTTCGCGGCTTTTGTTTACACAACTTTCCTCCTCTCGGCTTTATACTAACCTCTTGCTTGGTTTTTTGTAGTGCTTAAAGTCAATACTAAGAAACACCTCGACGAGCTGGTCAAGGACCGGGACTCCTGGAAGACCAACTGTATCAAGATCTAGAAAGGAGTGGCCCCGGTTCTCGACTTGATCAGCCCCGAGCTTCCCAAAGACCAGCCCCGCGCACCGAGGCTGACCCCGGTCGAGAAGGCGCAACGAGCGTGGGGCTGGCTTAAGCAGTTTGTCAAGGACGCCGAGAAATTTGCCGCTGCGCACGTCCTTAGCATGGTGCGTGCCCACTACCCCTTGGTCGACTTGTCCCGGCTGGAGAGGGGGTATCCCAAGGAGGTTAGTCCGCAGGAGGCAGACGACCTTCGTGTTGGTCTGCTCGATCTGTCGTCGACAGTGATCGGCGACATCAACCTCTGTGGGACAGCAACTCCCCCTGACCAGCCCGGATCAGACAGGTCGGCCAAGGAGTTGTTGGGGGCGTCCATTGTAGGAGATGGGCGGTCGACGCCTGCGGTCTCGACCAGCCAGATGCCGGTGGCCCCCGACCCCTTCGACTGGATAGCAGGGCCGTGCGGGTGATCACCCCGAGCAGTAGTCCTGTAAAGTAGTCTGTAGAAGTAGACTAGAGACCACCTAGAGGGGTGTTTATTGTAAACTTTGTGTATAAAATTTGTAATAAAGATTGATTTATCATAACCATGGTTTTGAGCGCTGCAATGTTGTTTGAGTGATGTATCACTGAGTCGGGTTGATAACCCTTAAGGACCTTCGTCCTAAAAGGAGATTGTGGCACTTGTCGAAAGTTCTGCATATAAAAGAAGTATATAGCGAGAAAGAAAAAAATTTATTACTACTGGTATCGTCTATAAATGAAATGTACTAGAACTTAGGGATAGAAACGGCACAGCTTGTCTATGTGCCTGGAGTTGGGCAAGCGTGTCCCGTCTGGGTACGCCAGTCTGTAAGACGTAGGGCGTGTGACTTCGGCGACCACAAAGGGTCCTTCCCAAGGTGTAGATAACTTGTGCATTCCTTCTTGGCTTGTTTTTCACTTGAGTACCCGATCACCGACCACGAAGGAGCGGTCTTTGACGTTCCTGTTGTGGTACCGTCTAATAGCTTCGAGATACTTTGCTGTTTGAAGGCACGAGGTTAGGCGCTTTTCTTCTGCGCAGTTGATTTCGAGCTCTCTGGTGAGGTCAGTCGAAGACTGGTCAAAATTCTGGACTCTTGGAGATGCAAAGGTCACGTCGGAAGGGAGTACTGCTTCAGTGCCGTAAACCATGAAGTAGGGTGATACACCCGTATTGCAGCTGGCCTGTGTCCGGAGACCCCAGACCACAGCCGGTAACTCTTTCATCCATCGTCCTGGTGCTCTGTCGTTTTCTGTGTACAGTCTTTTCTTTAGAGCATCGATGATCATTCCATTCGCTCGCTCTACTTGACCATTGGCCCGTGGGTGAGCTACCGACACGTACTTTATGACTATGCCCCTGTCATCGCAGAAGTCCCAAAATGTAGTGCCGGTGAACTGAGTGCCCAGGTCAGTGATTATGTTATTGGGGATCCCAAATCTGTGTATGATTTGATTGAGGAAATCAACAGCCTTCTCGGAGGTTGCTTTGACCAGTGGCATGTACTCGATCCACTTCGAGAATTTGTCGATTAGCACGAAGACGAACTTGAAGTTGCCGGGGGCCGGCTTAAATGGCCCGATCATGTCAAGGCTCCAATAGCCGAAAGGCCAGGACGATATAATCGTTTGAATCTCGTGAGCAGGCACGTGGGTCCTCTTGGCAAAGAACTGGCATCCTTCATAGTGTCGGACCAGTTTCTCGGCGTCGGCGACCGCGGTTGGCCTGTAGAAACCTGCTCGGAAGGCCTTTCCAACCAGTGTTCTGGAGGCAGCGTGGTTGCCGCAGGACCCGGCGTGTATGTCATCTAAGAGCTTGACGCCAACATCCTGGGATATGCATTTCAGCAACACTTCTAAGCTTGCATTCTTTCGCATAAGTTTACCATCAACCAGTATGTAATTCTTAGACCGCCAAATGAGGCCCTCGTTCTCCATTTTATCTTGAAAACAAGATCCATCCCATATATACTTGATGAAGGGAGTGCGCCAATCGTGGCTGCTGGTTGTCGGATTGGTATCGTCTATGAGCATTGCCTCATTGGGTTGCTTGTCGACCAGGTCCGTATCGACACTTGCCTGTGGATGTCTTGCACGAAAACGCCTTGCGGAATCTGGGCCCGAGATGACCCTATTTTTGACAACGCATCTGCTGCCTGGTTCCTATCCCGGACCACGTGTATGTATTCTATGTCATAGAAATTGGATTCCCATTTCCGAATTTCTTTGCAATAGAGGTCCATCTTTTCGTGGGTTGTGTCCCATTCCTTGTTCAACTGGTTGATGACCAGGGTAGAGTCACCGTGGACGTAAAGACGTTTGACTCCCAGTTCGACAGCCAGTCGTATGCCATGTAGGCAAGCTTCGTATTCGGCGACGTTGTTGGATGCCGGAAAGAGGATCCTAAGGACGTAACAAAGTTTGTCCTTGTTAGGCGACACGAAGAGTATTCTAGCGCCGGCGCCATTGATGTTTAGGGACTCGTCGAAGAACATTGACCAGTGGTCCGAGGTATCCGAAGGATGGCTCGTTGAGGTCGGTCCATTCCGCAATGAAATCGACTAGGGCCTAGGACTTGACGGTAGTGCGACTCTGGAAATCCAGGGAGAATGGGCATAATTTCATTGCCCATTTTACAATTCTGCCATTGGCGTCCTTGTTGCGCAAAATGTCCCCCAGGGGGAAACTGGTGGTTACTAAGACCCGATGGCCATCGAAGTAATGCTTCAGCTTCCTTGAGGTTTTCAGGATGGCGTAAATTAACTTTTGTATCTGAGGATACCTAGTCTTGGATTCATTTAAGACTTCGCTTATGAAGTAAATAGGCCTCTGGACTTTGTAGACATGGCCAGGCTCGTCCCGCTCGACCACCATTGCCGTGGAGACAACCCGATCGGTTGCTGCTATGTAAAGGAGCAGGTCCTCGTTAGGTTGAGGTGCTGTGAGGACGGGTGGTGACGTGAGGAAAGTTTTGAGCTGGGTGAACGCAGCGTCAGCTTCTCTGTCCAGGAGAATTTTTCTGACGCCTTTAGATGTTTGAAGAAGGGGAGGCCTTTTTCTCCTAGTCTAGAGATAAACCGGCTGAGAGCAGCCATACATCCGATGAGTTTTTGAATATCCTTGACGTTCTTGGGTGGTCGCATATCGAGTACTGCCTTAACTTTTGAAAGATTCGGTCGTATGCCGTCGCGGCTGACGACGTTGCCGAGTAGTAGTCCAGAGGGGACCCCAAAGATACACTTTTTGGGGTTAAGCTTCCACTTGTATTTATTCAGTACCTTAAAAGTTCGGTCTAGGTTGTCGATTATATTGCTCGCGTCCCTTGTTTTGACGACAACGTCATCTACGTAGGCCTCGACGAGGTCGTCACAAATCTCGTCGTGGAGGCATTGCTGAATGGCCCGTTGATAAGTAGCTCCAGCATTTTTGAGTCCGAAAGACATGGTCGTGTAGCAGTATGCACCAAAAGGAGTGATAAAAGATGTTTTGCTCTGGTCATCTTCCTTTAGTGAGATCTGGTGATAACCAGAGTAGCAATCTAGAAAAGAGAGGAGTAAGCATTCGGCCGTTGAGTCGACCACCTCGTCGATGCGAGGGAGACCAAAAGGATCTTTAAGACAGTGTAATCAACGCACATTCTCCATTCATTATTCTTTTTCCTTACAAGAACCGGATTGGCGAGCCAATCGGGATGATACACTTCTTTAATGAATCCGGCTGCTAAAAGCAGCGTTATTTCTGTCCTAATAGCCTCCTTTTTGTCACGAGCGAACCGTCGTAGCTTCTACTTGATAGGTCTTGCGGCTGTCGAGACGTTTAAGGAGTGCTCAATCAGGTTTCGTGGGACGCCGGGCATGTCTGTGGGTTTCCATGCGAAAACACTTACGTTGTCCCTTAGAAACCTGACGAGCGCATCTTCCTATTTGGGGTCCAGGTTAGCCCCGATGAGAGCAGTTTTCTCAGGGCTACCGTCGACCAGCTGCACCTCCTTGTGCTCTTTGGACTTTGAATTTTTTTTCTCGGAGTCTCCTGTTCGGGTAGTCGAAGCTGGTCGGGTGGAACCTGCGTAGCTTGGGCTACGGTTTCTGCCATGCGGATCGAGAGATCGATTGCCTCAGTGATCTTCAAGCTTTCCTCCTCGCAAGTGTATGCGGTGTAGACATTGCCTCTGACAGTTAGGACGCCCTTCTCTGTTGGCATCTTGAGGACCAGGTATGAGTAGTGTGGAACTGCCATGAACTTTGTCAGCGATGGTCGGCCTAGGATTGCGTGGTAAGTGCTGTCGAAGTTGGCGACCACAAAGTTGACAAACTCTGTTCGAAAGTGGTCAGGTGTTCCAAACTGGACAGGCAGCGTTATCTGTCCAAGGGGTACTGAACTTTGACCTGGCAGGACTCCCCAGAATTAAGCGTCATACGGCTTTAGCTGCACTGGGGTTAGCTTGAGAGCAGGCAGGCTATTGCGGAAGAGAATGTCGATGGAGCTACCACCGTCAACGAGCACGCGCTCGAATCTGACGCTGTTGATGCAAGGGTCCAGGATCAGAGGGAAGCGTCCTGGTTCTGGGATGGCGGCCCATTGGTCCTTCCTGTTGAAGGAGATCTCCCTGTGCGACCAGGGAAGAAACTTCGGGTCAGCGACCAGGCTGTCTACGCTGTCCACATTGAGGCAGGCTCTCTTCAGAAGCTTTCTCTCTCGTTTAGACTCGATAGAAACTTTGCCTCCGAAGATAGTGTGCACCGCTTCGGTGGGACTGACATACTAGTGTCGTGGGTCCCTGTCCTGGTCGTCGTCTTCGTCTTCATGATCATGTCCGTCCTGTTTCCTGCTTTTCTTGGCGGAATCCCCTTGAGCAGCCCGCTGTGTGTAGATGCTTTTGAGGACACGGCATTCTTCCATCGTGAGATTGAACTTGGGATGGAGTTGGCATGGCCCTTTCAGCGTCTTGTTGTAGTCTTCCTGGTAGTCTCATCGCCCATTGGGGCGCCAGACTGTGTTCACCTCGTGGTCGTGGTCACGGGGTCGCTTGCCCCTGAAATCATCGTGGTTGTCACGTCGCCTATCCCAACCTTTTCGGTGGTCGCGGTTGTCACCACGGCGAGGGTTTCGATTGTCGAAGTGTCCACGACTGTCATCTGGTCGAGGAGGCTGGTCGGCACCTTTCGCATCTTCTCGGATGAGCTTTTCTGCGTCATTGGCGTCAGCGTAGTTTTTTGCCGTGGCGAGGAGCTCGGCCACCGTGGTCGGCCTTTTGCGCAGTAGCTTATTCCTTAGTGCTTTGTGGAAGCGTAGCCCTTTGATGAAGGCTGATATGGCCTCGTCGTGAGAGATTTTTGGAATCTTAAGGCGCATATCCGAGAACCGTCAGATGTAATCACGCTGCTCGCAGGTAGCGATAAAATTGTCTCTTAAGGCTGATATCTTAAGGCTCGCAGATGTAATCACGCTGCTCGCATATCCGAGAACCGTCAGATAAAATTGTCTTAAGGCTGATATCTTAAGGCTCGTTCTTCCTGTCTCTTATTCTCTCGAGATCGTATTTGTTCCCAGGCTGCTCGCAGGTAGCGATAAAATTGTCAATAAATGCCTGGCATAGTTCTTCCCAAGAGTCAAAGGAGTCCTCGGGCAGGCCAAGGAGCCACTGATGGCCAGCCTGGTCAAGGACGACTGGGAAGTAATTTGCCATGACGTGCTCATGTCCTGCTGCTGATCGAACTGCGATCTCGTAGAAACTGATCCAGTTTTCAGGGTTTTCTTTGCCATCGTATTTTTTAAGCTTCTCGAGCTTAAAATTACGGGGCCATACGACTTGGCGAAGGTGTGACGAAAACTGTCTTAGGCCGGGAGGGCCGTGTGCGGCATCGTACTCAACGCGTCGCAAGTTTTCGTGTACCGCTCTTGCCGTAGCACGCCTGTTGATGCGGTCGCGGGCGTCCTTGGGAGGGGTGTTGTATCATAGATCCCTATCCTAGTTTACTTCCTGACCATGCCCGCGCTTCTGCTCTCGGTAACCGCCGGTGTCCCGACCACGGTTGTCGCATCCCACGTCCCTCCTGTGACCGTTGGGGGAGCGGCTATGACGGTGCCCGCTAGGTTGTGGTGAAGTTCGGCTGCGATGAGTCTGGTCGGAGGAAACCTCCGTATATGAGACGGCTTGGAATCTTTTGAGCAGAGTGGCTGTCTGTCCCATCGCAGCAATCAGATGCGCCCGTATGCTGGACCGGACGCCCTGACACTCTAGGGTATCAGGGAGTCGGTCTAGGTTTGCCATGGCCACTGCCACGTTAGCGCTTGGCATCTTGTAGACTGGCTGATCTCCGACCATGTCGAAAGCGTCACTGAGGTTGTGTGGCGCTAGTTGCCGTTCCTCATCCGCGCGCCGCGGAGCACGATCGGCGTTGCGCTGCTCACGGAGTTGCTTCTACTCTTCTGTTTCGCCTTCGATGACCGGTTCGTCATTGCTGACGTTAAAAATAAGATCTCCTCGCCGAGGTGGAAATACTGGGAAGCGAGAAAAACCCGGGGGATATGGTGGTAGATCCAGGTCGTAATCTTCGTCCTCGGAGTGTAAAACCTCGGTAGAGACGGACCCTGTGCTGGAGTTCGTGCTGGTAGCCGAATCATTCGGCAGGACTCGGATGGATACCATGTTGACGTAATGGCGAGCTATTTGGCTGCTCTATCTCGGCGACCAGCCCGCCTTGTTGAAAAGGGATTGGGTGTGCCGTGAGTAGTGATCGGTCGAGTTGTTTAGTCCATAAGGGGGACTCTGGTCTTGAGCTGTCTTGAGCTTGACGGACCGTCCCGTGGGGGTGGACGTTATTGTTATAGACGTCCCCAGCTGTTCTTGTGTGATGACACGGGTTGGCGGCAGGAGTCGAAAGAGATTGTCGACATCGCTTGATCAGATTTGCACGAGATCCAATCTACCAGTTTGGAAGCTTCGAGGAGTCTGAGATCGGCGCGATCAAGAGCTCGAAGAAGATCCGAGTCGTTGACCTTTTTCCCCCTGTAACGAGGGAGCGGAGGTCGGGTGCTCAGGGTCGGCGTGATTGGAATCGACGCCCCTGCTGTCCCAGATCAGATCTGGTTTCTTCCGAAATTGTGGTCGTGAGGCCGCCGCCATGAGTCGTCCACGTGATCTGGCCGACGGTGAACGTGAGGCCTTCAGCCACGGCCGCAGAAGCTGGAACGATGACCATCTTGTTCGTCGGGAGAGCTGTACGCACACCCCCTACCTAGCGCGCCACTGTCGACGAAAGCTGGTCGGCAGTCTACCTTGGGGTATACCCACGGTAGTAGTTTATCGGCAGGCGGTGCGCAAGCTACGAACTTGATGGTGACGCAAGACTCGGACAAGGTTTTTATCCAGGTTCGGCCGCCGTGTGGGCATAATACCTACGTCATGCGTCTGATTGTATTGAATTGTGTTGAGATCATGTGTCCTAGGGGGTCTCTTCCCTCTCCTTATATAGTCCAGAGGGCAGGGTTACAGATCTGGAAACTAATCCTAGTCAGTTACAATTGCCATAGATAGTACGATATCAATTCCTATTCTAACCGACTAGAATCCTGTTTGATCTCCACGTCTTGTTTCCTTGCACGAAACTCCGAGCAGTTGGATCAAGCATCGGACTGTCTTCGTGATGGGCCAAGCCTCCTGGCCCAAGTCTAGCCGTAAGGGTATAGGGGTTTATACCCCCCACAGTAGCCATAGTGCGCAACAAATTTTTTAGAATTGGCCCCAAGTACTTGTCTTGTACCCTCATCGAAATCCGACAGAATGTACCGACTCTCCAACAACTTCTTCGGGCCGCGCACTTTTCTACTCTTCTGAGAAGTTGTTGCCGATCTAGAGGGCTACACAAACAAGTATAAATATATTAGTATAAATGTCATTTATTTTAATTATATATATATACATATATACTATATACTAGATTGTAGATAGACCTCATCAGGATTGTCTCCCACAAGTTCTTCATAATCAGCAAAGTACTGACTCCCATCATCTTCGCCTTGGGGATCTAGATTGGCGCCGCTATTTATTAGGTTCATCATTCCATCATCCATGTTGTCATTCGGATTGGCCATTTCTGCAAATTTAATCAAGTGTTAAAAGTTATTTGTCAAATCTCGCACTTAATATGTCCAACACAAATGTATTTATTAAAGTATTGGATAAAATAGCATTTATATCTAAAGTAAATTTATAGTATAAAAATATATCTATAATTAATCTAATAATACTTATATCTTTTATAGAAATGTCATAAAAAGAGAATTGGATTTTTTTGTGAATGAAGTAACTTGGCATAACAATTTCTAACTTCGCTTAACAATTTGAGGTTTGCAAAAAAAATCATATTTGTAACTTTGCTTAACAAATTATGACTTATTTGTAAACTTGAGATATTTTAACTCTCCAAAATTCTAGAAGTGACTTACAATTTAATGAAAAACCTAATGATACTTAGTGGTTATCATAAATGTTATTATTCTATCATATAAATTTGATTAAATTTGAGATAGTTTGACTCTACAAGGTTCATAGAATGATTGCGGTACCTACTAAGATATTCCTACCTTTTGGCGATGAATAAAGAAATAATACAATTTTCGCGAGTGTGTATGTTTGGTCGATCAGAATACGATATGTAGATGTAGGAGTACGTTTTGGCGAGAGGTACTTCTCGTAGACAGGCGTTTGGGAACGAGATTTTTATCATGTGTTTGGGAACATATTCATAGTTTTGATTCAAATAAAATTCCCTAAAATGATTTTTAATTCATACAACATATCATCTCATTCATACAATATAAAAAATAGCCTACAGATCACCATATTTGTATAACATATCACCGCATTCTGGGAGAACAAGAACAAATAGTTTAAAAATAGCCTGCACATCCAACACAATGTCGATCGCCACCTATAGTAAACAAGAACAAATAGTTAAAAAAGATAGCACAGAAGCACCACTATAGTAAACAAGGATACAAACATAGTTTACAAAAGAGGTTACTCCTTCTAGACTATACACAACAGAGAACAAATCATAACTAGAGATCCACTGATCCAAAAGACTTGATATAAGACAATTTGGAAACCTTATACAATTACTCACATTTCACCTTTAATCATCATAGCATGATAACAGCACTAAGGTAGTTAAACAAACACATTAGAAGAACTGGGTTCAGGAAGACAGAGAACACACACATCTGTCACCCAACTTTAAACAGCAGCAACTCCTAAACTATATGGCCAACTGCCAGAAAAATTTAACAGCAGCTAGAATATTAAGTTTTCTACAACTTTGGTTCAGACAAGTTTTTCAGAAAACATTACTACCTAAGGGTAAGTAACAACATTAAGTCTTGCTGTCCAGAAAGAACATGAACCCTTAACTTAATTATTTGTTAACATTGTAGAAGCATGTTTAGAGCAAACCAAGTGAACTAACATGGCATGCATAACATAAGATTACCAAAAAAACACATGCCAACAACCAAAACATTTAATAAATTATATTTATTAATTTATTTACATAAAGGGGCGTAAACAAGAGATGTTACTTAAGGTGCTCAGAAAATTCTACAAAAATTACAGGAGCATAAGCATATCACACAAGGGTCACTGTATAAAATTTATCACATTTGCACATGCGTAACTTTAGATAAACATTTTTTCATGAGACAAGGACAAAGGAGAAGAAGGCACTGGCAGCGCGACGACGTACGACGCCTCGGGGAGGACGGCAGTTTGGCCGAGGGCGAGGAGGCGGCCGCGGGGGCACTTTGTTGACGAGGGTGCGCGTGGGGCGGCGCCGGAGAAGAAGGCACATGGCGGCGCGACGTACGGCGCCTCGGTGGCACACGACGCTCTCTGCGCGTGTCGTCCGGAGAAGGAGGTGGCGGCGGCGCTCGTCCGCGCGTGTCCCTGCGCCGGAGAAGAAGGAGGCAGCGGCGGCTCGGGCAAATGGAGGCAGTGGGGAGCGGCGGCGGTGTCTAGAGCAACGTCGATGTGAGTCGATCTGGAGGAAGAAGAAGACTGTTTGCTTATATATACGCGGGGACCTTTAGTCCCGGTGCGTATCACCGGGACTATGATACGCACCGGGACTAAATGTCCAACCTTTAGTCCCGGTTCGTAGCTGGAACCGGGACTAAAGCTACCTTTAGTCCCGGTTGTTGTTGTGCACCAAAACTAAAGGTATTTTTCCGTTTCTTATTTATTTATGCTTACAACAATTAAAATAATTTTAATAATTGCATAGTAAATAAAAGAATAGGTATTAATTTGTTAAAAAATAACAGTTCTATTTCTGTTTGTCTAATTGCATACATAATAAATTTGGGAATATAAAATCTTTCCATCTCTTATAATAGCAAACTTAAATATGAAAAGTAATTAGTATTTTGTTATTGCAAAAATGTATTATTTAATTTTAATATCTTAAAGTAGCTGTTTTTGATAGAAAATTTGTTTGTGCATTATTTAAACGTAAATTTTGTTCATTTATCATCATTTATCTCCAAAATTGTGATATACGTGATATTCACCATTACATTAGATTGCTTTTTAAAGATTTCTTTTCTATTTCTTATTTATTTATGCTTACAATAATTAGATTGATTTTGTTAATTGCATAGTAAATATAAGAATTTGTATTAATTTGTTAAAAAATAATAGTTCCATTTCTTTTTGTCTAATTGCTTACATAATAAATTTGGGAACATAAAATTTTGAACCACTCAATTTTGAACAAATGTGCTTAAGATTGGCTCAAATTTATCCAAATGGAAAAATGGAGAATATATCAAATGTAGATCTTGATGATCTCTACCAACTTTGTATTCAATTTTTTTTCGTTTCAAGTCATCAAATGGGTCATTTGACCAAGTTTGACCAAAGTCAAAGCATTAGTTTTTAAAAACACACACTTTGACCGAACCCTAGATGGTCCCAAATGGAAAAGTCATGAATACAAAGTTTGTTACACTCATCAAGTTCTACATTTGGTCTAATGGTCAACTTTTCTTTTGAAAAAGTTCGAACCACTCAATTTTGAATTTTGAAATAATTCATAGCCACACATCGGTTTTCGGAACCCTAGATGGTCTCGAATGGAAAAGTCATGAATACCAATATTGTTCCGCTCGTCAAAATCTACATTTAATATATATATTATTTTTGCATTTGACAAAGTGTTGGGAAGGTGTAGTTGAAAATCCACAATTGACACATATAGTTTCATATAGTTTGTGTGAGATTCAAGATTTGGTGGGTATTGTGAACTTAAACTTTCTCAAATGGAAAATTTGTCTATATAAAAAGTTTAGATCTTGATGATATCTAACAACTTGGTATTCAAATTTTTTTTCATTTTAAGTAATTTAGTTTGTCATTTGACCAAGTTTGACTATTTTTGCATTTAACAAAGTGTTGGGAAAGGGTAGTTGAAAATCCACAATTGACACATCTCTTATAATAGCAAACTTAAATATCATTTCCCACAAGTCATTTCATTATTTGAAATAATATAAAATAAGAAAAACTAATATAAACATCTTAAGTTACAATTGTCACATACACATACTCTAATGCAATCTATTTATTAGGCGGGCACAATAGTGATCTTCTTTTTGACGTATGTTCCTTGGTCATGATCTTGACGTAACCATGGAGTGTCCTCAGCATTTATCAGTATGCTCGGATCTTTGGTCACATTAAAAGGCGTGATTCGGTCATCCCTTTCATAATCTTCTGAAATATCTGACTTGTCCTCAATTCCCACAATGTTTCTTTTCCCTAAAAGGCGTGATTTGGCTCATTTATTGATTTGTTGTCATTTTCTCTCTCTTCTGTTTTGTAGACATGTCTTTCACATAGAACACCTGATTCACATCAGCAACAAGGACGAATGGTTCATCTTTGTAACCAACATTGTTGAGGTCCACTATTGCCATTCCATAGTCTTTATGAACTGTCACCCCGCCTCCGGCAGCCTTCACCCATTGGCACCGGAACAAAGGAACTTTAAAATTAGGTGCGTAGTCTAGTTTCCAAATCTCCTCTATATGGCCATAATATGTTTGTCTGTTTCCATTTGGGTCTATGGCGTCTATGCGAACCCCACTATTTTGGTTCGTGCTTCTTTTATCTTGGCCTAGGGTGTAAAATGTATTTCCATTTATCTCGTACCCTTTGTACGTGAGGATGTGCCATGATGGTTGCCTAGCCAACAAATACAGTTGCTCATCAATCTGGTCATTACCCTGACATTCTTTTTGTAACCAATCACTGAAAGTGTCCATGTGCTGACGCATAAACCAAGCTTCATTCTTCTATGGGAATTGGGATCGTAGGAAGTCCTTGTGTTTCGTGACATACGGCTCCACCATGGATGAGTTTTGAAGAACTGTGTAGTGTGCTTTATTGAAAGAATCGTCCCACGTACCGATGTATGTTTTCTTTCCTAGTGTTCCCTTTCCACTTAGTCTCCCCTCGTGTCACAATTTAGGAACACCAATTGGGTCAAGTTCTGGAATGAATTCAACACAAAACTCAATGACCTCCTCTGTCCCATAGCCCTCTGTGATGCTTCCTTCTGGCCGAGCACGTTGGTGAACATATTTCTTTAGAACTCCCATAAACCTCTCGAAGGGAAACATATTATGTAGGAACACAGGACCAAGAATATTGATCTCCTTGACCAGATGAACTAGGAGGTGTGTCATGATATCAAAGAAGGATGGAGGGAACACTAACTCAAAGCTGACAAGACATTGAACCACATCATTCTATAGAGCAACTAGTTCCAGTGGATTGATTGCCTTCTGAGAAATTGCATTGAGGAATGCACATAACTTTACGGTGGCCAGACGTACATGTGGAGGTAGAATTCCTCTTAATGCAACTGGAAGCAATTGCGTCATAAGCACATGGCAGTCATGTGACTTTAAGTTCAGAAATTTCTTCTCGGGCACATTAATTATACCTTTTATATTAGAGGAGAATCCAAATAGGACCTTGATGCTGCTTAAGCATTCAAACATGATTTCTTTCTCTTCATTGCTAAGAGTGTAGCTAGCAGGTCTTAAATATTGGCGTCCATCATCTGTCTTCTCTGGATGCAGGTTGTCTCGTTCTTCCATGCGTTGCAAGTCATGTCGTGCTTCAAGTGAATCCTTAGGCTTACCATACACACCCATGAATCCTAGAAGGTTCATGTTGATGGTCCTTAAGTACCAAAAATAATCATCAAATAAATAAAGAAAAGGATCCAAATGCAACCAACACCCAGACTTAGGGTTTTAACTGACAGAATTCCATGAGTTTTGGTGTTTGTCTATTTCTGTAGAGGGTTATCAGGAAATATGGAAGAAAGGCCCACACGTCGGGATATTAACGTGCTGTGCAATTTTCTATCATCTAGAAGACTCCAGAAGCCACGAGAACGAACGGGAAGGTGATCGGGCATGGGCGCAGGGCGCCCGCCCTCCCCCCTAGGGCGCCCGCCCTGGTGCAGAGTCCAATCAGGACCCGTCTCACGGATTACGCTCCACCGACCTAAAGGATCAAGGATAACCGTTCAATCAATGTCGGTTTGATCCGACGGCCCAGATTCACTTGAGGGGACTATATAAGCAGACCCCATGGCCCCTGGAGGACAACAAGTTCATCATAGAGTTGAGAGGTGCCCTCGGAGGATAACCTTTCCTCTAAATAGACTTAGGGCTTAGCATCCAATGTGAGAGTAGAATTAGTTCTTCTAAGTTCTACTAGATTGAGAGAGATAGAGTGGAGGTGTAGATCGGAGGACGCCCGGCCTGTCGGTGTCTACTCCAAGGTTGTACCTGTGGGATCAAGTTCTCCTAACCCGAGGCTTGCTCCTAGGATTCTTCTGTAATTCGACTTCTAAATTCTAGTAAGTTCTTGTTTTATTGTTCTTTGGTTTATGAGTTTACTTTAATCTCTTCCGGTTGAGTTTAGAGTAATCATTGCTAGCGTAAATGTGGTGTTTGGGCTAGGGTACTCATAGATATCCAGTGACTAGCTGGACCGTGGTAGTAGCGAGGAACGTGACATTTCCGAGTTACCTTTGCAGCCCACATCTCGTTAGCAGGAGGGGTAGGGTTTATAGGTGCGGGTCGAACATCCTCTGTGGTGTCTAGATTCCATGAGCCTCCCCAATAGAACAGTAGATCATCCTTACCAAGGTTAGAATGAGAGTACGGTTGTAGTCTTCTCTATACATCGCTCACATCGAATCACATTGTTTGTAGCCTAAAGGGTAGTAGCAATAGATTTGGTTAGTCAAATGCACGCTTTCTCCCAGTGGTAAAAATATAAATACGATACTCTGGATAACCTTTCGGGTGAAGTGCTCACCGATTTCCGTGCGCTTGCGGATCATTTTCTGATGGCGTTACCAAATATCAACAAGCATTTCTGGCGCCATTGCCGGGGAGAAAGACGGTTTGCTGAGATAACTTTGAATCTTGCTATTATCTAGTATTATATTTTTATTCTTTTATCTTTTTATTTTTTCCATCTTTATGGATAACTCAAATTCCACACCTATTATTGAATTTGTTGCACCTTCGGAGACCAGCCATAGACCATGGGAGTCAACAAGTCCTTTCTTTGCCCCTAATTATGATCTGTGTCCGGAGTTGATTGCAATAGGTCAAAACCAACCCTTTTCTATAGCTGAGGTCCTATCTTTTAATAAAAAAGATAATGAACTTTTAGCTACACCTAGGGAATCTCTTAATCTTTCTATAAATTCTGGTTTAAACCTAGCCCTACAAGACCATGTGTTTCCTCGATATTTTCACATTGGTCTTAATCATATACCCTTTGGTAGAGTTTTTCTTTCTTTATCTGTTAGTAAAGCAAGGTATTCTTCATTTTTGGACATCCTTCTTGTACTAGTCTTCATAGAAAAATCCTAGAGATATAGAAGGAATCATCTCCCAGACGAGGAAAGGAAGTTTCAATAGCTGATTTCCAAACATTTCAATCCCATGATTCGGCTATCCAACCCATCCTTGAGCTTAATAATTTCTACTATGCTCTTTCTCTTGAACCTCCTATGAATCTCTCTAGACATCCCATGCATAAGAGTCACCAAGACCACAAGGAGGATCACGAAGAGCAACATCAATGGCTAGAGGGCATTAAAAATCCATTTGCTATCACTATTGAATGGATAGATAAAACAAACTTGAGAGACAATTCTAGAGGAATTTTAAGCATTCTTGAAGAATCCTCCTTGCAGTTTGAGAATGAGAGAAACAACAGTGAACATGGAAGTTATTTCATAAATACCTCACCAAGTCCTTGCTCATATAAAACATCTCCCCAATCAATTGATCTCTCCAACCTTACCACTTTTGCGATCTCCAACCCCCTCTTCCTTTCTATTTATAAAAACTTTAAAGGGGTGGTTATCGATGTATATGTCTATAATAAATATTGCAGATATCGTTGAGTCGATCTTGATATAGGCACGCTTAGGTTGGTGTTGGAGGGGAAACCACTTCAGCAACATAAGTTGATGGCTTCCCAAGGACAAGCTTAGTGTCTTAAAACAAGCACTTATCAGATCGTAACATGAACTTCTAATTATTTGCAACATTGCCTTGTGTATTGAGCATATAAAGATAATTGTAGAAATATTCCTTCGAGTATTCTTGTCACTAACCTTTCTAGGATTGAAGCAAGAAGATCGGATGAATGACAAGCACAAGGTATGTCCAACCAATCATCATGCAACATTAAATTAAATTCATCCAATCTTGAATTTTGCAAAATTCAAGCTTGGGGGAGTACTTTGAGACATGCTTGATTTGTTAAATACTAATCACACTACTTCATCTCCACTTGAGTAGATCTCTATAAATGCCATCATGCTACCTATGTTTATCCTAGTAAGTGTTGGTTTGGAAGTACTGGACATACTTCCATTGGCATTTAAATTAAGCGTTGTGCTTAGGTTAAATAGCCTTCGTTAATCTGATTAGACATGGAGTCTAGTTTGGTTACTGAACTAAAAACTGCTTCAAGTAGGCATTAGTATATTTTGTCGGACTATCCCCTACAGGAAAACTTTCAATATCAACCTGGGAAGTCCTGAGATACAAACTCACATTGGAGATAAAGGAGACACCTGAAATTTAACGATTTACAGAAGGAAGACATAGCTCATTCATCATAGAGAGATGATCCATGGAACGAGACAAAGAGTGCCACAAACACGATGCACAACCGCTAAGAAAGGAAAGCTTACACAAGGTGAGATGGTACCATCACTCTTCAATTAAGGTAACATCTTAAAGTACTTGACTATCACTTTTATAAGCTTCTCCTTGGTTCTGGCGTTCACATAAAATAAAGAGACAAACATGTATGATTTGTAACTCCAAATTAACCAACCCAATTAATTCAGCATGTTTAGTCCTTTAATCTTTGTTTATAGTACTACCTTCGTGATCCCACACTCCTAATCATATAAGCTAAAATGTTGCACATTCAATCTTTGGAAGATATAAACACAACATAAATATAGATAGATTATCTTTCCATAAGGTTGAGCAATCTGATCTGACAAATGTTTTAAATGCTACACTCATGATCTTATTATCCATCAACTTTGTCTTGCTCTCTATGCTTAAGGTTAGAGAAGAACAAATACACTTTTGGTTCTGTTGGTGTATTTCACCAACAGGGCCCATGCACTTGAACTCTGCCTTGTCTTTATGAGCAGGTACACTTCAAGCAAAACCTAAAGGAGTTTTACAACTCCTAGATTCTTCCAAGTGAAGGACCTAGATCTACGAGAACAAACACACTGCAGATACTGGACACTCAGGCAGTCACTGCCCTAAGATGCTTGAGGATGTAAATTACATCAACAACAACAACTACTACAACCGTCCTCAACAAAATCAAGGTTGGAATCAACAGACGCCTAACTACTCAGCTTGTAGATCGGACACTCAGTTTCCCAAAGGAAATATTGAAGAACCTCTGCGTCCGAGTTGGTACCTTGTACACTCCAGCAGACTTCATGGTGATAGAGACTAGTACTGATGAGAGGGCACCCATCATCCTAGAGAGGCCATTCCTGAACACCTCGAGAGCTGTCATCTACGCTAGTGCTGCCAAAATCAGTTTCTACATCAAGGGGAAGAAGGAGACTTTCCTTCAAGAACAAAACTACACAAATTTCAGAGCAATCCTAACATGAACCAAGGAAGAGGACCAACAGGAGGAACAGGAACAAGCAAATGTGGACCGAGTTAGCTAAGATGGTCACTGCAGTTCAAGGAGGTCAAGATCGTCGACTTAAGTCACCGTTCCTGACCAAAAAAGGATGACCCAGCTCCAGATGGCAGATCAGATATTCCGAAAGGTTGAAGACTCTAAGCAGGACAGGACAAGAAGAAGACGACGTAACTAGAGGAGGCAAATCATTAAGGATGGATGGGCAGACTACGAAGGAGAAGTGGTAAGGTTTGAAGACATACAGCTTGAACAGAACTGTCCTGAGGAGACCGTAGCACCGAGTCAGGTATGGAGAGAGAACATAGTTATACACGAAGAGGAGGCGCCGCCGGAACCACCGACTACGCCATACAGCGAATCCCAGGATGACTGAGAAAACGGAGAGTTCTGTTCGGAGGACTTAAAAACACCGAACGCCTTGCCAAGAGGTAAACTTGGTAGTTATCCTATTCCCTTCAATTATTTAAAATAGTTTGCTTAGTTAATCAGGTTCATATCATCTCGAAAAGAAAATAAAAATGTTAAAAAATAGTAAGCCCCATGTGAGTATGCTCATGGCATAAAACTCATAAGTACATTCACTGTGGTGGCATAAAAATAAAATAAATATATTCTTGTCCTGTAAAAATAAAAATATAAAAAAATAAATTTATGATCCTACTAAAGAGAGTAACATTTATTGAGGAGGCTCAACATGATAAGGCTAAGAGATTTTATGCTAACACTTAACCAGTTCCACAAAGCTTTGTTGTCTATTTGAGCTCCACAGAATTCAAGGATCAAAGAAGACTAGCCGGCGGAGGACATAGTAATCGCTGTCAGGGTGCTGCCGACATTCAAATACACCTCTGCCACCTGCTAGCTACATCAGAAGAAATTACGTCAAATCCAGCTTGGGGGAGAGCACCCCCATTTATCCAGCTAAGTGTTCTACTCATGTTTATACTTTATTCAAATAATAAAAAGATGCATAATCATAAAAACCCAAATAAAAATTCTATGCTTATATATATATATATATATATATATATATATCTTTGCTTAGTTTGCTAAATAAATAAATAAATAAAGTTTGCTATGAACTCTCATGATAAGCTCTCACATGGAAATGATGAATAGTTGCTCTGCCATGACTAGTTCTCAAAATTGAAATATCTCTCAAATTTAGGCATGACTATTATGAATTAAGATCTGCTCTAAGCCTGAACTTGTGGGAAGAGTACTTGATCTGAAGTCTAAGTTGTTAATGGATATGATATGGGAAGGTTGAGCTGCTGTTTATCTATTCCTAGAGATGCTAGAATTCTGGATAATTTTATCTTTGAAAATCTTTAAAATAACACATGATGAGTTCCTGTATGATGAGAGTTTAAAATCCTACCATAGCCATATATACATGCTTATTAGACTATGAATCATACAATTACTTTTTACTGCTTATGAGCATTGAGTGTGGTCAAGCTGTGTAGACCCTTAGGAGCTTGTCGTGCGGTTAGAATCAAGATCCACTTGCACGTTCACTCATACATGCTACTTCTACTCCGGAAGTACGCATCCACATACATCCACTCAATTCCATCTCATTCACCTAAAATTATTCTACTCCCAATCCGGGAGAGAATAGCCAAAAACATTCTCCTATTTCTGTTTTCCCTATAAAATAAATGCTCGAGTTATCTTGGTTACTACCACTTGCTATATTATTTCAGGAGATGAGTGCTCTAAAAAAAGAGAGGATACGAGGAAATAAAAAGAGGCAAGTGCCCGGAACCTCGAAGAAAATAAAAAGTGAGACGAGAGGTAAAAATGGACAAGTGACCGACTGTAGAATTAGGGGTACAAGATACCCACCTGGGAGGAAAGAAAAAGAAAATATAGAGCATCTCATTCTCCTCAAAAAGCTTCAAAGTGCAAGAAAGGTATGTATCCCCTAAAAAGAGCAAAAGTAGAATTAGATTTTCACCATTGTTATCACCATCATCACCATACACCATTCACTCGCCACACATGCACATCTTGATTTGACTTATTGACTTGTTCTTCTAGATTCACGGTTTGACTATGCAATAAATGTCTTGTAAGTATGTATTATCTGTCTCCCACCTATGAGCTCCAGATATCAAAACCTTATTAGAGTATTGTGAGAGAGAAGGCAATATCACTATGCCTCATACCAAAAATACCACATACTTTGAAAGAAGGCATATACCATTACTACCTTAGAAAGGATCCAGAAATACCACAAAAGAGAGATTTGAGAGAGTCATATATTGAATCTCTGAGTTTTATTTGAAAATCTGCAAAAACTCCAGAGCTATAGCTGATCAAGAATATGAGAGATGGAGCTTGACTAGACTGTTCTTTCTTTTAACTGCTCAAAACACAAGTGACGGTTGTAAGCCCCATGGAGAAAGGTAAAATGAGTAAGTTTTAAGTCTTAACATTTTACCCTAACCCAGAGATGAGATCTTGTTTGAACGCATGTGTACCTTTAAGGCATGAAACCACTGCAGAAACTCTTGAGTCCATCGTTGCTCAGGGACGAGCAAGAGGTAAGCTTGGAGGAGTTGTTGACGGTCCTTAAGTACCAAAAATAATCATCAAATGAATAAAGAAAAGGATCCAAATGCAACCAACACCCAGACTTAGGGTTTTAACTGACAGAATTTCACGAGTTTTGGTGTTTGCCTATTTCTGCAGGGGGTTATCAGGAAATATGGAAGAAAGGCCCACACGTCGGGATATTGACGTGTCATGTAATTTTCTATCATCTAGAAGACTCCAGAAGCCACGGGAATGAACGGGAAGGTGATCGGGCCCGGGGGCAGGGCGCCCTCCCCCCTAGGGCGCCCGCCCTGGTGCAGAGTCCAATCAGGACCCGTCTCGCGGATTACGCTCCACCGACCAAAAGGATCAAGGATAACCGTTCAATCAATGTCGGTTTGATCCGACGGCCCAGATTCACTTGAGGGGACTATATAAGCAGACCCCCTGACCCCTGGAGGATAACAAGTTCATCATAGAGTTGAGAGGTGCCCTCGAAGGATAACCTTTCCTCTAAATAGACTTAGGGCTTAGCATCCAATGTGAGAGTAGAATTAGTTCTTCTAAGTTCTACTAGATTGAGAGAGATAGAGTGGAGGTGTAGATCGGAGGAAGCCCGGCCTGTCGGTGTCTACTCTGAGGTTGTACCTGTGGGATCAAGTTCTCCTAACCCGAGGCTTGCTCCTAGGATTCTTCAGTAATTTGACTTCTAAATTCTAGTAAGTTCTTGTTTTATTGTTCTTTGGTTTATGAGTTTACTTTAATCTCTTCCGGTTGAGTTTAGAGTAATCATTGCTAGCGTAAACGAGGTGTTTGGGCTAGGGTACTCATAGATATCCCCTGACTAGCTGGACCGTGGTAGTAGCGAGGAACGTGACATTTCCGAGTTACCTTTGCAGCCCACATCTCGTTAGCAGGAGGGGTAGGGTTTATAGGTGCGGATCGAACATCCTTTGTGGTGTCTAGATTCTGTGAGCCTCCCCAATAGAACAGTAGATCATCCTTACCAAGGTTAGAATAAGAGTACGGTTGTAGTCTTCTCTATACATCGCTCACATCGAATCACATTGTTTGTAGCCTAAAGGGTAGTAGCGATAGATTTGGTTAGTCAGATTCACGCTTTCTCCTATTGGTAAAAATATAAATACGATACTCTGGATAACCTCCCGGGTGAAGTGCTCACCGATATCAGTGCGCTTGCGGATCATTTCCTGATGGCGTTACCAAATATCAATAGTTCACACAAAGATTCTATGTTAGGTGCATGACGTCGATCGCATTCCGGACCTCTAGGACTTGCCAATAGGGTAGCTCCTAAAATATTGACTTCTTCCACATGGGTGCATGACCCGCTGCATCTTTTGGAAATAGTTGGTTGCCTTGTCCCTTACCAAAAACTACTTTCACATCCTTAACCATCTCAAATACTTCTTCTCTAGTTCTTTTACGAGGCTTGCATCGGTGGTCTGCCTTACCTTTAAAATGCTTTCTTTTCTTTCTAACTGGGTGATTCATAGAAAGAAACCGACGATACCCAAGGTACACGACCTTTCTGCATTTTTTCAAATATATACTATCAAGGTCATCAAAATAGTGTGTGCATGCATTATATCCCTTGTTTGTCTGCCCTAAAAGAATACTTAGAGCAGGCCAATCATTGATTCTCACAAACAACAGTGCTCGCAGGTCGAAGTGTTCCTGTTTGTACTCATCCCACACACGAACACCTGTTTCACACGAACACCTGTTTCACTCCATAAAAGAAGGAGTTCTTCAATTAATGGCCTTAGATAGACATCAATGTCATTGTCCGGTTGCTTCGGGACTTGGATGAGCACCGGCATCATAATGAACCTTTGCTTCATGCATAACCATGGAGAAAGGTTGTAGACACATAGTGTAACAGGCCAAGTGCTATGACTACTGCTCTGCTCACCAAAAGGATTCATACCGTCCGTACTTAAAGCGAACTTTAAGTTTCTTGCATCTTTTGCAAACTCCAGAAATTCCCTGTCTATTGCTCTCCACTGGGACCCATCAGCAGGGTGTCTCAACATGTTGTCTACTTTACAGTCTTCTTTGTGCCACCGCAACAATTTTGCATGGTCCTTATTTCTAAAAAGACGTTTCAGACGTGGTATTATAGGAGCATACCACATAACCTTTGCAGGGATTTTTTTCTGGGACGTTTTTCCCCCTTAACATCGACAGGGTCATCTCGCCTGATCTTATACCGTGATGCTTTACATACAGGGCATTCATCCAAATTCTCGTAGTTCTTGCCACGGTATAAGATGCAGTCATTAGGACATGCATGTATCTTCTTGATTTCTAATACCAAAGGACAGACGATCTGTTTTGCTTCGTACGTAGTACTGGGCAGTTCATTAGGCTTCGGCAGCATCTTTTTTGGATCTTCATTAATTGTCCAAATATCTTATCGAATACACCATTCTGTGTCTTCCATTTTAACAACTCCAGTGTTGTACCTAATTTTTTTTGCCCATCCTAGGTAGATGGGTATAGTAATTTCTTGTGATCTTCTAATATGTGGTCAAACTTTGTCTTTTCTTTTTCACTTTCGCAATCTTTCTGTGCATCACAAATGACATCACCAAGAGCATTATCTTCAACAGGTGCGCCTTCTGCACCTGCCTCATCTTCAACTTCTCCCATTGCTATATCACCGAAGTCACCGTATTCAGCAATAATGTCGTCAGGCTCCGACTGTTCTTCTTCACCTTCTTCCATCATTATCCAATTTTCTCCATGCTTGGTCCAACAAATATAGTTTGATATAAACCCGACTTCAACAAATGTGAGTGAATATTTCTAGAGCTAGAATATTCCTTTAAATTCTGACACAAGGCACGTGGGCAACATATGAATCCATCCCGCTTGTTTTCCTCAGTCACTCTTAAGAAATAATGCACACCATCAATGAATTCTTTGGAGCGGCGATCGGCATTGTACATCCAATGACGTGTCATTGTCTGCATTGCAACGTAAAGTATTATAAGTTTCTAATTTTTTATACAGAAATTAAAGTAACAAATAACCTAAAATTCTCTATTTCTAATTTTTCTAAACTAGCAAAATTAAAAGACATAAAAGTTCTCTATTTTTCTAACTAATCATAAAATGCGGCATGCATACTAGTTATAATTAACTAATTAACCATGTCATAAATTACAAATTAAAGAAAGATAAGTTTCTAATTTTTAATAGAGAAATTAAAGTAACAAAAAACCTAAAATTCTCTATTTCTAATTTCTCTAAACAAGCAAAATTTAAAAAGCACAAAAATTCTTTATTTTTTTAAATAATCATGAAATGTGGTATGCATACTAGTTATAATTAACTAATTAACTCGGTCAAAAATTGCAAATTAAAGTAGTATATGTTTTTAATTTTTTTCTAAATTAATTAAAATAAAAAACATAGTATCACTATTTCTCTAAAAAAACGCGTCGATGTTGAGAAGACGATGAAGCTAGTAACCTCTTAAAAAAACTATAAAATAAAAAACAACATATATAACACTAGGAAATGACACATGCCACTCCTAAATATTGAGAAGATGAAGCTAGTGACCTCTTAACAAGTCGATGACGGCGTAGAAATGATGAAATGAATCAATAGCCGGAGATGAGAGCAAGAACAAGCAACTGCAAATTAAGAACACAGCAAAACAGTGAAGATCGATGGGCTCGACTAGGAGAAGAAGAAGAGTTCAAATATGGGGAAGGATATTTAGTCCCGGTTCCATTTAACAACCGGGACTAAAGTCCAACATTAGTTCCGGCCGGTGAGACGGACCGGGACAACAACTTTTACTCCCGGTTGGTGTTACCAATCGGGACTAAAGGCTGGGCTTTAATCTCGGTTGAGGATACCAACCGGGACTAAAGGTCCCTTCTACCGATCTCGGACACCATAGCCGTTGGGCAGGAGACTTTTAGTCCCGGTTGTTCTCACCAACCGGAAGCAAAGTGTTTTTGTCCCGGACGCTGATTGGACCGAGATTATTGTTCATTTTGGGCAAGTGACCAAAGGCCTGTTCTGCAGTAGTGGAGGAGGACCGGGAGCACGATAAGGGGAGCGGCACGCGGAGCGGGAGCTGGGGACAGCAAGGCCGCCACCAGCGGACCGGATCTTGCCTCCTCCACCGCCATCGCCAGATGTACCTGGTGCCGTCGTACGCCAAGGACTGGTGAGGAGCCCTTGCCGTTTGCAGCACTGCCCTCGCAGCTGCCGCTGCCGCCCTCATCCTCAACCTCAACCTCTCCTGCCGCTGCAGCGCACAGAGAGTAAGAACTAAGAACAGAGCAACTGAGAGAGGGGCCGGGTTGGTGTGATCATTCGGCGAATTATACGTGAAGAGACTATAATACTTGAATCACCTGATACTATTTTTTCTACCCTTAATTACATATAAAATTTCAAAAAATAGAATTTTTTTCCACCTATTTCAGATGTTAATTCCACCAATTTTAATATGCATGGGTTGCTATGTTCCCACTATTTAATATGCACTTGGTTCCTCCCCCTACCTCCCAATTTGGTTCTTTTTGGTTTCGTTGCCTTTTTAGCCGTCGTGTCGTGAGCTATCTATTTTTTGACAACCATTTAAAAATTCTCAATAGAAATATCCAATCTTTATTTGAACTATCACCACTACATAATTTCTTTTGCATGACGTTGCCCTTTTCTGATTGAAGGCGGGCACCTCCCGACTGCCTCCATTGTTCCGAGCCAGATTGCCTCCAAAAGCCCACCTCGGTTAAACTTTAACGGTAATGGATTAGTGGAGGCTGTTGTTATTATGCAAGTGCCTCAGTTAATCGATAATTAATAGAGATGGTTGTTTTAAGGTGACCGCCTTCGTTAATGGATTAATGGAGGCAGTTGTTATTATACAACCGCCTCGGTTAATCGATGATTCATGAGGCAGTAAGTTTAAGGCAACCGCCTCCGCCTCGGTTACCTATTAACGAAGGCAGTTATTTTAAGACAGCCGCCTCCGTTAATGGATTAATGGAAGCGGGTACAGTAAGATGATCGCTTCTAGAAATAATCTATTTTCAAAGGCAGTTGGCTAAAGATGCCCGCCTCTCTAAAACAGTTTCTGGAGGCAGTCACACTATAATGCCCTCCTCTAAAATGGCCGAGGCCCTATCTTCGACTATAAATAGGGTTTCTTCTCAGACTGAGCCCCTCACTCTCCATTCCCTCTCCTCTGAGCGCCGTCGTGATGAGGACATGACACCTTCAGATATGACCACTGACTATAAGGTGAGTTTAGTTCTATATTTGTATAGTGATTTTTGGTATAATTCACTTAGTTCCACATGTACATGTCATTATTTGTACGTAAGTACAAATGTGTCTCAAAGTACAAGGTCATCAAAGCTGAATTTTTAGTTTGCTAGCGGTCCGATAGTGCTTTATTGGGAAGGCCATAACTCATCCATCCAGATTGAGATCGAGGTCAATGAGCTCTTGATGGAAAACTTGTTTGATAATATTTCAAATAAACCTGGTCCTACCTCAATATCACACCAGCAAGGCTTCCGAGTCATCATGATATTCTGTCATTATTTCTGCCAAGAGCTACATTATCATCATGGGTATATTTTTAATCCTTGGGACCTTGGCCCAAGTGGAAGCACGCCACAAGGAGAAGGAAAACCCATAAAGGGAGCCCATGGATGTCCTCCTCCTTGACCACCACCTTAGAAGGTCAGCAAGTTCGTTCAAGCAAACTCAGAGGCCCAATTCATGTCAAGTTCGAGTCCATCTCGGGCTCCAGGAGCAGTCTATAGTAAAATGGACACCCAGGACACATCCAGACTTCGTGTTTGATGATCCATATATGGAAGGAAAGATAATTTCATAACCTAACCCAATGGTTTTGGTTTGAGGCCCAAATTCCATCGGAGTCAACAGGAATTGTCAAAATAGGTTAACGTCCAAAATCTGTCACAGTGCTGCGTCGCCGTGTTTTGGGCCGTTGGGCCTTGTAGCATGTTAGGGCACCTTATGGACATGAAGAGGGGTCTTTAGATGTCCTTTAGGCTATATAATCAGTAGCTGACACCTATATTTGGTTGCATTTTTTCTTGTTCTTGCTTGTGTTCTTTGATTCGTAGGCAGGGATTAGCCTTCTTGGTGAGGTTGTCCGTGCAGCGTTGGTCGATAACCTGAGGAGACGTGGTTCTAAGGTTGTAGTGTTCGGGGCTTTGTGATCTAAAGTCGGATTAGTGTGTTGCTCTCCGAACAAATCGTTGTTTATCTTGATCCTGATAGAAGATCGGGAACCCGTACCCATTACCCATTATTTGGTATTCAAAGCCTCAGGTATACCGTCAATTTAGTTGAATATTTTGCTTTGTCCCATAGTCAAATGTCATATTTACTTCATGTCCTACAATCATCCGCACCGTAGTCTTGCATATTTTAATTTCAGAATCCGTTGTATTGAGTTTGTGTCTCAGGTCAAGGTCTTGTTGCTGGTTAGATTGTGTTCTTTTCTAATTTGTGTTAATCTCTCCATCCGCCGCTATCCCGTATCACCATATTATAGTAGCATTGGTATATAGTCGTAATTTTGGTGTTAGGCTCGATCATGATGTTAAGGTATAATATATCCAAAGGGCATTAGTGTAATCTTCCTACTCTACGGTTTCCCTCATGTACTGTATATATTGTCGTCATTTGGGCATCTGTAGAATCAATCCATTTCGGCCTCCCTTTTAGTTATAACATGGTATCAAAGACCTAGGTTTTCAACCTAAGCACCGCATTTTGTCCTCGCCGCGCTTCACTAGGGAGGATCAATCCCTGCTCCCGGGGGCAGCATTATCAATCCTCATTTTCTCCCCTCTGTCTAGTCACGTCCAGTCCTCGTGCAGCATTAGCCGTTATAAAATAATATTAGGTCAGATCTAGATCTAGATCACCATATCAGTTACACCTTGTGTAAGCGGCATTCGTGGCTCGTCTCTTGTGTCGCATATCTTCGTCCACATCGCATGCGGGCCATTTGTGCTGCCTGTTCGCAGCGCCCCTTTGCCCGTATCGCGCATCATATATACCACAACCAATCTACAATGTCGGATAACGGCCGCTAAAACATAATAATAACGACCAACAATTGGTAGGTATAAAATTGTAACACACCATTTGTCGCTATTTTTACTCATACCAATGGTACATCAGTCGGTACATATTTACCTCGGACCATCGGTCACTAAAAACACGTCACGGTCAAACAATTGGTCGCTACAACCTGTTTTTATTTTTCATGCATGCAGTCTAGCCCATTCAAGCTAATAAAAATTTACATAGCCCACAAGTCAGAGTGTAACACACAAATCCCACCCCCCAAAATACCCAAACCCTATCTTCAGCACCCACACACTACAGCAGCGCTGCCACACACACTCTCCCACCTCACGGACTCAGCAACCCATGCCGCTCGCATCCACCACCGGCGTGAGCTCACCAGAACCACCGTCCCTACTGCAGCGGTCATCACCGCCACCGCGGCCACCATCACTATCGTGCGCTTATCCAGCTTGTCGTCCCCACTGCGTGCTCTATAGGACCGGTGCTCGGGGCCACGTGAGGGAGGCGCTTCTTGAGCCGCTGGAGGGCCGCGCGCGAGGAGGCCGCCGCCTTGGGGCCATTTTTGAGACCGCCATGCACGGATCTAGAGGCAGCTGTGACCAACAAATAGGTGACAAGCTCAGATCCATCGATGCACTCTTTTCCTTCACTCCTCTCTCCTTCCCAAGTCCCAACTTCAGATCTGTTTCAAATATAGATATATGTTTCTGAATAGATAATATTTGTGTTTGACGATGGTTAGGTAGGTTTCAAAATCAGCTAACGGCTCAGCAGGTATGCTATTCTGAATTTATCTTTCAAACGAACAACCTAGAGTACTTTGTCCTGCTTTTGCATCCAGCTACTTTATTTACTGCAATGTACACAAGTTGACATGGTGCATTGTCAGAGTATGCACCTATCCTTTTGAAAAATTGATTGCCAATTTGGGCCAGATTAAGATTGACACTGACATGTCTCTAATTTTTTATTTATTTACATGGAAAAAAGGATCCAATTTGTGGTGTATTGGCAAGCTATCACTTGTTATTTTGCTTTTAGGCACTTAAACCAGAACCCCCCTAGCAGTATGCAGATGGAGAAGATATTTTTATGCCTTATAAACCACCATGACACTGCCAATTTTGTTTTGCATTGTAAGGTCCAGTATGCATGTCAGTAAATAACTCATCTTCACAACTATGGAAGCCTAGCAAGAAGATACTACTCTTTATTTTGCCCAACTTTTATCTGAATATATGGACTGTTGCTACAGTTATAATATTGGTCATTTGCATTCTAAATTTCTGATGCAACTTTGAATGACTGTAGTTCCACTTGTCAGCATTACAAGTTCTTTTTTTCTAATTGAATCAAGCCTGCGAATCATGTTGTCTGCATATATAGACTTTATTTGTCAAACAAGTAGAAAACTCATCCGTTCCAACAGTATATCATGCTTGAAATACACATGTCTGAGTGGGGTCGCTATAAGTCTATAGCGACCGACAAGGTATAATGTTATAGCGACCCCACTCAGATTTATAGTAACCTCACTTACAGCGATCGACTTATACATCGGTCGCTATAATGTTGTAGCGATCAATGATCGTTCGCTATAATGGCTTTATATAGGTTGTGGTATAGTGGTAAGCGTGTTCAAATGTCGCTATAACCCCTAGAGAAGACCGAATACAGATGGATCGGAATCACGAGCCTGCTGTTGAAGAAGACGAACATCAGACCAAGCACAATCGGTGGTATCCAACAGCTTTATGAATTCAGAGAACTGCTAGAGTAAATAGTATGTAGCTAGATAAACAGGACCTTTGGTCCTCTGGACCTGGATTTCACAGCCAACTCTTTTTGAGCGGCGCTCTACAACTCGATCGAACCGGATGGTTCTATCCCTTGTATGCAAAGGTGCAACCCAATAGAGGACGATTTTATTACATTACAAAAAAATCTTAATGGTAGAACAAGAAACCTAATCTTGATGGGGGCAGCCTCTAGGCTTGGACCTCCCCCAGCCCCTGGCCACACCGCGAAGTGGCGCTGACGACGGTGAAGTCCTGCTGCCTGTACCAGGCGTAGGTGAAGGAGATCTTGGACCCCTTGAAGAGGGTGGTGGCGAGCATGCAGAGCTCATCCATTACCTTGATCTGCCTGCTGTCGATGGGCTCGACGCTGGGCAGGTGGTTGCAGTGCACGTCCACGTAGTCCTCCGGGCACTCGCACTGGTTCTCGAAGGTCACCCGGTACTCCGGGTGCCCCTGCACCACCTTCCCCGTCTTCTCCTGCGTGACCTTGATGTCCGACAGCTGACACCGGCCGCCAATCTGCTGCGCGTTGCCCGTGCGCGCATGGAAGCAGCAGGTCACGGCGGCGGCGACGAGGAGCAGGACGCCGGCCCTGGCAGCCATGGATGAAGCTGCTGCCATCTGAGTGGTTTCGTGTCTTTTTGGCTCTTTTTCTATGATGATTTGTTCTTGATTGAACGGAGCAGTGAACGGAATGGGTGTCCCGTAGGACTTTATAGAACCAAGATAACCAGTGAAGGGTTTTGCTTGGTTATGGGAGGGAGGAGATAATAGGTATGAGATCAATACACGCGTTAATTTTATTTGTTGTCTGGAAGTAATCGTACCTGTACGCAGTGCTGGATGCAGATTATGCCTCTATTGATTGATTTCCTGAATCGTGCTCTTGCGTTTCTGATACGATATTGCAAACACACTATTAAGACATGCCATTTTAGTTGTAGTATATCGGTGAAATCCTGAACAACATAATTTGCCTTGATTCTGATGAATATTTTAAAAATATATATTTTATTGTCTTACTTAATCGATGCAAAGATGGATTTATTTCTAATTCTATCTTTGAAGAAACCAATAGAATTCAAAAACATGCTACTATACAAAACATCTTTAGAGACGGGTAAAATTGGTTTTCAGGGGCGGTCAGCCCAACCGCTGCAACGATTGTGAAGATAAATTATTTTTAAATCGCCTCTAAAAATCAATTTTCAGAGGCAACCACCTCTAAAAATTGGTTTGCTTAAGATAACCATGCCTTGAAAATGATTTTAAAATTATTTAAAAAAATATTTAGCAGCTAATAAAAATAAGAAAAAAATTTTGATGCTCAGAACCTCTCCCTCATGCGATCCTCCCCCTACCAATGCACCATGCAGTTAATTGTGCCTAATTCTGTAATACTGTCTATTTGTACTAATGTATACGAATATGGTAATCAATATTTTAGCTTATAAATAATCTTAAATGAGAAAACTTTTAACTGTAATTTTTAAATCTCATCGAGCACTACAACTCTAAGAACATTTCTCCATCCAAGTTCATTTGAAATTCAAAATCTGAGACTTAAATTAGATATTTTGAACCCTAAATAATCTCAAACAAAAATTATCAACTACAACATTTTACATCTCGCCGAGCTCTACAACTTTGATTTAAATTTTATCTTTATCTGACTCCATTTAAAAAACTTATGATTCTATTTGTGTGCCGTTTTTAAGGATTGTTGACTTAGTCAACTGCTTCTAAAAATCAATATTTAGAGGTAGTTGACTTAAGATAATTTCCTCTAAAAATAAGTGTTTTTCAGCAGCGATTTTATTAAATCAACCGCCTCTGAAAATCACTCATTTTTAAGGGAAGTTGTCTTAAGTCAATCTCCTCTGAAATCGATTTTCAGAGGTGATTCTCTTAACTGCCCCTAAAAATGAATACATTTTTAGAGACAGATTTCTTAATAGAACCGTCTCTAAAAAAAATAATTTCTAGCAACGATTATATAGCTATAGTGCTTCCTGCGAAGGTTAGTTACGGTGTGCTAAGTCAACCGCTGTTGTTAGAAAAGGGAGGTGTCTCTAAAAATTATTTATGTACCAGTGCCACGCGAAGTTGCATATATGCTTCTGTGTCATTGTGGTCTCATGTATTCTCTTAGTCATGTAGTATAGCACATGCAACCACTCCAAATTTATACTCAAATATAAGAGATTTCAGAGGGACAACATGTTGTTTTGTATTAAATAGTTGCATATGTTTCATAGGTATTAGATTGTTATAACCATTTATCAGCTGCTCATCATTAATCTTGTTGATGATAATGTTTCATTATGGCATAAGGTGATGGTATATGAGTCTTTGGTGTTCTGTCTTAAACTATCCTAAAATCTAAACATGCACTATACTACATGATAGAAGGGTCTGTTTGGATCCTTTGGACTAACAACTATTTGCTAAACTTTAGCTCAATGCGTGGGCTAAAGTTTTGCCAAAGCCTCAAATAGTTAGAGCAACTCCAACAATTTGCTAAAAGTACTTAGCATCCTAGCCTCCAACAAGTGGCAAAACTACTTGGCAATTTTATGAGTTTGGCAAAATTCCTCCTTCACTTGGCAAATATGTCAAGTCCTCCATCGCTTGGCATCACGTGTATTCCAATTTGCCAACTAGTTTCGCCAATATGTTAGA
The DNA here is from genome assembly GCF_000003195.3 of Sorghum bicolor. Lineage (NCBI taxonomy): Eukaryota > Viridiplantae > Streptophyta > Magnoliopsida > Poales > Poaceae > Sorghum > Sorghum bicolor. The sequence goes on from NC_012874.2 coordinate 53,647,470, forward strand.
GGCTCAATTTGTGATTTTGGCAAAAATTCTAAGATGTCAAGTTCTTTTGCCAAGCCCAAATAGCAAACTGTTGCAGAAGGCCTCTTTTTTCACTTGGCATTTGATTTTGAGACTTGGCAAAACTATAAATTTGCTAAGTGAGTTTTAGCAAACTGTCAGACTTGTCTGCAAAGCCAATAAATATAACAGGGCTAATAGAAAAGGGCTAACAATTAGCTAAGGATCCAAATAGGTGTGAACTAATTGACAACTAGTTGGCTAATTTTCTTTTTAGCCATATATAACAACTAGTCTTAGTCCATCCAAATAGGGTCCTGGTAGGTGTACTAATTCCTTTCCTCTTTAATTAGAGTCATCAAATGGAAAAAATAAAGTTGACAGAACAAAATTTGCAATCATTAATAGGCATGACTACCATATTCCAGACTTGAGCATCACGCGTAAATGTGTAGTAAGAGCATCTCCATCGGATCTTTTATATTGTAGCTTCTAGAAATTATTTTAGAAGAGTATCCTAAAATCAATTTAACATATTAATTTCAGAGTTCTGCTTCACCAGATTACCTAAAATTTATCATATATACGCTCTTTATAATACTATAACTATAATAATATAGGTGTTGTTTGGTTCGGACGTTGGTAACATGATCTGTTTGCGGAGGGTAACTGATCCCGTTGCATGCTGTTTGTTTTAGGCTCGGTGTAATCGGATCACGCCGTTATCCGATACGGCCCTTCACAAAAGCGATAACGCTGCCATCGCGACGCTATCCGATATCTGAGGACTGAGGTGAGGTAAACAAAGGAAATTATCGTTCGTTAACCTCCGCTTGTTGTTTGCTCTCGCGGTCGCGAGGTGAATAAAGGAAGCACAAAACGACAAGATGCATGCAACAGGCAAATGCATGCACTGCTTCTTTTCTGTGTTGACTTTTGGAGATATAATCAACAAACAAATCAAGGAAGTGCTTACCATGTTTACGTTACCGTTGTCTATCCCGATCCCTTTATATTACATTTGCGTTTACTTATCTGAAACCACAACAAAGACATACTCCTTCTGTCTGCAATACAGTGCGTCATGGCCATTTTAAGATAAAATAAGAGAGAGAGCAATAGACATATGCACCTCTCACTTAACTCCTTAGAGCTTATCTATCTAATCTGTGAGTTACTTTTTCTTTTACAACAAATCAGAAAAAAAATATCATAGATTATTAGCAAAACGAACAAGCGAAGAGAAATCTGATCCATCGCCATGATTAAAGGGTGCAATCTAAGTTTTCTTATAAAAAATATGGTATGCACACAATTACTTTCCTCTTTTGTAACTTTATTTAAGTAAATGTTATTTTCTTGTTCCACGAATATACTATATTTGGGGACACATCTCAAATGCCAGAATATACTCTATTCCGAATATGTCCTATACTCTATTACATTTAGGGATTATGCAGAGTCGGTTGTCTCCTTTATTTAGGAGATATAATGCTTCTTTTTAGTGTACATCTCTAAGAGCATCCCCAAGAGGTTTTGTAAATCTCACTTTATAAATCATCGTTTAGGAATTATTTCCATAAAAATCACTTTCTATATTTCTTCACTCTCCAACAGATTTTCTATCTCTCGTGCATACTCTAGAGAGCCATGCTCATCTTATATTTTTAGCTAGCAAAAAATATAAAATAGAAGATGGATATATTTGCATAACCATTTAGAAAAAGTTGTTGGAGGATAATTTTCACAAAAATCTCTATACCTAATATTTAGAAAGAATTTAGAGAGTATCTTGAAGTTGCTCTAAGGTATATACAGAGAGGAGATAGAAGATCTGCTGCACGATCTCCATCACATAAAATGCTACTCAATCCGACATTTGACTTTTTTCACATCAAGTTTAACCATTCATCTTATTCAAAAAATTATACAACATATCACTTCTTTTTATCATGGTTTGGTTTATTAATAAAACTTCTTTTTCACATGAAGTTTAACCACCGAAGGCACCAGGTGGCAACACCATGCCGCGCATGAGAGGTCCACGCCAGAGGAGGAGGCCGGTCCCTGCATGGAGAATGCCTGGATCTGCTCACCTATGGTCGCCGCCACCTGGATCCGATTGGAGGAGCACGGCCAGCCTGCTCACCTATGGTCGCCGCCACCTGGATCCGGTTGGAGGAGCACGGCCAGCCGGGATCTGCTCGGAGAAGAGTGCAATGGGGCTTGCAGCCACTAACACACGTTCGGGTATTAGCACCGGTCGGGAAGTGCCTGTTGCCCCGGTTCTCGAGCCGGTGCTGCCCTTCCGGGACTAAAGGCCCATCCTTTAATCCCGGTTCGGAGAACCCGGGTTAAAGCCCTCCCCTTTAACACCGGTTGGTAGGATCCTGACAGAGCTGCCACGTTGCAGGACCCTTTAACACCGGTTTGGTATTACCAACCGGTGTTAAAGGGTTTTTTTATTGTTCACTTCTTCGGTTCTGTTTATTGTTTTTATATAATAATAATAGGTTTTTCAATACATGTTTTTGCTGATACAATAATATATTTATATTACACGTATATTAAGCATATATAAATGAAAATTATAGGCTTAGCTTTATAATTAAGCTTTGCCTATAATAAAATAAATAGGCCAAATCAAAAATTAAATAGATATGTAAAAAGCTTTTTATATATATATAGTTTTATATGTACAAAATTCGTGACACATACATAGAGTTTTTTCTCCCAATGTCTACAAACCATACAAATGATCATCATTGTTTCGAATAAGAGTTTCATTGCCGTTGAAGTGAAACTCGTCGTTTGGATTGATCACTTGCTCGCAGAGAAATCCTGCTATCGTCTCTTGGATAGCTTTGATTTGGTCTTTTTGTATGACCTTTTCCCTCAACCATTCCGTCTTTAATTTGAAATAAATAAAAAAGGTATTAGTTATCTAAGTTATTCAATATAACTTAGGTGATAATGAAAAGAGACATGTAACGTACTCTGAGCGTCTCTGTGGGTGTTTGATACTTGTGCCATCATGAATTTGCACACGTAATAATATGCACATAGATTGTTCCCCCCTTCTTGTCTTAAACACCACTATACGATATATATATATATATATATATATATAATATTCACGACCACGACAATAAGAAGGCTACAAGTTAGCGAAAGTTTGCTAGCTAGTAAAACTTACTTGTGGATGAATTATGTTAAGCGGCGCTTTACATCCACTGAGATGTTCACGGTCAATAAATCTTTCCCAAACCCTACACACAGCCATTGTGGATCGTGAACTAATAATTACAGAGTCATATTATGATATTCTTCTATCTGAGATCGACATTACGTACCTTTGAATAATGTTTACCATTTGTTGATAATTTTCTTGTGGTTTTCTCATTCAGTCAAAGATTATCAACTGGTTCTTAGGAATTTCAATGACCATGAGTATCCAGTTAAAGCTGTTTACACACATATATATAGTCAGGCCTATATATAACTATATAAAACTTGTCTCGAGTAATAATAAGTAAAATAAAATATGCATGCACTTAATAACTATATAACTCACTCGAAGTTGAAGGGGAAGAGTATTTTTTATTTTTCTTTTTGGTTCACAAAGAACCTCATAAGATTGGTGCAGACTTCTGTCTCATGAGCTGCTGTCCACACTGCCTGCGGAGCCTTGAAAATAATATAAGGGTCAACGAACTCAATACTATTGTCATTTCTGATTCTGAGCTCTCTCATTTGGTGCCTGCATATATACATACAAATCTTAAGTGTGTAAGGATTATATACATGTAATTAAAGAAGTTGGAAGTATAATAAAAAGAAAGAAATACTTACAGACAAAAGCAGCTGACAAGAGATTTGTCGAGAGCGTCGAGGTGACATAATTGGTGCAATTCTTCTAACTGCACGTATATGAGGTCATCTCCACGGAAGTAGTGATGTTGTCTAATACGAACAGAAATCCAATTTTCTCTCCTTTTAGACGCCTCAATGCACCATTTGTTTATTGCAAACATTTGTGTGCCGAGCTCATGTAAACGCTGAGGGTCGAATAGACTCTTGCCCGGTTCATATCTTGCCCTCTATGGATCAACTACCTCAGCTTTTTCAAATGTTTGGCATCCAATAATGGCGGCAATTTCTTCCATATTTAAACCACTCTGTCCAAAGTAACGCTCAAGCGAGTCTAGCTCACACACTGCTAAGGATTTCTTTGGCATCAAGTCTTCATTTGAGCCGTATTGATTTGGCACAATCAAAGGGGCACCGGTTTTGATACTTCTCAGAGCTGTGGGACCCCCTTTCCTACTCTCTTTCTAGGCTGTGAAGACTTGACCAGAAACCGCTCATAGTCCGAAAGTGCTGGCTTTTTCTGAGCTTCGCGTTGCTTCTTTTGCTGGTCCGCCACCTTCTGCCTTAGTTTCGATGGCTTTACATAAAAGTACGGCTTTTCTGGGTTTAGCCGCTTTTTTCTATCCTCCTTCAATTTATGAAAAAAATTGTTTCACCTCAGCTTTAGATGCAGCAATTACCTCCTCTTCACTCTTTTCGTAAGGTAATTTTTCTGGTGTCTTAGCTCTCTTTGCTGAGGCAGCCTTCTTTGGAGGTGTGACCGATGACTTCGGTCGTTCTTGGGCGGACCGCTTCTGACTACCTCGCTTTGGAGGCGATGGGACCGACCGTGTACTGTTTGGAGAGGGCGGTGCAGGCGGTGGAGGTGGTGGGGCCGATCTTTTCGGTGTTGGAGAACGCGGTGGAGGAGTCGGAGACTTCGGTGGAGGAGGTGGAGACCATGGTGGAGGCGGTGGCGGGGTCGGTGTGGCCGCCGCAGGTGTTGAAGGAGATCCAGCATTGTCACCGCCCACAGCACTATGATGCGCTGGGGAGAGAACTGGAGTTAGGTTGGAGGAGTCCCTACAAAGAAAACAATTACAAGTTTTATGAGCAAACTTTTTTTAAATTCAATACATAATAAATAATATAAAAAGTAAAATCACGCACAAACCTATGGTGAGGAATAATTATGAAGCGCTTGCGCCAACAAATAAACGTCTTCTCAGCTTCACCTAAGGTCTTCTCTCTGTCTCCCCCTTCTATTTCTACAAGCACATTGCCACAATCTTTCTCAACCCTATCAACTGAGACGCTAGCATATCCACCAGGTACTGGTCGATTATGGATTCTTGGAGTTCTCGTTCGGTCGATAGGGTTGACAACAGCGATAGCCACCTTTTTCGTTGCATTTCCATCTAGTACATGCAGCTCACAGGTAGTAAAAGCCTCTGTGACATCATCCACGGCGAAGTGTAGCTTCGTGTCATCCTGAATGGTTGGTACTTCCGTGGATGCGCAGCTGCTTTTCAACTGGCCTGGGCGGCTAACGTTGACCTCAAGCTGTGATGTACCTTGCCCTTCGTCATTTGACTAAGTGCTGCTTGCACTTGCCTTTGAATCTCCGCCTGCATCCCTTCTTCACGAGCTTTCTCGCGTTCTTCTGACTACAGAACAAAAGCTTCCAGGTGGCGGATCCGCTCTGCCTCCTCATCCTTCTTTCTCTGGCGGCTTCTGTAGGTATCTTGATCAACTTGGAATGATTGCAGCCACGGAACTGCCCCATAGCCTCTCGTACGCCCACCGTGCTCAGGATTTTCAAGCGCATAGGTGAGTTCATCCTTCTCCCTGTTAGGCCTGAACTCACCAGACTGAACCGCCTCTCGTACACGGACCAGTCTCTCTGCTACTCTAGAGATTTCTTGGCCCCAAACTGGCGCCCTGGTGTCTGGGTCCATGCTTCCCCCATGACCGTAGAACCAATGTTTGGAGCGCTCGCTCCAATTCTTTGCTATTGTCTCGGGTGTGACCCCCCTAGCAAGCATCTCCTGTTCTATTCGGTCCCACATAGGAACAGCACTCTTATAACCACCTGATCCCATATGATGGTGGTATGTCTTTTTACTTGCATTCTCTTTGTTTCTAATGGTTGGTTCCTCGCCCTATTTTGATGTTTTGTACTGCACGAAGTCTTCCCAGAAGGCCCTCAGCTTTACATATTGCTTGAGGTTGAAATTTGGAGTCTCGTTTTTCTTGACAAATTTATTGTACAAAGACTTCTTCCAATTCTGGAACAGTACCGCCATCTTCTTCATAGTCCAGTCATAAATTCACACCTTCAACTCTTCATCGTTGGTGTCGAAGGTGAAAACGTCCGTGACGGCTTTCCAAACTAACTCCTTGTCACGATCAGAGACAAAACTAATTTCAGGAGCACCTCGCTTCTCTCACCATTCACGAGCACTGATCGGTATTTGATCTCTCACAAGGTATCCACTGTGACTAACATATTTATTTGCATGTTCACCAAGTGGTCTGCCTGTAGCTATCTTAAACTCGATGATTACATAGCGGCCCTCCAATGGCTTCTTTGGCCCTCGTGGAGGTACGCTTCTCCCTGTAGAGGTCGATCCAGAAGGCTACACGTAGATATAGAAACAAAAATACTAAATTAATAACCAAGTAAGTCTAAAACCTAATGTAAGAGATACATTATATATATTTACATTTACATACCTCGCCGGTATTTCCTTCTTGTTGCACGACAAGTTGTTGCTCAGACGCATTGCCCTGTTGCTCAGGGGCATTGTCCTCTTGTTGCTCAGTCGGATTGCCTTGCATGATCTCGTTGTAATCAATAAAGTACTGACTACCGTCGTCGATCATATTTTGAATGGCATCTTCCATATATTCAGGATCATCGTGAGGACGGTCGGCCATTTCTATGTCTGCGGTCCAGGAAGACTTCGGCGGGCCTTGGGCCCTTTTCTTCCTTTCTCT
>NC_012874.2:53664217-53681260 GCF_000003195.3 Sorghum bicolor
ACTCACACAGATATACATACATATACACATATATATATATATATATATATATACAGATATATATATATATATATATATATATATATATATATATATATATATATATAGATATATATATATATATATATATATATATATATATATATATATATATATATATATATATATATATATATATATATATATATATATATATATATATATATATATATATATATATATATATATATATATATATATTCTATGTAAGATAAGAAATACACTAGAATAATATAAGTGCTATAGTGCTCCAAACTAAAAAATAATACTAAAAAATAATACGAACAATAACACTAGAATAATATAAGTGCTAGAGTGCTCCAAACTAAAAAATAATACTAAAAAAATAATACGGACAATAACACTAGAATAATGTACTAGCACAATATATTTCATAACAATTCAAAACACTACAATTCATAATATACTAGAATAATATACTAAAAAGTCTTTTAAGCCAAGTAATATATTAGAATAATATACTAAAAAATAATACTAAATAATAATACTAGAATAATAGTATAAACAATAATAGTATATGTATACACTAGAATCTTTTAAGCCAAGTAATACACTAGAATAATATACTAAAAAACAATACTACAAAATAATATAAGAATAATAGTACAAACATTAATATATATTACAGACTTATATACTGCTACTATATATATACATTTAAAACAATTCAAAACATTTTATATAAGATATATATACATATATAAGATATATATATAAGATATATATATATATGATACATATATATATAAGATATATATATATAACATATTATTCATCGAAACTGTTGGTATTCATATATATATATATATACAATTCATATATACAATTTTAGTCTATATATATAAACTGTTGGTATTCATGCATATATATAGATCGATGAATATACGTAGGATCGTGGCGGCCGGAGTTCGTCAAAGGAGATGGCCGGTGGCGGCCGGCTCTGGTGGAGATAGCCGCTACGGCGGCGCTGGAGACGAACGGCGGCGCTGGGGAGACGAACGGGCAGCGCTGGACGGCGGCGGTGGAGCTCTCTGCTCGACGAAGACGAAGACGAAGGCAACTGCTCAGATCCAGGGCGCCTGTGGCTTATATAGGGGCGGACCCTTTAGCACCGGTCCGTGGCTGGAACCGGTGCTAAAGGGTCTTTAACACCGACTGGTAACACGAGGCGGTGTTAAAAGGTGACCCTTTAGCACCGGCGCGTGTTACCAGCTGGTGCTAAAGGGTCCCTTTAGCACCAGTTCCAGCCACGGATCGATGCTAAAGGGTCGAGCACGGGCTAAGATGGGGTCCTGAAATTTTCAGGACCCTTTAGCACCGGTTCCCACTATGGGCCGGTGCTAAAGGCCCTGTTTTTTAGTTTAGAGTTTTTCAATTGTTTATATATACAGTTTATATTATAAATTGTATAGTAAATTAAATATTTTCCATAATATTTTTTAAACAGTGACATATATTGTAATTTTTTTATTGTACACAAGAAAAATTTTAACCTTAAATATCTTACTGTATTTTTATAATTTGCAATGATTTTGTAAGAAATGTTTAGTATTTTGTTAATGCCGAAATATATTATTCCCATAAATTTACAAAAACTATATCCAATCAACTGGAAATCTATTTTCACATCATATTGACGTTAAACTTTTTATTTTTGTTATTTATTACTCGGAATGCTAGTAGGGTATTGTTTTCATCAAATAAAAAATCTATTTATCATATAAAAATATATATCTTGATGAACACACCATTTGACCGAACCCTAGATTGTCCCAAATGGAAAAGTCATGAATACAAAGTTTGTTACACTCATCAAGTTCTACATTTTGTCTAATGGTCAACTTTTCTTTTGGAAAAGTTTGAACCACTAAATTTTGAATTTTCAGAGAATTCATAGCCACGCAGCGGTTTTGGAACCCTAGATGGTCTCGAATGGAAAAGTCATGAATACCAATATTGTTCCACTCATCAAAATCTACATTTAATATATAGACCATTTTTGCATTTGACAAAGTTTTAGGAAGGTGTAGTTGAAAATCCACAATTGACACATATAGTTTTATATAGTTTGTGTGAGATTCAAGAATTGGTGGGTATTGTTAACTTAAACTTTCTCAAATGGAAAAGTTGTGTATATAAAAAGTTTATATCTTGATGATATCTAACAACTTGGTATTCAAACTTTTTTCATTATAAGTAATTTAGTTTGTCATTTGACCAAGTTTGGCCAAAACCCGTCTTGGATTTTATAGAAATGTGATTAGGATTGGCTAAAAATTATCCAAATGGAAAAATGGATAATATATAAAATGTAGATCTTGATGATCTCTAACAACTTTGTATTCAAAACTTTTTCATTTAAAGTCATCAAATGGGTCATTTGATCAAGTTTGACCAAAGTCAAAGCATTGGTTTTTACAAAAACACCCTTTGACCGATCCCTAGATTGTCCCAAATGGAAAAGTCATGAATACAAAGCTTGTTACACTCATCAAGTTCTACATTTTGTCTAATGGTCAACTTTTCTTTTAGAAAAGTTTGAACCACTGAATTTTGAATTTTCAGAGAATTCATAGCCACGCAGCGGTTTTGGAACCCTAGATGGTCTCGAATGGAAAAGTCATGAATACCAATATTGTTCCACTCATAAAAATCTAAAATTAATATATAGACCATTTTTGAATTTGACAAAGGTTTAGGGAGGTGTAGTTGAAAATCCACAATTGACACATAGTTTCATATAGTTTGTGTGAGATTCAAGAATTGGTGGGTATTGTTAACTTAAACTTTCTCAAATGGAAAAGTTGTGTATATAAAAAGTTTAGATCTTGATGATATCTAACAACTTGGTATTCAAAATTTTTACATTTTAAGTAATTTAGTTTGTCATTTGACCAAGTTTGACCAAAACCCGTCTTGGATTTTATAGAAATGTGATTAGGATTGGCGTAAAATTATCCAAATGGAAAAATGGACAATATATAAAATGTAGATCTTGATGATCTCTAACAACTTTGTATTCAAAATTGTTTCATTTGAAGTCATCAAATGGGTCATTTGATCAAGTTTGACCAAAGTCAAAGCATTGGTTTTTACAAAAACACTCTTTGACCGAACTCTAGATGGTCCCAAATGGAAAAGTCATGAATACAAAGTTTGTTACACTCATCAAAATTCACAATTCTCAAATATAGTTTCATACAAAGTTTGTTACAACACATACTATTAAACATGACTTTATGTTAAACCGACACAACAGTGAACTTCTTCTTGACGTATGACCCTTGGTTATGATCCTGCCGTAACCATGGAGTATCCTCATTGTTCAACAGAATGCTTGCGTCTTTGTTGACTATGAAGGGTGGAATTCGATCATCCCTTTGATAATTGCCTGACATGTCTCACTTGTCCTCAATTCCGACAATGTTTCTTTTCCCAGAAAGGACAATGTGGTGCTTTGGCTCATTGATGATTGAGTGGTCATCATTTTTTCCTCTCTTTCGTTTCGTAGACATATCTTTGACATAGAACACCTGACTCACGTCTGCAGCAAGGACGAATGGTTCGTCTTTGAACCCACTATTGTTAAGGTCCACGGTTGTCATCCCATACTCCTTGTCGACTGTTACCCCACCTCCGGTCATCTTCACCCATTGGCACCGGAACAAAGAAACTTTAAAATTAGCTGCATAGACTAGTTCCCATATGTCTTCTATGCGTCCATAATATATTTGTCTGTTCCCATTTGGATCCGTGGCATCCACGCGTACACCACTATTTTGGTTGGTGCTCCTTTTATCTTGGCCAACTGTGTAAAATGTGTTACCATTTATCTCGTACCCTTTGTACGTGAGGACATGCCATGATGGTTGCCTGGCCAACAAATAAAGCTGCTCATCAATGTTTTCATCACCTTGACATTTTTTGCGCAACCAATCGCCAAAAGTTTCCATGTGCTGACGCATTATCCAAGCTTCATTCTTCCCGGGCCACTGGGACTGTAGGAAATCTTTGTGTACCTCAACATATAGTTCCACCAATGAGGAGTTCTCGAGAACTGTGTAGTGTGCTTTATTGAAGTTATCGTCTCCCGTACCAATATATGTTTTCTTCCCAAGTGTTCCCTTTCCGCTGAGTCTGCCCTTGTGTCGAGATTCAGGAATGCCAATTGGGTCAAGGTCTGGAATAAAGTCAACACAGAACTCTATGACCTCCTCTGTTCCGTAGCCCTTGGTAATGCTTCCTTCTGGCCGGGAACGACTATGGACATATTTCTTTAGGACACCCATGAATCTCTCGAAGGGGAACATGTTGTGTAGGAACACATGACCGAGAATACGAATCTCTTTGATCAGATGAACTAGGAGGTGTGTCATGATATCGAAGAAGGATGGAGGAAACACCAACTCAAAGCTGACGAGACATTGAACGACATCATTCTGCAGAGTAGCTAGTTGCTCTGGATTGATTGCCTTCTGAGAAATTGCATTGAGGAATGCACATAGCTTTACGGTGGCTAGACGTATGTGTGGAGGTAAAATTCCTCTTAAAACCACCGGCAGCAATTGCGTCATTAGAACGTGACAGTCATGGGACTTCAAGTTCAGGAATTTCTTCTCTAGCACATTAATTATTCACTTGATATTGGAGGAGAATCCAGATGGGACCTTGATGCTGCTAAGACATTCAAACATGCTTTCCTTCTCTTCTTTGCTCAGAGTGTAGCTAGCAGGGCTTAAGAAATGACGTCCATCATCTGTCTTTTCTGGATGTAGGTTGTCTCGTTCTTTCATGCGCTGCAAGTCTTGTCATGCTTCAAGTGAATCCTTAGACTTCCCGTAGACACCCATGAATCCGAGCAAGTTCACACAAAGAATCTTTGTCAGATGCATCACGTCGATCGCGTTGCGGACCTCTAGGACATTCCAGTAGGGTAGCTCCCAAAATATGGATTTCTTCTTCCACATGGGTACGTGTCCCTTAGCATCCTTGGGAATAGATTCGCTGCCTCATCCCTTTCCAAGTACCACTTTTATATCCTTGACCATTTCGAGTACATCATCCCCGGTTCGATTGAGAGGTTTGGTCCGGTGGTCTGCCTTACCTTTCTTTCGTAGTGGGTGGTTCACAGGAAGAAACCGACGGTGGCCAAGGTACACGACCTTTCAACATTTTTTCAAAAATACACAGTCAAGGTCTTCATAACAATGTGTGCATGCATTATATCCCTTGTTTGACTGGCCTGAAAGATTACTCAGAGCTGGCCAATCATTGATTGTTACAAACAGCAATGCTCGCAGGTCAAAGTGCTCTTATTTGTACTCATTCCACACGCGAACTCCTGGTTTGCTCCATAAAAGTTGAAGTTCCTCAACTAATGGCCTCAGGTAGACATCTATGTCATTGCCAGGTTGCTTCGGTCCTTGGATAAGCACCGGCATCATAATAAACTTCCGCTTCATGCATAGCCATGGAGGAAGGTTGTAGATACATAGAGTAACTGGCCAAGTACTGTGACTACTGCTCTGCTCACCGAAAGGATTCATACCATCTATACTTAAGGCGAACCACAAGTTTCTAGCATCATCTGCAAAATCTAGGAATTCTCTGTCTCTCGCTCTCCACTAGGATCCATCGGCAGGGTGTCTCAGCATATTGTCTATCTTACGGTCTTCTTTATGCCACCGCAACAACTTTGCATTGTCCTTATTTTTTAACAAACGTTTTAATCGTGGTATTATAGGAGCATACCACATAACCTTGGTAGGAATTTTCTTCCTATGACGTTCTTCACCCTCAACATCGCTAGGATCATCTCGTCTAATCTTATACCGTGATGCCTTACATACTGGACATGCATCCAAATTCTCGTATTCCTCCCCACGGTAGAGGATGCAGTCATTAGGACATGCGTGTATCTTCTGGATTTCTAATCTCAAAGGGCAGACAACCTGTTTTGCTTCATACGTAGTGGTGGGCAATTCGTTGCCTTTCGGAAGCATCTTTTATATGATCTTCAATAACTGCCCAAATGCCTTGTCAGATGTACCATTCTTTGCCTTCCATTGCAGCAATTCCAGTGTGGTACCCAGCTTTTTTTGCCCCTCTTCAGCGGTGGGATATAGCGATTTCCTGTGGTACTCTAGCATGCGCTCGAACTTGCCTTTCTCTTTATCACTTTCACATTCTCTTTGTGCATCACGGATGGCATCACCAAAAGCATCATCAGCCCGATCATCTTCTGTCGCTACCTCTTCTTCATTATCTCCCCCATTGCAACATCATTGAAGCCACCGTACTGAGCAATAATATTGGCATGGTCCAATTCTTCTTCTTCTTCACCTTCATCCTTTATAATCCCGCTTTCTCCATGTTTGGTCCAACAAATATAGTTTGGTACGAAACCAGACTTTAATAAGTGCGAATGAAGAGTTCTTGTGTTAGAATATTCCGTCAAATTCTTGCACACGGCACATGGACAGCACATGAAACCGTCCCTCTTATTTGTCTCGGCCACACTTAAGAAATAGTGCACGCCATTAATGAACTCTTCGGAGCGCCGATCGGCATTATACATCCAATTACGTGTTACCATCTGTATTAAATATAACATATATATTATGAAAACCATGTTCTCATCTTATTGCACAACATGTCTAAGATACATAGTTGATTAATTCAAGAAAGCTTGGCTACAACAAATACAATCGCAACTAGCACTAAAAAAACCAAAACTAAAATGCACTTAAGCAACATAATTAGTTCGCGTCCGATCCCAACTATAATAGATAGATCATTCGCTTCATCAACATCATTGAACTCCTTTCATCGGCTCACTGCCTCACCACCTTCAGCCTCAACCACCTGTGCAAATGATTTCTTAATGTGTTCAATGTATTCTTCCTCCCAGTACCAACCTGTACATCCGCCGGTACCGTCCCACTGAAATTAAAAGAGAGAATCAAAAGTTTAATTAATATCATTTAAAAAAATAAGCACATATATAAGCAAATGTCTAGAAATAACTCACATTATGATCCGGACACTTTGTTTACTCCCTCTTTCGACACTTTGTACTTCATCACAATCTTCTGCCCACACTTGCCACAAGTAATGAGAGGGAGTTCCGGCCGGTATCGCTTTTGAACCCGTTGAGAGACCGAAGACCCGGTCACGGTTGCCATCTACTATCCATACTCAATTTTTAAACAATTATAAACTCCACATTTACTAGTAAACATGTATGATTAAAGAAGAACCTAATAATATCCTTTATTTGTCTAGTTACTTCAACAAATCTTCTAAATTATACAATGGACATTATGTAGTAATAAAAATAAATCAAGTGATATTAACAAACCAATTAATTTGAACTATCCTACTTTCTAAGATCATAAAAAGATACTATAATTCATTTTTGTAAAATACATTAATACTAGGTCAACCATGAAATATGATATATATATATATGGATACTAATTCATGTGAATGGTTCAAAATAACAAAGTGGATTTGAGCTAAAAATAATGGGAACATCACAAGCCAAAAACAACATGAAAAAGACAAGAAAGACTAAAGTTAGTCACCTCCAAGCACGAAGAAACGATGACGGAGTCGAAGAAGGTCAACGATGGGCGTCCGAGATGAAGAACAAATGAAGAACAAGGAAGAAGAAGCTCCAAGAACAACAATGGTGCTCTCGGTTTCAAATGGGCAGAGGGGAGGAGAAGGCGGGCCAATAAACCGGAGCTTTAGCACCGGTTTAGAGCAACAACCGGTGCTAAAGGGTCACCCTTTAGCACCGATTTGTGTGTCAAACCGGTGCTAAAGGCTTTATCTCGGCCCGTGGCACTGGCCGGTGCTAAAGGAGACCCTTTAGCACCGGTTGGTAACACGAACCGTTGCTAAAGGGTCCCGCCCCGACAGCACCTGTCAGTAGCCGTTGGGCAGGACCCTTTAGCACCGGTTCGTGTTACGAACCGGTGTTAAAGGGGCCTTTAACCCCGAGCCGCAAAAAGACCGAGATTTTTGGCGATTTTGGGCATCGACCAATGCCTCATTTTGTAGTAGTGAGGGACCGCGCCAGCTACGCCAACACCGGACGCTACGTGCCCATCCCGAGCTGTGCCATCGCCGGAGCGCCGCACTAGGGACGCTGCTGAGTGGAAACTGACTGGGAGAGGGGCGGCGTCGCGTGGATAACCGCCAGGAGGGTCACCATCGACATGGGAGGGGACAAGAGGAGAGGGTGGGGGTGCCGCTAGGTTGGGAGGGGATGGTGGGGGGCACCGCTGGGTTGGAGAGGGGCGTGACTTAGGCCTTGTTTAGTTGTAAAAAGTTTTTTGGATTTTGACACCGTAACACTTTCGTTTGTATTTGACAATTAATGTCTAACTATAGACTAACTAAGCTCAAAAGATTCATCTCGTAAATTACAGACAAACTGTGCAATTAGTTTTTGTTTTCATCTATATTTAGTGCTCAATGCATGTGCCATAAGATTTGATGTAATGAGGAATCTTAAAAAAATTTTGAATTTTGGGGTGAACTAAACAAGGTCTTAGAAAACTAGAGAGGGAGAGAGCGCAACTGGTAGAAGAAGGGGATCGGATGGGAGAGTGGGGTTTGTTCTTGGTATATATATATACTCTTAGTTAGAAACCGGTCTCATATGGGCTTGACTAATGGTTAGTGGGCTAGGCTATATTAATGGAGGAGGTTGAATTAAGAGGTCCGCCTCCAAAATGGCCTCTATTTTAGGAGACGGTTGAATTAAATGACCCATCTCCGTAAATCTAGGTTACAGATGCCACTAGTTTTGACCGCCTTAGTAAAAAAAATCGACCGTCTCTATTAATCATAGTATTTTTGGAGATGGTTGAATTTTGTGACCCCCTCGATAAATAAAAGTGCACCGTCTTCCAAAGTAATTTCTAATTTCTGTAGTAGTGTTCTGTCTTCACCATGTTGTGCAACCATCTCTCGATGATAGCTCCAGTGTCACCGGAGTTCCGGTGCATATTTTCTGCAGCTACCGCTAACTATTCTTCACCCTAACTTCTGATGCTCCCTCACAGATAACAACCGTAGGTTTCTGGTGCTTCTTGTCAGCATTCAGTGAGTTCCTTTCTTTGCATCTTCTCGTCTAGGCTTCATGCAAGTCTTCTAGGATCTTCAATACTACTACATGATCTTCCTTGAGGTGTCGATCCTTTGATCTTCATGTTGCCTTTGTTCAAGCCATTCTTTCATCTAAATAAACTAAATACCTTGTATACTAGAAAACAACATAGCCATTCATCATGTTGCCAATCAACCACAAATGCAATACCACTAATGGCCTTTAGATGCCATTTTCCTCATTGGATGAATATAAACTGTTTATTTTAATCTAACAATTTAGAGAGTGATGATATGTTTTAGGCGCGACACATGTACAATCTTTCCACAAAAAACAGATAGTACCTATTTTTTGTTTTCCAAGCACTATTGGCCAAATTTAGCCAAATTGAGTTATACCATTGTTGTAATGGAGCTCGCTCGAGCAGAAATTAGCTGAATCAGAAAGCAGAGCTTCCAAAAATAGTGCGACTTGCAGTTGCAAGGCATGCACACCACCCATTTAGAACACAAGCCGCTCCCGACCTCATACCTTGCTCACTATACAAATAGAGGGTGAAAACTTTTGAGGGTGCGCAAATCACAAGAACTTTACCCTGATCAACATGGCCAGCATGGCACAGTCCGTGAATCTCCTTGTTCATGCCTTTGTCCTCATTGTCCTTGTGCAAGGTAACCCATTCCCCTAGAATTCCTTTTGAGTTCTAAAGAAATATATGACACAAGAAGTTGGAAACTTTGTGTTGCATGCAACAGTGTCTTGTTATTATCAAGCTTGAATACCAAGTAAATACATACAGTTAATCTGGTCTGTTGCATTATTAATATTGGTCGTTCATGGTTATTAGGGGCGAGGTCATCCGAGAAGTGCGGGCAAGGGGCCGCGGGCTTGGAGGTGCTGCAGACCAGCAACGGGGACAAGGCCGGGGTGGACACAGTGTTCGAGGTGATCGTGAGGAACCCCTGCGCGTGCGCGGTGCGCGGCGTGTTCCTCCGCTGCGAGGGCTTCACGAGCTCTATTCCTGTCGACGCGAAGCTGTTCCGCCGGGAGGGCAATGACTACCTCGTCGACGACGGCGGCCGGATCGAGAGCGGAGGTGAGGTGCGGTTCCGGTACGCCTGGGAACGCCCGTTCAACATAACCCCCGCCGCTTTGCAAGACGACTGTCATAGTGGAGGTGGAGTTCATCAGTTCACCGTGTAACAGCGGATACAAACTAACCAAGGTTGGCTAGCTATATAGGTGCGTAGACCTGTGTCGTATTTGAGTGAGTTTTTTCTTTAACTTCAAATTATGGTTCCGACATAAATTTGTATAAATGGATGATACAAGTAATGTTTCCTACCAGTCTCCCAAATGATAAATGGAGAAGTACAAGTCTCTTGTTGCTGGGCTTCTGAATGACTTAAGGAGTAACTAGGAAGAAAATATATGGAGAGTGTTGGAATATAAGTGAATTGCCCACCTCTCCCCATCAGCTTAAGCTTTCGGGTTGAACTGGTCGGTGCATGCAACTCAATATGGTATCAGAGTCAGAGGTCTCGAGTTCGAATCCTGGTTAGCGCAATTAAAATAAAATAATTACTGCTCGCTCCTATTCAACGTCTGAGGGCTGAGGGAGCCTCCACGTGAGGAGGAGTGTTGGAATATATATGAATTGCCCACCTCTCCCCATCAGCTTAAGCTTTTTTGGGTTGAACTGGTCGGTGCATGCAACTCAATAGAGAGGTTCTGATATGACGAGCAATAAGCCCCCAAAAGCAGCTTGGCCTTTAGTATGTCTCCCAAAATCAGAAGACGGTCTTGGTGTCCTAAATCATTATGCTCAAAATGAAAATTTATTACTCAAGCATCTGCATAAATTCTTCAACAAAGATCCAATTCCCTAGGTTCAGTTGGTTTGGGACAAATATTACACAAGAAAGGCAGAATACTAGGGCTCCTCTCAAAAGAAAGAATAAGCATTTGCAGGATTATAGTTGTGTCCTTTGAGCCTATGGATTAGATGAGGAGCTCAGTCACCTGCTCATCCATTGTCCCTTCTCTCTAGCCTGCTAGGACACTCTTAGTCTCACTTTGCCCAATACCTCGGATCCTCCATCTATTATTGAGAGCTTCAAAATTCAGTTGCAGATCCCTTTCTTCATGGAAATAATCATCACCATGTGTTGGTCTATCTAGTTGATGAGAAATGACTTGATATTCAACAACATTCCCCATATAGTGCAAAGGTGCAGATCAGTTTTCAAGAAGAAATTTGCTCTAGTTATTCTACAGGCAAAAGCAAAATTACACCCAGAGACTGATTTATGGCTACAGAATTATGTATAATTCTTATAGTTTTCTTTGTTACCTTCTTTCGTGACTCTAAGTCTCTGTAATCTGTACTCATTAAATTTCAATAAAATTTTAGTAGGGGGTTAAACCCCTTCTGTTCCATAAAAAAAACTAGGAAGAAAATAGTTGAGGACACTATCTTGTTTCCTTTATTTATTCTCTAGACAAGATGCAATTGGGTGGAAATTGGGCAATTAAGGTAGATTTAATTTTCTGCAAAAACTACATATAGTGCTCTGACCATTGTTTTTGGTTCTACAGATAGCATTACTCGTACTTTCCCTACCTTGTTTTATTTATGTGTAATGAATGTTTCTCGTTGATAAATGCCAAATAGGTCAACCCTCTGACTTTATATTACATATATGATCATTTGTTGTCTGCAGGCACAAACAATGCATGGGCATTGTTGTGATGTTGGTTCGAGTAAGGTCACACATGAGTATATCACTCACCTCTCTCTCTCACGCACACACAAGCTGGAAATTGAAGAAGACAAGAATAGAGCACACACAAGTAGATGAGCTATTGAACTTGTTTGGCTATAGCATGCCAATGTCTCGTTGGCCATGATATTCACTACTCAGACCATGCTTCCTACATGTACTATTCTACCTACTAGATAGTAGTACATCACACTTCCACTACTTCTGTCTTGTTGACAGGAAAATGGAGGGAACAGTCACTGTACACATGTTCCTATGATGTAATGATGCAAGGGAGATGAGGTAGAAGATTATCTAACAATTCTTTCCCTAATCCTGCTACTCCTTGATCTCGATCATGTTGATTCTAGCCCAAAGCACCTATAATAGTGTTGACACCGTTTTTGGACACGTATCTTTGGACGCGTATCTGGAGTTAATGAGGTGTAGATCGGCAGGCAGGAAAGTGGTGGCTAGTCTACAGAAGAGTTGCCGATGAGGGTTGGTGCTGTAACACCCCAGGTGTTTGTCACTTGCTAAGTACTAGGTTTGAGCTCAAACATGACAAGTTCAATGGTAATGAAAAGGTCAAAGTCAATCTATGAAAGTAAGCCCTAACTTGGACTTGGATGATGCACCTTTACTTACATATAGGCCCTTTTTAAAAGGTATGCTTTGATGATGCTAATGGAACCTTTTTCATATGTCTTTTATCCATCCCAATCTATATTGGTCTTTGGAAAGTTTGGTGAAGTTTGGAATCAAGAAGTCACATGAAATGATAAGTTATATCCTTGTTAGAATGACTCTATTAAGGAAATAGAATCATGGGTCACCAACCAAACCTTGCAAACTTGCTCATATGACTCTAGATGAATTATACAACAAAAGTTATGAAGGGTTCATGTTGAGCTTATGTCAAGAAAATGCTTCAATTGGCCTAAAACCCCATTTGGAGCTTTATCAGGGTACTGCATTGACCAAAGTGAAAGTTTGACTTCGGTTGGAGTTATGAGGATTGGCCCTAAATAGAAGTTGTAGTTTTCCTTCTGTAGAAGAAACTTTATTCAAGGGTCAAGAACCAAATTAGCCTGCAAATATTTCAAACAGAGGCTCAAAGTTTGAATCAGCTGCTGCTTTTTAGCCCTGAGAAATAATTCTAAGTCCCGGAAAGTGACAGCAGCAAGTTAGCTTCTTTGTGATATTTTAGCATCCAAATTCATATGGTAACTCAATTAGATTCCTTAATATGAGTTGGAGTACTCTTCTTGATGAAAGCAATGGATCAAGTATCATTAAATTTGGAGTTCATTTGGATATCTAAAAGTAGCTCCCAAAACAGCAAATGATTATTTTATCGCCAAACGGACGTCGACCCGTTGGCATGCCGCGTTCTCGTGTTTTTGTTAAGCAACTCAAGTTGGTCCAAAAGTAAAAGTTGTGGATAATTGTTTGGAGAAGGTTATGTAAAACGTTTCATCAAGTTTGACATGGTTTGGACCATCAATTCTTGGTTTTCCTAATCACCGTCAATACGTTGACACTCGTGACTTGGCATTAAGTTATCTCTTAATCTGTTGGTCTAATGACCATGGTCACTTAATCAAAGTTGGAGAGCAGGCCGAGGTGAGCAAACTTCCTTTTTGGCCCAAGATCCAATTCGGCCCAGAAGTGGCCCAAACCGGCGTCCCACCTTCCCTACTTCGTCGCCCGCCACGTGCTCGGTAAAATGCGCCTATGGTCGACGCGCGTCCTGGGCGTGGCAGCCATGCGCGAGCTGTGCCTCCACCCTTCCAAGCGCTGCTGCCGCGTGCCTCCAGCGCCCTCACCTAATGTCACAAGCTGAGCACCCGTCCTCGGTCTCTCTCCCCCGCTCGCTGCCCTCTGTCTCGTCCTCCATCGCGGGAACGCGAGCTCGCTCCGCCATGGATGTGCAAGCTCTAAGCCGCCGTCTCGTTCCCTTGCCTCCGCGCCTCCTCTGTCCTAGCAGCGCCTTCCATCGCCTTCGCCACTCGTTCACGAACCCGGCGCGCCCCTTCCCTGCCTCTCCAGCCGCCGGAGTAGCCCCGGCATTGGTTTGTCAGGGTAGTGGCCGCGTCTGCTCGTGGCCATAGCCGTTGCGGTCAAGGTCTTGCCGAGACGAGCTGCTCCCTGCGTGCGCCCGGGCCCCCTGAGGCTCCCCATCAACTTCCCCGCCGTCAACGTGCACTTCTCCGGCAGGAACAGGAGCTCCGGCGACGTTTCCTCTGTTCTGCTCGCGACCAAGGGCCTCGTGCCCAAATTCGACTAAAGCCAGGGGGTTTTCTGCAGAACGCATGACACATGTGAATAGTACCTGCAGGGACCTCTCGGTTGTAGTTTGTTTTGCGGATAACTTAAGGGTCTCTGTGCAAATCTGTTTTTCCTTCATATGGCTGAAGTTTGGAAAATCATCATAAATTGTAGAAAAATCGTAAAATAGCAAATGTGGACTTTTTGGAATCCTTGTGAACTTCTCTATGCAGTAGATCTATAATATGGCATGGTTTAGTTTGACGTTTTAGTCATAAAAATATATTTATGCAGTTAGGTTTTAATTGCTTGTTATATTTGTCTTTTTCATAAATGCTGTAGTATTGCTCGAATAAATGTGAAAATATTGTGACATGCTTTTCATATGATATTTGATGTCTGGCATTTGTTTCATGAATTTAAGATTGATAGATTAAGAGTTATGAAAATAACAAATGCCCTGTGTTGCTTTGCTCCTATTGTGAGTAGGTCTGCATGTTTGTATTGTTTGGCTTAGTTAAGTTATGAATCAGGCCTTGATGAAAATATATGAGTTGTAGTACTTTTCATAAGCTTTCCAGAAATCTAAGTAGCACAATTTTTGGTTAAGCACATGTTTAGTTATAGTAGTTTAAAGTATTGTTTCAGTTTCTGTCTAAATCCAGACAGGGTTGCATTGTTTGTAATGTAAGACCTTTTTAGTTGTAGATTTAGCTGTACATGTTTATAACAAAGTTGTTCACAATTAGATAAGGTTTCTAGAAAGTATATAACCATAATTTATGGACATGTGAAACTCATGTTATGGGTGTTTAATGTAGCATGACAGATTCTGTCTGTGTTTTGGACAGAGATATCTTCATGGGATTAATTGACCTTGTTAACTCTAGATTCATATTTAGATGATAATAAGAAAGTTGTAGGTAACTTTATAAGCTTTCCAAAAATATAAGAATCATGTTGGCTGGAGGTCTACAACTCCAGTTATGCTTCTTTGAATTGCCTACCAGTTTTCTGTTTGTAATTGTACCCCTACTGTTTGGGCAGCATGAGCAGTTTTGATTGTGCAATTAATTCCATGATATAAATGATGTTTTCTGTGAAACTTGTATATAGAAAAGATGTAGATAACTTACTAATATATCTTGTTGTAAAGTTTCATGTCATTTGGCTAAGTGGTTTGTGAGTTACAGTAGTATGAAGTTCGTCCTTTGAATTGCTTGTTCTCTGGAAATTCCTGGACCAGATTATATGGTCATGCATGTTTGATTTGGTTAACTTGTTAATCATACTGATATGATTAAAGATGAATTGTAGATAATTTTATATTCTTTCCAGAATGTCCAATTGCATAGTTTTTGGAGTTGTGTAACTCCAGTTATGATTTAATTACTGAGTTGCTGCATGTATATCCAGAATTTGCTGAAAATGCATGAATGCTTGATTGCATTACTTGTTGTGTGCAAACTGTGATTTATGTCTTTAATGGTGATTAAGTAATACACTTGTAATCTTGTAAAACTTGTGTCATTATTGATATGTTTGCTCTATATAATTGGTCATGTGATGTTAGCTAAATAACTTTAGATGCCTATGTCTTGCATACTTTTATGTAATGCATGTTGTGTCACTATTCCGCATATTCATGCACTTGCATCTTGCATCTCATCTAGGTGCGCTAGATGAATCACGTGAAGGTCATGATGTGGAATCAAACTCAAAGATGGTGTTTGGTGGACCTCTCCCAAAGGTGGAAGGACTAAGCAAGTGTTGTGACCTTAGATGCCACCAAGACGAAGCAACTAACTGAACTGACTCAGTGTTGATCCCAGGCAAGCCCCGGAGCATTATAAGTCTCCCACTACTTTTGAATGCAGTTGAGAATATATGTTATATATGTATTGTTGCATTAAGTATAGGAGTTGGGTGAAACCCTTGCTGCATATAACACTCCTTGTCCAGCAAATATACCTATAACCCTATGTAGATTCAGGATCGAATCTAAATGCTTAGTCATGCTTAGACCGGTAGAAGCCAGGTGATGTCCTATCACCTGAGCGAGATAGGTGGATACCTGAAAAGGTTGGCTATATATGCTATCATGAAAATAACCAAGTGATGAGGATGAATAATTGGAGACCGGGCGGGACGATGGTAGAGAAGTAACAAGACATGGAGGTCTTGGGTGCCTATCTATCCCCGCCTGTGTCGATTAAGGACCGATCGTTGACGGCCCTCTTGTCATGTTGAACGCATGCCCCACACTTAGCTGGAAGGATAAGTCGTTCCGACCGCGAAGCCTGAACACTATCCAGGCCGGGAGTCGAGCCGCCATGCGCTGTATCGGTGATGGTTGAGGAGAACGACGAGGGCGCGGCGCGCAACCTTGGTATACCTTGGATACCTCGGTCGCCGGAACGGTCCTCGGGTACTGGCGGTGCCTGCCGAACCCGCGAATTGGTCCTGGATAGTGCAATATGGTGACCTGTAGCTCACTTTGGCCGGTGAGTGTGGTTTGTGTGGGGAATAAATCGCCAGCTGGTCAGAAATCGATTCGAATCGCCATCGCTCCTGGATAGTGAGCACTTGACTTGAGCCACGTCCTCGTAGTAATGTTTATGGAACACTTGGATGGTTATGGTATGATGATAATGATGGAAATGCTACCTCTAATATGGATACTACTGTTGTATCTTAATCAAGTGATTGCTCTAGTACAGGTGCTAATATAGATGACAGGTAATGATTATTAACTTGAGCTAAATACCTGACAAGTTACTTACCTGTAACCTAAGCTTTTTATGCAAAAAAGTGTTGTCAAGCTAGCCC